>NC_142594.1:37568659-37871689 GCF_965207765.1 Zootoca vivipara
AGAAGGTTCCTGTATAATATTAATGGGCCGGGAGTTCCAGAGAGTAGGTTCAGTTCCTTGCAAATGTGGAATTAAAATTATGTGGCCCTTACAAAGATACATCTCCTGCTATCTGGAATCCCAGCTCTGAGCATTGGAGAGATTTAAGCTGCACTCAGATATGGAGTTTATTGCAATAGTTCTAGCACTGCTGATCCAATTTCTAACTTAAAAAAAACAAAAACTGTGTAGGACCCACATGCTGCAGGCTAGCCATTCCTGCAGTAGGAAATCTTTGTCCAACTTGCAAGGCTCCTGTTTGATCCTTGCATCACCTGCCACCTGCTGATTCATTTCATCACATTATTTTGCCTTAGGGATCTGGTGTATTTGCAAAGGGACCTATTCACAACCCTTCTGAGTTGTGTAGCACTGTGGGGTGCTGCACTAGTGCCCCTAGCAAACCCTGTGCCATACCTCCAGTTAAGTGACTGTTTGTCTAAACAATCATGCATCGATCAGTGACTTCTCTATGTATGGTGGGGAGAGGATTCCCAGAAGCTTTTGTTGAGCAGCAATGAGCCTGCAGTTCCTTGTCCTCAAGTTGAGAGCTGTTGCAACTCCCTTACAATATGCTGTATGCTAGCAGGTGTGTCTCTAATTTACCTGTCTATTTGTCCACACTTGCAGAGCCAGGGGGAGGTTGTTGTGCCAGTGCTATGGTCCTGAGTTGAATTGCCAGGCTCCCCAATGTTTGGATCTTTAATCATAACTAGTAGACAAATCAGAATTAAAGGATTTTGAGGCCGCTTCAATATGACACTGTTGATTTCTTTAGCCTTGCAGGGGAATATAAGCCCAGGGTTGCCTTTTAGCAGTCTGTTGGGTTCCAGGAAAAAGCACAGCTTTCACTTCTTTGAAAGTGAGTTTCTAGCCCTCAGGATTCTGATGAGAAGACTGACAGCACCACCAGAATGCATACACCTGACAAAGTGAACTATAGCTCACTGCAGGGGATGTCACAATAAATCTCTTAGTGTTTTGCAGTGCCACAAGATGCTTTGTTATTCGTGCTGCCACAGACTAACCTATCCCTCTGGGAGGCTTTTGAAAGGTTCAGCTACCAGAAAGCAAATTGATATCATGGGACTGGTTCTTCATTTTTTGCAGCTGTTGAGATGGGACTTCAAGGCCAACTTGTTCATGTAAATTATGTTAATGATCTGCAAACAGAATATGCAAATCAGCTGCCAATCTTTGACTCCTATTATGTTTGTATCATGCTGTACAAATTGCCTGCTTCTGCAGCAGAGCGTAAGAGGAAAAAACTCACTGAGCACAGTTTGATAATATGGGTCCAATGGTTAAAGCCCCTTTGGTAAAATTGAAAAACAGGGCATGTGTAGTGAACAAACCAATATGCTTTACTGCAGTGTGATAGCACAAGTGCTTGCAACTAGGTATTTTTAGAACCTGGACTTAATTGTCATATGGTTGGGGGCGTGCTAGAACACCATTTCATTACTTCACATCTCTCTTCTTCCACCACCATTGTTGGGTGCTTTACAGCTTCTTCTGCATTCCTGATATGTTAGAGCAGGGGTCAGCAAGGTTTATCTTGCCTGGCCCAGATCGGTCCTGCAGAGATCCCTCCGTGAGCCGGATTGCACACGTGCCTGTGATTTTCTGCATCTGCGCATGCACAGACATGATTTTTGGTGCCGCAGAAGCAAGTCCCCACACCACGTTGCACCAGTTTAGCACTGTGCACAAGCAGTCAACTTGGTTTGTGGGTGGCTCGTGGGCCAGTCAAATGACCTCCATGGGCCACTTCCGGCCCATGGGCCTTAGGTTGCTGACCCCTGTGTTAGAGCAAAGAACGGTTTGGCAGACCCTCCTCCTGGTAAGGGAAGGGGGAATACCCCAGCACAGGTTGACTGGCTGATGAGAGTTGTGGTCTAAAACAAGGGTCAGCAAACTTTTTCCTCAGGGAGCCGATCCACTTTCCCTCAGACCTTTTTTTGGGGGGGGCAGACCCCACCTCCAACCGACTCTCCCCTTCCTTCTCCACAGCACCGGATGAGCCCCAGTGGCTGCTTACCTGTGCCTTGCAGTGGCTGGCAGTGGCAGTGGAGGAACGATGAGTGGCGCAAAAGGTCTGGCTTTGGAGAGGGGCTGCTTAAAATGGCACTCAGCCAACCGCAGCTCAATAAAGCCCAGAACACTTCCTCCTCTAGGCAGGGCGGGGAGAAGCCAGGAGGAGGGAGGGAGGAGGTGTTGCCGTGGTGCGTGTGGGGGAGGGGGAATGGCGCAGCCTGAACAATTGGATCCATGCGGCGATTTCTGGACCGTCCACGGTACTGCCTCAGCCTCTTTTTAAAGCTGCCTTTATATATTATATTTGAATTGGTCGCTTTAATGTGATTTGTTGTTTTCTATTATATTCTAGGAATGCAGCTTTTTTTATTTTGTTGTAAATTTCTGACTTTGTCTGCAGAAGACTGAGATAGAAATAATAAATGGCTTCCTCTCCCCAGCAAAGGACTGGACAGCAACCTAGTTAATCTTACACTAACCCTATATTCTTCTTCATAGGCTTTCCTTTCAGTGAGGATTTTAAAGAAGCTAGTGCATTTGACTGAGATGAAAGCGTTTTAATGGATATAAAAATCATTGTTTTGCCCCTAAGGGACAATTTCACAAACTGTTGACACTGATATAGTCCCGCTGAAGTCAATTAGAGGCTGAAGAGCAGTTATCAGCTCCTTACATTATCAGCTATTGCTCTGTTGGCACCTCTTAGAGACACTGCACCTGATCCCTGCTTCAGACATTTTGTGATGTTAATTGCATGACTAGATCTGTGGGAAACTGAAGGTTAATTGGCACTACTATGGGGCAGAAACATGGTACTGGCCACAATGGCTGGTAGGGAGGCATGATGCCCCTGAAGCTCAGCTGCTGGGAATCACAAGTTGGGAGAATACTGTTGTGCTCAGATCCTGCTTTCATGTCTTCTGTGCCCATCTAGTCATCCATTGTGAGATGAGCCATTGGCCAGATCCAGCAGGGCTCTTGCTGTGCTTTGATAGAGTAGATGATCTTTGGAGTATCTTCCAAATCAGAGTTGAAAGCGGCCTTGAAAACAATCTAGTCCAATTTCAGGCTTGATGCGAGGAATCCAGAACAAGGCAACAGATGGCTGTTGCCCATTTCACAACTGAATGGTGCACAAATTGCTTGCATGGTTCATCTCTGTCATATAAGAAATTTGTGTGCATGGATCTGATCACACTCATTTACTCTAAGTAGGACTAGCATCGGATACAACCCAAAGCATTAATGGCTGGAATCATAGCTGCCAAGTTATCCCTTTTTTTAAGGGATTTTCCCTTATGCTGAACAGGCTTCCTCACGAGAAAAGGGAAAACTTGGCAGCTATGCTGGAATCCAATTGGTGCTCTTGCTCTGACAGTGGCGTCCACTAATGGAAGAGGAGGGGAGACAATCTTTGCTGATTTCCCCCTCCCTCCTCCCCCCGCAGACTCCAGCAGCCCCTGAAAAATTATTCTTCATGAGCATTGAAAATCTCCTCCTCTTCTGCTAGCCTTTCTCTAGATGAAAAGCCCTTGTGAGTGTGGAAGGGCAGTTACTAGATACAACCCCAGAAGTCTCTTGTTTCTCTATAGGAACATAGGAAGCGACCTTATCCTGAGTCAGATAGGACAGCAGTGCAGCTAGCTCAGTTTTTTCTCCACGGTCTGGCAGCAACACTTCATGGTTTCAGAAAAGGGAGTCTTTCCCAGCCCAAACCTGGAGATGTTGGGGGTTGAATATAGTACCTCCTGCATGGTCCTTTTCTCATCCAAAGGAAGCCAGGACATCATCACACCTTCTATGTGATAAGTGTTCAGTTCATTGGGAATGCCCCTGAGTAGTGCTCTCCTTCCCACCCTGTGTGCCAACTTTAACAGTTATTCCAATTCAATCTTTCATAATCTGTGTCTGGGCCATGTCCTATCAAAAAAGAGAAGCGGGTAGAAATGGACATATCTTCCTTGTGAGATGCATCTCTTTTTGTCCCTATCGGCCAGCACAAAAGCCTTTCTTATTAACTTCCCATTTTTCAGAGGTGCCCAACCACACAAGAAGGGTTTGCTTGTTTTGGAGGATTTTTTATTTGTTTCTTGACCGAGGTGAGGAAGGAGTCCTCCTTGTGATTAGAGGCAGCTTGTCTTTCACAGAGTTCAATGCGTACACCTGCGTTCATTTCACTTCAGCCACACCCAAAGACTGCTATGCAAGCCAAGCCATGAAAAACCGGTATTTTCTATTTGTGAATCATATCTACACCCCAATGTGCAAGAACGTTTGCTCACAGCTCCGTCTCAATGCGCATTCCCTATGTACCTGGTGCAAGGGATATCTTTGGAGATCTAGGATGCCGCGCTGAGGTGGTTTCCTCAAAGGTTTGAGAAATTGCCGACACCAAGAATATGGAATCAGATGTTGGTCACTCCTCTAGTTCTCTGCCAAAAGGTCCACAAAGAAAAAGGAGCTTCTCATCTCTCTGCTGTTCCTGTGGTGTGTACAAAATTAACCAGGTACAAGAGAAGTTAAAACTGTGGCTTTGTTTTGTAGGTTCCAGGTGTTGTACACTGATTATGCAGGAAAAGTTAAATTCTTCAAACATATGTGACTGGAAAGGGGAATGTTCTTACTAATGTTTGAGATCGCGCTTGAGATCTGTGGATGTTTTATCAAATCTTCTTTCAAAGATTAAGCATCGAAATACTACCTAGCTTTTACGTAAGGCGTGTGAGAGTTCTGATTTAATATACTCTCTCAACACTGAACATCAAATCGCTTTGTGTTCCAAAACCAAATGCATTTCTTAAAAAGTTATATTAAATGCCCTCATTAAAAGTGTAATTAAGTTACTGTATATTTTTAATGAGCTGTAATGTAACTAGTAGACTGTAGGCTTCTTTTGAACGTGGTCCATCGTGGAATCGACCGTATAGTATAGAGCATGTACTTTTAAGTTATGGAGATTACTGAGATGTTTCCCGTTTGTTGCTTCTGTTGTGTTGATTCTAACAGTCGTCTGTTGTTCTGCAAGCATGTTTTGCATTCTCTTTCCCCCTTTCCCCCCCCCCCCCAAAAGCAGGTGGAGTGTGATGGTAGGATTTGGTATGAATGCAAGCTTAGCCTTACAGCTGGTTTTCAGTAACAAGTCCCAGGTCTTAAGTATATAAAATAACAAGAAAGAAGAGAGTTTGAGCATTGCTGGAGTCCTCCCTCCCTTATTGCTGTAGGGTCCACAAATAGGTTAGAGAAGCAGCGGTTCAGATCAGATGGAAGTGCTTTCATTTTAAAATTCAGCGTGTTCAGTCTTGATTCTACATAAGCCTGCTACAATGGAGTGGATAGGGTTCCCATAAACAATAGTGAATAATATATATAGTTTGTTTACTGGGGCACAATGCTTTACAAGATTCTGTTCATCCAGCCAGCCATTCATCAGGGTGTATTATTATTATTATGCCTACTGTATAGATGGGTCTGAAGCAGAGTTTGTATGAGTTACCCAGGACACGTCTTTCAAGCCCCCAAACTGTGTTCTGGCCATTGGTACATATTGTATGTGAGCATAAAAGAATTGCCTGGTTGGCACCTAACAACATCCGTCTCAATCATTCTGTCCTCAGTAGCAGCTCATAAGCTGGGTCAGACAGCAGTAGCCACCCTCTGCCCTTTGTCAGCACAGAAACAAAAGAATACTGATTCCGAACACTGGTCCACCTATTATTGTTGACGCTGACTGCCAGTGGCTGCCTAAGGTTTTAGACTGGAGTTATTTTGCAGCTCTGCATGGAGTTGTCAGAAATTGTCATTAGCATGCAAAGCAGCGGGGAGATGCTGCAGCTCAGACATAGAGGACAGCCTTGACATTGCAAAGGGTTCTGGGTTCAATCCCTGCCATTTCTTGGTAGAGCTGGGACAGGGCCCCTGCCTGTCTGAGAGCTGTTGCCAGTACTAAGCCAGATGAACCAATGGTGGTATGGACACCTGTGATAATGGTTTCTGAATACTGCTGCATCTGAACACAGAGGTTGCATTCGTAGCTGCTATTGTAATAGTAGTTGCCGATAGGCCTACCATTTATTCAATTGCTGGATAGCCCATCTAATCTTCATAAAAGGGTATTTCTTCTTTTTCACTGTAGCTCTTGGCTCAGTTCGAAATCTACATAGCACCTAGTGGGGGCTAATCTAATTATTTCTGCACAAGTCCTCCTTTATTCCATCTTAAGACTGGTACGTATTTGGGGGCTTTTAGACCATATCTGCCTTTTTCTACCCACCACTTTCTTTTGTTTTAATTTCCAGCCTGAAGTAGAATTGTGCAGAGCTAAAAAAAAAAAAAGAACTTGCTCATGACCTTGTGGCCTCTTTGTTATCCCTAATAAAGGTGGACCAGTAATTACCCCACTGTGGCTTTTAGATTAATCCAGCCCAGTAGATAGGCTTTACTGGAAATGTGATTGCAGTGCTTTTAGCACCCAGAATAAAATTCAGGAAAAGCCTCGTAGCTAACCAATTAAGATGAAAAGTCTTCAGCTATGCTGAAGAACAACTACTAATGAAGGAAACAAATGTTGAATTCCTTATATAATTTATTGTAATGATGAAATATTGCAGGGGACAGTGCGTCTTTTGAAATCCCTTTTTAATTGGCGTAATGAGGAATGGTCTTTTGAAAGGAAAGAGGGATGTCTGCTGTGATTCATGTAAAAGGAAAATGTGTTGAAGACACTGGATATCAGATTCATTAGGTGGCTGTGGACAAGTTACTTTCCCTAGTTCTCTGTTGATACTGTAGTTATATTAACTTTATACTTCAATGAGTTACTGAGGATTAAAGAAACATGGGAGGTGTTTGAGTGCTAAGCAACATGTCATTACTTTTTAGTGTTTTTATCAGAAGATGGAAGTTTAGGCTTTGCTTTCAGGTCTGTCAGAGGTGATGCTACTTTTAGGAAATGCAAACCCCTCACCTGCATTATAGATTATCTTTCTCTTTTCGCAGAAAGCTTCACACTCTGTCCACATAATAGAGTGAGTAAATGCACACACCCTTTTCTTCCTTTGCTTCCAGGTATGACCTGCCAGGTTTTCTTATGAATAATAAAGGGTCCCCCCCCCAAAAAAAGTTTGCATTTTGGTGTCAGACTCAGGCAAGAGAAGTTCAATGAGTTCTGTTTAAGGCAACAACCACTGCTTCTTTAAAACTCATTGCAACATGGGAATTCAAATTGTATCTTAGTATCCAAGCCACAGTCCAGACTAGGATTTCCATAACAACTTCATTTTTAAAAATAATAACAATCTGATAGCATGTGACAATTTATTCTTTTCTTGCCTTACAACCTGTCCTACAAATATGTATCAGATCTGCAGCATTTTATCCTAGGTTAGTGGAGAGAGGAGAGGAATTTCAAATTTCAACAGTTTCATGATAAATCTTAATTTGAGAGGTGATAAACAATGTGAATTATTGAGGCTCCCCCCTCCCCCCCCCCTACACACACAGGAATGTTTGGGAAGAAGATGGCAAGAGAAAAGGGAAACATTCTAGTTCAGTCTAGGAATTGAGAAGTGAGCTTCTGCTGGGATGGGCTGTCCTTGTGTACTAACTCATCAATTAGGAACAATAAGCAGCAAGAGGAACAATATTATTCAGATTCACCTTTTCTAAATACTAATGGGTGCCTGTGCAAATTAGATGTGTAATATATGTGCATGTGACAAGTTTGAATCCTCATTTAATATTGTGACCTAATTTTCTTTTAAACAGAGGTGTGTGTATATTGAATAGATGCAACTTTAATGTGTGGCAATAGGGTATTGTGGGGTTCACAATTTCCTGGTTCAGTCAAGGCATATTTACAAATAGGAAGCAGGCAAGGAATAACATCAACTGATCGCACCTTGGATTTTGAGAATGGAAGAAATAGTTCAAAGAAGATCCCCTGTTAACTTGCTCCTGACGTGAACTCTGCTTCTCATACTGGTGATTAGAAGAAGTCACACCACTCTGAAGTAATTTTAAGTGTGACAGTCACACTGAGTCACCTGGAGCAATTTCTGGACCTGGAATATGCCATGATTAGTTTGGTGGCATGTTGGGAGGTTTGTGAGATGTATGGACATAGGGGGCTGGATCAAAAGGTTCCCTTTCTCCAACCTAAGAAGTCCTTACGTGTCTTTGTGTCTCTCTGTGTTTTTAAGAGTGGTCAACCTGCATACTATCTGCATCTAGATATGTTTGTTTCCACTACTATATGAGGTTCTTAGAAAGGAAGCTGCATGACAGTCTGTTCGCCTGACATTAAACGAACACATGTCTGCATTCATTGATTGGAAAGGGACTAACATGCTTGGCTTCCTTCATCCAAACTTCCTTTTATACTGCACTTTCCAGGTACAGGTCTGTGCTCTAAAGCTCCATGTCAGAACATGTGTTTTACCACTGAATCAGAGCAAATTGCAACCAATGGAAAACCTGGTTGCAGTTTGCTCCAGTTCCACAGTGAAATGCAGGTTTCCTGGGAAAAGTGCCAGGACACACACACACACACACACACCAAAAAAACCCCTACTCAAGCGCAGAGCTTTACAGCCCGGACCTGTGCCTATAAATGCAGCCCAAAAGGAAGTCTGAATGAGCCCTTCATCTGACAAATTATTATGGCTTTCGACCCTCATTCCTTTGTTTTCAGTTTGTAGTTGGAGTTTGTAATTTTTTCCCAGGGTGAAGGAATACTTTAAAAAGAAAACACCACAGTTGTAACTATAAACACTCTTCTTAAGTGATGACTATTTGCTTTCTCGATCTGATTAACCTAGAAGGGAAACCCCCTAGGCCAGAGGTTTTCAACCTTTTTGAATCCACAGTTCCCTTGACCAACTAGATTCTTTCTGCGGCACCCTAGTGGGGCTCAGGAGCCCATGTTCACCTGTAGCTGGTATTCAGAGGCATTCTACTTCTAATACTGGCACATTCCTCTAATACAGGCATCCCCAAACTTCGGCCCTCCTGATGTTTTGGACTACAACTCTCATCATCCCTAGCTAACAGGACCAGTGGGCCAGGGATGATGGGAATTGTAGTCCCAAAACAGTTGGAGGGCCAAGTTTGGTCACCACTGATCTAACTGGTAGAAGATAATGACAAATCCTTTCTTTAACTGCAGCAAAGTTTGTGTAAAATGTCAGAAACACCAATAGGGTTGCCAGACTCAATAGAGGACAGGACTTCTGTGCCTTTAATTGCCCTGCTCTCTTTTGAGTCGGGAAACCTTAAAGAGAAACCAGCAGACCCTTTGCTTGGAAATTAAACAAAGGGTCTGCTGGTTTCTCTTTAAGGTTTCCAGACTCAAAAGAGAGCAGGGCAATTAAAGGCACAGAAGTCCTGTCCTCTATTGAGTCTGGCAACCCTAAACACCAATATAGTTCTTTCTTCGGCAACATCTATTTTCTGCTTCCCTGAGTGATGCTCATGTTCAATGTTCCATATGATAACTTCTGGACCCTGAATCCCAAGCAGAGATGCGAGTGTCGGTGTTACATTTTTATATACTGTACAGGAATACTTTTTCTTTCTTTTTTTTTAAGGATAGACAAATACACAACTGAAGTAGATTTCAAAAGGTAAGGCAAGCAGCGAAACTAGCACAACCAGTTTTGAAAAACAAAATAAAACAAACGAACCCATATAAAGTGGATAACCAGGAGCATGCCAAAAATCATTTCACTGTTCAAAATTATAGGTTTCTCCTTTTGAAACTACCCATCATTTTTTCATCATCTCTGCCCTTAATGCATTATTTATTATTTTATCCGAAAATAGCTTGAAATTACAGGTTCGGTTCCCTGCAAGGATGGTTTGACAGTACATGGGCCCCATATGAGTCCACCCACAGTCTTAAGCTTCATTTCAGTGACTTTTCAATTACTTTGTGCTCATAATGGCACCCATAGTTCAAAGCCTTGTCTAGCAGCTCCTGGTTACAGGTAAGCTGTTATACCTGGCTTGATTGTCCTAGTCAAACAGGGCTAATTGCCTGGTCCATTTGCCTCTCTGCAGTTCTGTGCCATCCTGCCCTGAGCCTGGGATGATTAAGGTTCCCTAGGAAGTGCCTTCATTCAGAACCATTAATCAGTAGCTGATTCTTTCTGTAACAATTGAATCATACCCAAGGGTTGCTTAATTCACTGAAAAATTACGATAACTGTAACGCAGCAACCACAGAATTAATGCTACTGTTACAGTCAACAAGAGACAAGTCTCTTCTTTTTTTGCTTCTAATGTCAGAAGAACCCTGTATGGAGGAATCTAAATTTGCAAGGAAAGTTTATATTAGCAATCAAGGCATTTCATGGAGGGAATGCTTGAAGACCGAATACGTTTTAGATCGATGGTCTGCTGATTAGGCATTCTGGGATGAGAATGGCTATAGCAGCTCACTGGCCATGCTTGCTAGGAATGGTGGGGGTTGTAGTGCCACATCATCTAGGGGCCCAAGGTTGAAAAAGGCTGGGCTAGAGGAAAGGGGTGGGAAATAGCAGAGGGACTCTACTCATACGGTCTGAGGAGAAGTGACTTAGCATGTAGCACTGAAAAAGTAGTGAGTAACCTGAAAGGTCTGTCTATCTTGTAAATGAGGAGGCGATCTCACTGAGGGGCACCTCACTTTGCAAACAAGGGTGTTTAAAAATAATTGCATGGCTGTACTTTAAGATCCAGGGGATGGGGTACCATGAGTGGCAATAAACCAAAAGTAGACTCTTTGAAATGAATGAACATGACCATTAAAGGAGGCCTGCTCTGATTGAAACGTAGTTGAGTACCGCCCATTAATTTCGGAATAGAGCACCCTACTATATCGGAGAATTGCACTGTTCTGACGAGAGCAGAGCCAAGCATTGCTGCCAGTCATTGAAGGGAGAGATCTTCCTTCCTTCACAAAACTGTTTCACAAATGCTCCGCAAGCTGTAGCCATTCAATGAGTTGCTAACTGTTACGTTTAGGGCTAGTATGCTGAGTTGCTAACCTTTGAGAGGTCACAGGTATAGAGCTACTATTGAAGCCAATGTGGTCCATGAACGCAGCATTGTGAGCAGGACAGCATCTCAAAATTGTGACATCCCCATGGGATGCAGGAGGTACACAGAGAGCTGCCTTGAACCAGCTCATGTTATTTGTCCAAGCCTGAAGCTTTCTAGTATGCTAGGCATGTGCTCTGCCACCTAGGTGTGATCATTCTTCCTTTGGCGGGACCATACTTCTTTCTCCTCCTCCGGTTAAATTTTTACCCACTAATAGAGCTGAGAATTGGTGACATTTGGGAAAGCAGAGGCCTCTAGCTGTGCATGTACTACCTCCCCTTCCCTTGGCACAAAACTCTGCACTGCGGAACAATAATTTATCATAGAGTACAATGCACAGTTAATAAAACGTGATACATCCACACCATGGGTGTGTGAGATTTTAAAATAATGAAGACATTGCTCCCTTTCAGGTGCTATTCTTGGTGGAGTAAAGGCAGCAGGGACAATCATGATAGCTGTGCACCTTCCATCATTGTTCCCTTTGCTCTCCCCACATCGGAGCGCGAACCACTGAAGTAGGGAGCCTTGTGTACACGTGGAGTCTCTGTTTTGGAGTGCTTGGAAAAGCAGGGTTCTAAAATGCCTGAGGAGGCTCTGCAAGTTCATGAGGCTCCCCACCTCCAGAGCTTGCCCTCCACATTGGAGGCCCATGGGAGCGGCATTGTGGGGTGGAGAATAATGCACCTCCACATGTTTCCTTTATGTGTAAGTATTATGCCTAAAGGTGGCTATTCTAACATTAAAAAGAAAATTCTATAACATTATTCGAATGCATACTGATTTTCATTATATTTCATTTGTTAGCATGTCACAGTTTTTATTGTGCAAGGAAGGCAAGTAAAGCGATAGCACTCGTCACCCTTGTCTGTCAAACGGTAATATGATTCAAGGTCATGCCAGGACTGCAGCGAGTGGCTGGTGCATTCCTAAGCCATGCTGTTTCTGATGACCTGTTGGATAAATTATCATACTTACGAACAGGTAAACTAACAAACAAATGGAGAGCCTTCACAAATCTGATTGTAAGCAGAAGTGATAAAACACTGTGTCATGACTTGTCTGTTTTTATATTGCGAGAGGGCTGCGACAGTAGTTTGAAAACAAGTTGAACAAGGAAACAAAATATGGTTTGGGTAACTCAAACAGGAGGGTACATAAAACTTGACACAGGACATAAAATTAAATAGGAGCTGGGAACGGTGCCAGGAAAACCTCAGGTTTCAGTTCCACAAAGCCTTTAGTTACCCTTTTCTTTCCTCCTGGTGGTTAAATGTCATTTCTCCCTTGCAGCCTTCTCTTCAGGGACTGCTTATGTGGCTGTTTATTAGTAAACAGCTGTTTGCAATCAGAAGGCAAGCTCTTTATAGTTAAGAGTGGTTTCCGTTTGCCTTGATTGGTGTTGATGGGAGTCTAACCATGCTTCTGTATTTTAACAGGGCCCAGAGAGAGGCTTGTGAACCTGCTTTATGAAAACTGTGAATAATTACTTTTATAAAAAATACTGAACACAACAATATTCACACACACACACACACCACACACACATATTGCAGCTGCGATCCTAAGTGTCCTTAATTAGGAACAGTCTCATTTAACACTGCAGGAATTACCTCAGAAAGAGAGAGAGGGGGGAACACAGGATCAGTTCTGGAACGATAGGCCTTTAATGAATGCAACCCCATGGAGTTTCTTTGCACATAAACTGCTTTCTGTAGTTGAGAACCATGTCCAAGATAGATGATGCCCTTGTTGCTTCTTCCATCTTGTGGGAAATGAAATTGCCAGCGAGGCAATTGAGGAATTTGTTGGACCTTACATTTATGTTCTAATGAATACGTTCCCATATGAAAAACTCCTATCGCAAAGGTGGCATGCCAGGGAGAAGCTTACTCTTCTGCCTGTGATGCATTTGAAAGTAGAATTTAATGCAGAATCTTATTTACACATACAGTCCTCAACATGCATCCCGGGGCAATACAGTCCACTATACAACTGCGCTTCCTAAGCAACCAAAGTCTTGTTCTCACTGAGATCGTATCTTTATACAGGGTGTCCCACTCTAGATTGTAGCTGGGAATTTGTATGATTGAAATTTTCCCCAGACAACAACAACAACACCCTGTACATAGAAAACCCTGAATAACTAGTAAAAAATTCCTCACCTAGCTTTCTCCCTTGACATGCTACTGTTCTGCATGTGGGGGTTCTATTAATTTTTTTCTGGAGAAGCATTCAGACCTGAGAGCTGCCACCGCATTATAAAGTAATGAATGGACATTAAACAGGTTTACTGTCTCAATGAGAGCTAGGCCTAAATCTCTGTCTGTTGCTCAAAAGAAGGAATTTGCCATTGTTAAATAAAATCCGGCAGTTGAAGGTTATGACTGCACTGAATGAATATAGACATAGAATATAGACTATAGACATAGGATAGATCCTATGGAGTGTTTGAATAAGTAACTTAAATCTAAATTTGAAATAGTGCTGTTAAATAATGACACCAATATTATCACAAGGATGTACCGACTCCTCCTTGACAGGGAAGTCAAGGAGGAGGAGGTGAAGATGGTCTTGATTAGATGGGCGCAGGATATCGGACGTCCCATTATGATGAGAGAATGGGAATAACTCTGGAAAATTAACATGAACTTTACTGCATGTTACATCATATTTTCTTTGATGGTGTAACATTCTAAGTTAAACTACCCTGTTTCTCCTATTTTAAGAGGTAGCCATAAAATAAGCCATAGCAGGATTTTTAAGCATTCAAGGAATATAAGACATCCCCTGAAAATAAGCCATAGTGGGTGTTTTTTTGAGGAAAAATAAATATAAGACGGTGTCTTATAATATGAGAAACATGGTAATTTAAGAATATATATATATATATATATATATATATACACACACACACACACACACACACACACACACACACATATATATATACACACACATATATATATATATATTGTATGTGTATGTGTGAAGTGAAATCTGTAATGGTATTAATGAATTTCAATAAAGAACGTTTTTCATTCATTCATTCATTCAATAAATAAATAAATAAATAACTTACTGTAAATCCATGCCTGAGTACTACAGGCAATTAGGTCCCTAACACCCCCAAAGGGCAAGCACATATGATCCAATCACTCCTTGGCTCAAGTCTCAGTTTGTTGCCCTCAGTGGTACTTACTTCTGAGTACAGATGCATAGGCTTGATCTGTAAGTTACCAATCTGTAAAATGGGTATTGAGAGGATACATCTTGCAAGATAAGGGCAGATGAGATGAAATGTGTATATGAGTTGCAAATCAAATCAATGTGAATAGTAGCAAATCAAATTAATGGAGTGCTAAACCAGCAAGTTATAATAATAATAATAAAACAACAGTTGTTTATGAGTAGAACTAATGAATCTGTGCACAAATTATATTTGTGAGTCCTTGTGTGACTGCAGAGGATGAATTTGTACGTGTAGAATGCATGGATGTAAAAAGGAAAGTTAAAGAGATGTAGATGAGATGAGCAAACATTTCTAAAGGGTGATGCACACATTTCTGTGGTTACGCTGATGCCAGTGTTTTATTGCATTTCCTGCAACCGGGCTCTAAAATACATATTACAGAATTGGAATAAAAAACGATGCAAAGCACAACACAGAGGCAAGTCAGGGCTCTGCCCAAGAGGGATGACGAGTGCAGGTATCACACATAATCAGACAGATTTATCAGAGCAGAGGTCAGGTCTGTTCCAGCTAATAAGTAGAGTATATCTCTTAATCTTTGATGGGAGGTAGTGGGGCAGCCTGCGTGCCTCTATGAATGACTGTGAAGGCTTTGATTTCTGCTTGAGGATGTGCCAAGCTTACAGATTCTTAAAAAATAGGAAGCAGAATGGCATGTGGAGGGAGGCTGCCTTACTTTCTTCCCTACCACCTTTCACTTGCCATTCAGTGACAGCAGCTAGGGAGGGAGGCCAGCCTTCACCATCAGCCACTATTCCTGATGGACAAGCATAGGGTGAGGTGGAGGGAAGATTAAGCTGGGCTAGCCTTCCTCATATGTGCAGAACTAGGGAGAGACAAGCACAGACATGCCTAAGAATAACAATTTTATTGTTTATACCCTCACTCATCTGGCTGGGTTTCCCCAGCCACTCTGGGCAGCTTCCTGAAAAATAGAAGAATAATAATAAAATGTCAGACATGGAAAAACTTCCCTGAACAGGGCTGCCTTCAGATGTTTTCTAAAAGTTGTGCAATTCTTTATCTCCCTGACATCTGCTGGGAGGGCGTTCCACAGGGAGGGTGCCACTGCCAAGAAGGCCCTCTGCCTGGTTCCCTGTAACTTTACTTCTCGCAGTGAAGGAACCGCCAGCAGACCCTCGGAAGTGGACCTTAGTGTCCGGGCTGAATGATGGAGGTGGAGACACTCCTTCATGTATACTGGGCCAAGGTTGTTTAGGGCTTTAAAGGTCAGAACCAACACTTTGAATTGTGCTCGGAAAAATGCTGGGAGCCAGTGAAGATCCTTTAGGACTGGTGTTATGTGGTCTCGGCGACAACTCCCAGTCACCAGTCTAGCTGCTGCATTTTGGATTAGTTGTAGTTTCCTAGTCGCCTTCAAAGGTAGCCCCATGTAATTCAAGTAATTCAAGTGGGAGATAACCAGAGCACATGGCACTCTGGCGAGGCAGTCTGCAGGCAGGTAGGGACCACCCGAATCCGTCTCACCTCCTTGTGGAGGGGCAGGGTTGCAGAGAAGTCTAGTTGCACCAGAAAGTGATCTGACCATGGCACATCTATTGATGCTACATTTCTCAATGCAGTATGGAACCCTTTCCAAGCATAGAACCTCCACATAAAGGAGGGATGGGGAGCTTGTAGCCCTCCAGATGTTGATGGACTATGGTTCCCATCAGCCCTGACCATTTCTAGAAACAACATGTGGAGGATCATTGTTTTTCCTCCCTGCTATAAAGCAGGTTTAGACATGTGAAAAGCAGTGGTAACAATTACTCCAAGAGGAGCCAGTGAACTCCTTGGCTGAGTAGGGATTTATACACTGATCTCCTTGGTCCTAGGCAGATGCTTTGTCTAACCACTATCCCAGGATATGCTCCTTCAATCTTAGGTATGGGAGAAGAAAGATCCATAGCCTACTCATTTATCTTTTCATTCTGTGCTTGTTTTTTTCCAAGATCTCCGTTACTGGAGTCTATGAAAGTCTTCCTGGATCTGCCTTCTCGGGGTTGAAAATAGGTGTTGTCACAAATGCAACAACCTTTGTTGCGCGTAGGTTTTTTTTGGTAAAGATTTATTAAAGCAGGAAAAGCCATTTATGTAGTCATTTAAAAAAATCACGTCAAACAGCAGAGTAAGGGCTATACTCATCACTAATCCTGTACATCACCGGCTTGTTTCTAACATGACATAAATAACAAGCTTTCAAACGGAAGCCCCTTGAGACTTATGGCAGCACTTGCAAACTAACATGATCCCTTTATGGCCACTTCATCTTGATGGCCTGCACTTTGTAAACCATAAGCACCAAGATGCATTACCTGGTTCTGTACCAAAGACTTGGGATGATTTACGTGCAGCACCACAGTGGAGAATTGATCCTGTGGTGGAATCTACACACATATAAAAACCGTTCTGAAAATGCTTTTGTTTTTTTGAAATGCATTGAATTTTCCATAAGGCTCACCATCACCATCTAGTGTCACATTGTATATTGCACTTAAAACACACTTGAAACATTTTATTTATAGCTGAGTCCTGCAATTTGATTGTTGAAAACCACAAGCACCTAGCTAGTCTTCTGGACTCTCTAGATTCCCACCACCACCACGTTACAAAGGGAAAGGTTTTTTTTTGTACAGGCAAACACACACACACCCCATTTGCAGGGGGGTTATGTTCTCAGTGAACTCGCATAGATTTGAAACACCATTGAAAAATCCTGCAAACACCCCATTCCACCCCTTTTGTGATGTTTCTGGGTCAGTTCAGGGTTTGGCACAATGCACATGTGCATGGTTGTGTGCATATTCAGTTCCACCTTAAGCATTATACCTTAAGGGTTAGACATGTTGCTGAGATAGTGTGTCACATGTCTAGGCTTTTCCAATATATGCTGAGTTTGCTGTATGAGTTAGTTGTTATCTGATCTGTATCTATCGCTGTGCTGTGTAATGGTTGCTGTACTCAGTCTGTTGCTGTTGCTGTAGGAGTATAGGAGAGGAGCACTGCTCACTCTCTCTTCTAAGAGTTCTAAGATGCTGTAAATAAACTGCTTATGAAAATACAAGATGCCTCTCATCTGCCTTGTCCTCTCTGCTAACACTGCTGATCCTGCGTGGATAAGCTCTGCTAATTGCGTGCCCAGGCTACTGCGGTCCCTGGGTCGTGTTCCGTTTGAGACACCAGCTCCTGGAGGGAGAGAAGAAGGGGGCTGTTGGCTTCCCAGTTTCGGTGAATGTCTCAACACATAAATGAGGGGGGGGGGTTGCTTGTATAGGAAGCCATGGCCTTGTCTCCATTCTCCTGCCCAGCCCTTATTCCAGCTGTCCTGTGTTGGCTGCTATAGGAAAGGCTATTCTTCTTGGGAGCTGTAGTCAGGAGCCCTTTAGAGTCAGATAAGGGCTATTCCCAGGACCCAGTGTGGGGAAAGATCTAGTCAGCCTACCAAATGGCAGCTAATGCCATATGATTCATTTTAAAGCAGCTTCCTTATGGTGGCCATAAAATGCAGATCAACCTCAGTAAAGAAGGTATTCCTTCCTTTAGTGGCCCCAATTTGCACTGGCTCAGTCCTCTAGTGCAGCAATGTATTCAAAATAATCACTCTATCTATATGCTTGCTGTTCTGGGGAAGCTACATGCAGCATGTTCCTTTTGGCAGATCAGGGGGTATATGTAGTAGCCTGGAATCTTGTTCAAGCCCAGAATTCATCTTCCCTACCTCCAAACTGCTTTCAAAAAATATTGGAGGCTGCGCATTCCCCTTGGTCAAAAGCCAAGCTCAAGGATGTCCTCCATCAGCAAATTACTAATGTGTTTGTTTGTTTGTTTGTTTAACTATATATTAATAGTTAATATAGACACAGGTGGCGCTGTGGGTTAAACCACTGAGCCTAGGGCTTGCTGATCAGAAGGTCGGCGGTTCGAATCCCTGTGATGGGGTGAGCTCCCGTTGCTTGGTCCCAGCTCCTGCCAACCTAGCAGTTCGAAAGCACATCAAAATGCAAGTAGATAAATAGGAACCGCTACAGCGGGAAGGTAAACGGCGTTTCCATGTGCTGCTCTGGTTTGCCAGAAGCGGCTTTGTCATGCTGGCCACATGACCTGGAAGCTATATGCCGGCTCCCTCGGCCTATAATGCGAGATGAGCGTGCAACCCCAGAGTCGGTCACGACTGGACCTAATGGTCAGGGGTCCCTTTACCTTTACCTTTAATGTTTGTAGGCTTTTTTAAGGGCCTGCAGAGGACCTCGAAGCAGCATGCGGCAAAACCAATAAATGCAATAAATGCCAGTTTAATGTCTGATGTGCCATTGGTAGGGCTGGAGTGTTTCATTGATTTAATCAAACTGAACTCAGCTGACTCCTGGAGCAAAGTGAGCCAGGTTGGGGGGATCTGGGTGTTGCTCAAGTTGGGTTGAGACAACCCTGGTTCAGTTCTCCGTATTGTGTCAGAAGGTACACATTAGGCTTGCGAGTCTACAGATTTCTTTGGGTGTGCGCCCTTCAAAAAATAATTAGGGCCTTCCAGGCAACCTGATACATAAATCATTTCCCCCCTTTTTATTCATTTGTTCAGAATCATGTCTATTAAGATTTATACAAATTGGGATTCGTGAATTGATCTAATCAACCAAAGCTCATGCATTTCGCCAAGATTAACTGGTTTGTTGCAGCTTGGTTTTGATTTAGCAGTAGTGCTTGGCTGTATCTGATGTTTTTCACTACTTATTGTACATTGCTCAGATGTGTAGGCATATGGTGGCTAACAAATTTAATTAATAATAACATATAATCAGATTTGGTTTGGCAATAGCTCTAGCCCTTGGAAGCAAATGTCTTCAGGAGCCAGATGGGTAAGAACAGTAACAGCTCCTAGATAATGCTAACTATGTCATCATATATGCCTTACGGTTCTGGTGGGTGAGAGTGCAAGTCAAGGAAAGGAGCACACTATTTGGGGGCTGTTCAGGGTTCCTCCTGAAGAAGCAACAATGATTCAGCCATTGCATGTCAATGGGCTGGATATGCTGATCTAGTTTATCTTGCATTCTTCATCCTCCCAAAGCTCACACACGATTGAAGAAGAGCATTGTTAAAACTTGCCCAGTGCTAAAACCTTCACTTCTGAAAGAAAGGCTTTTTGGCCTGGTGGCAGACGTCTCCCCCATGCCCTGTGCGAGATCGCGCCTATTCTTCCTCCTCTGAAGTAGCTGCCAGAATCGTGGGACCATCCCGGAATGCTCCATTCCCAGAATAGCCTCATACCCTTGAGAGTTAAGACTGCATGTTGCAAATAGGAATTATCTGATGAAGACAGAAAGGTAGGTGGGTGGGAAAGCAGTGTGTTGGAGCTGGAATAGTGCTCCTGGGTGTCCTTGGTCTCACGACACTGAATGCCTGCTGTGAAAAACTCCCATGTGGGTGTTGTTTTGAAATACTGCGTGCATTCATGCCTAGGCATTTGTGTTACTCTTATCCTTGGTATCAGAATGCTTGTGGGATGGCTGCAAGCCTGGCAGAGCAGCCCACCCCCTTGCGTTTCATACCGCAGGGCCAAGAAAAAAACGTTTATGGTTTGACTTTACAAAATATGTAATGCTCTCTACAGGATTATATTCTGTTTGTGAGTTCCCACGGTAGAGATCTTGGCATCTGCCCAGAAGTATGCTATAAGACAAGTTCCCTCTGTAGCGAACTTGAAGCCTCTGGTGATATGCACATCACAAATTCATTGCGACTTACTTCTGCCTACCCCAGGCACTGAAGGATTCCATGGACAAAGAGCTTTGTTGATCCTCTCTGGGCTGAGATGGTCCATGGAAGACGGGCATGGAATCAAAGATTGTGCAAACAGATACAGTACCAGCATTTCACCTTCCTCTCCTCACCCCTTACAGCCCCCTGCATCGTCCAGAAACCTTCTCTGAAGTGTCTTCCAAATCTCAGGAGCAGGTTTTGTGGGTGCATGCATATAATGCTAGATACAACCCCAGATTCATATGAATGTATATGAATGCATATTCACTGTAAAGAGAGGTGCATTTCTAACGTTCATTTTCTTATACTGAGACTCACTGTGTACAGCCTCCTGCCTGCTGTATGCTATACCAGTTTTATTCTGCTGTGGACAGTCTGGGGAAGGCCACCATTGTGCCAGTGGATTTTACCCATGAGGCCATTTAAAGCAAATTATATTCCCACCTTTCCTATATCTGGCAATATATGCTAGCAGCTGCAGGAAAGTTAGAGCTGCGGTTGCAAATGAATAATCAGGCATGCCCTCAGGCATTCACACTATACATTTTATAATGGCCCTTTTAAACAGTCATGGCTTCCCCCAAAGAATTCTGCGAGCTGTAGTGGCGAGAACTGTTAGGAAGCTCCCTATTTCCCCACACAGAGCTATGATTCCCAGACTGTGAAGAGGGATTGATTGCAAAGCCACCCTGTGGGTGGGAATAAGGGTCAGCCACTTTCCATTCTGAAGGAAATCAGCCCCGAGTGCTCACTGGAAGGACAGATCGTGAAGCTGAGGCTCCAATACTTTGGCCACCTCATGAGAAGAGAAGACTCCCTGGAAAAGACCCTAATGTTGGGAAAGATGGAGGGCACAAGGAGAAGGGGACGACAGAGGACGAGATGGTTGGACAGTGTTCTCGAAGCTACGAACATGAGTTTGACCAAACTGCGGGAGGCAGTGGAAGACAGGAGTGCCTGGCGTGCTATGGTCCATGGGGTCACGAAGAGTCGGACACGACTAAACGACTAAACAACAACAACAGGACAGCTCAGTTGGTTAGAGTGTGATGTTGATATAACAATTGCAGGTTTGATCCCCATATGGGACGGTTGCATATTCCTGCATTGCAAGGGGTTGGACTAGATGGTTCTTAGGGACCTTTCCAGCTCTCAGTGCCCTTAACAAACTACTGCTCCTGAGATTCTTTGGGGGAAGCCATGACTGTCTAAAGTGGCATTATGCCATGTATGGTCTAAGTGTGCTTCTGGTTCTTCTTTGCAGCTTTTGCTTGGGAAGCACCAGGCATGATATGATGCCCCTGGTGTTGGGTGATCTCAGGTGACTGACAGAGAGGAGGGCCCTAAGTGCCAATGTAAGTACGTAATTGCAGAGCAATGCGGAAATGAGATTGAGCTAACTAATGAATAAATCACATGTGAAATTCAAATGTGCTGGAAATATATTCATCTGTCCATCCCTAGTGAGTATGCTTCCCCCTTGCCTTTCACAACTGGCCTCTGGGTGTTTAACAAGCTTCTGGCAGGCCCAGAAGGTAATTTACATTGGGTGTGATTTTTTTCCATTATTCCAGAAGGGGACACAAATTTGCATAAAATTTACATGCACTGATTTATATGCATGGATGCAACTTTAGAGATAATTGCTATAATTTAAACAAATGCATATCCTCATAGTCGAAAAGTTAATGTGACTTGTCCTCGCTCCATCGCCTGTCTGGGCACTAAGTTCTTTAACGTTTAAACTGGACTCAGACAGCCTTTCAAATTGAATATGCCTTCAAACAGGACTGTCCTGTAACAGGCTTTCAAACAGAGGACTGCAAAAAAAGGACAGATGGTGGCCCTCTCATACCTTCCAATGTGTTGAGTCTCAAAACTGGTATGCAAATCTTCCCGGCCATGCTTTCACAAGATCACAGAGTCCAAAAGACATGGTTGGGGTTTTTTTTGGAAAGGGGGCTGTACTCTCACAGCACCCAAAAATGTATGTTTCTGGGTGCCACACTATTTTCAGTGCAATATCATGGTGAACAATCATGTGAGATCACAGTGCCCAAAACGACCATTGTGCTCTCAAAGGAAAAATTGGGATGTCTTGGTTTTTCTAGGACACACCTAAGCATTGTCTAAATTTGAAAAGTATAATAAAAAAAAATTCCTTCAGTAGCACCTTAAAGACCAACTAAATTTTTATTTTGGTATGAGCTTTCGTGTGCATGCACACTTCTTCAGATATTGCATGCACACGAAAGCTCATACCAAAATAAAAACTTAGTTGGTCTTTAAGGTGCTACTGAAGGAATTTTTTTTATTTTACTTCGATCCAGACCAACACGGCTACCTACCTGTAATTTGAAAAGTATGTTCATAGCTGCAGTGCTATTTTTCTAGAAAAAGAGGTGCCAGAACTCACCATGAATGCCTCTCCTGTTCTCTTACAATGGCAATGGCGCTTATCTGAGAGGTGCCCGAACTGAGTTCCGGTGAGTTCCAGCTAAAAAATGTATGGTTGAACATTTTAATGTATGAAATATTCAGTTTTACTGACTTGCCCAGGATTCTGAGTTGGGAGTTGACCTCGGTTAATGCAGTCTGCCCCTTGACCAAGGTTTACGCCCCGCCATTGTGGCTCAAATTACAAACTTACAGTGCACACATTTTGAAACATTTTCATTTGTTCATTTGTTTCGCTTTCTGATGCTAACAATAAGAATATTACCGGTATGTTCCCCCATGTATCCACTGTGACTGAGGCTTGCATTTAAATTAATTTAAAAGCGACTTGCTAACCTTTTTTGGCTGTGTCTAATGAGGCTCATGAGGCTACTTTTGCCATTATCTAGGTAATTGATTAATAGGTCACTTCTGTACGTTTGTTTAGTGCTAATGATTGTGTACATTTTCAGCATCCCACGGTCTACATTTCTTTACAAATGGAAAATCAAACTGGTATCTTAAACCTTGGTATTTAAGTCCTGCTGTCTCTATCAATGGAACACAGGGGAAGAAGGGCAGAAGTCTGGATAGGCTGTGCATATTGGCCAGAATGCTGTAGAGCAGGCACCCCCAAATGTTGGCCCTCCAGATGTTTTGGACTACAATTCCCATCATCCCTGACCACTGGTCCTGTTAGCTAGGGATCATGGGAGTTGTAGGCCAAAACATCTGGAGGGCTACAGTTTGGGGGTGCCTGCTGTAGAGCAAGTGCACCTGTGTACTTGGTAGGGGGGCTCACATCTTGTCACTTCACACACGTATCATGATTTACGGCAGATATGACAGTCGTTCTTCTCTTTAGCCATTATTCATGTTTGACAATTAGATTTGAAAATCCATTTAAATGCTGACCAAGGCAGAACTTTTTAAAAGTGTGTTCCTTATGCTTTGCTTTTTTATATATATAAGAAAACTGAAAAGTCTCCAGTTCTACAACATGTTTCCTTTATCTCTGTCTCCTTATAGACCCAGAAGTTATATCTAGGCTGCAATCCTATGCCCATTTATGAATGTTCCATTGAACTTGAGTTAGGCCTACTTCTGAGCAGACCTAGGATTGTATGGTTAGTCTTTCTTTCTCTCGTAGCACTTGAGTCACAGATAATGGCAGCTGAAAACATCCAACATAATAAGAATCAAACATGTGTGCGCATGTGTATGTTCTTGAATGGCAGCCTGGCTATTACCCACTTTCCTTTGCGCGTGCATATGTATAAAGTGGAGAGAAACACTTTATGTTGCAGAACTTCCTGTTGCACAACCTTTGATGCCTTGGGGGGGGGGAACCCTCATTTGACTATCCCCAGTCTCCCTTTTCATTAATGCAGGCGTTAATTGCACGAATGCAATTTAATGTGCATGTTTTGTGTTCTGTAAATAGCTAGCTGAAGCTTGGGCAGGCTCTCTCATTATCTCTTCCAGTAGTTCTGGTTTGCTGTTCAAGGGATGCTGCCATTAGTGTCACTAGAGGCAGGACGAGGGAAGGGCCCATTGCTGATATCTCCCCTGGCTCACCCTGCCTTTATTTCCTGGCCACTCTGGCTCATCCCTAATTGAGACTTCCCTTGACATGCAAAAAGTGGATTCCAAGGGTCTTATTTTTGTTGGAACTATGGTGGAGAAGAGAGAGAGAGAGAGTTAAACTGGAGGGTCCCAGGGCTGCCCAGGCTTCCCCAAAGCTGCTAATTGCATTCATGTAACTTAATGTTAATTGTATGATACCTGCATTCACATAACGAACCTTATGTCTGCTTCGGTCTCAAGCCTTGGAATGAATCAGTGTCCAATTCTGAACCTGTGTATGTTTATGATGGTCTTATTAGCATGACTGTATTGAGTCACTGAAAACAGATGCCTGCAAGTCAATAAAAATTACTTGCTAATAAATTCAGGCTTCCCGTGCAATCAAATAGTCTTTGAAAGCCACAGGTGCCAACTGAGCTACTTGCAGGAGTGTTATTTGTTTAAAATGTACAATATAGATCATTTGTAAAACTGTGGGATCATTGCCTGTTTGTTCTGGAGAGTTTTGGGGGTTGTGAAACTGCCTGTGCTGGCTTGCATATAAACCCTAAACACGCACAATGTGGGCCATGGGAGCAAAGCCCTGAGTTGATGTGCTCTCATTCCACAGTGTACGGAATCTTTAATATGAACTGGAATTTAGGCATGTGCATCAGAAGTGCCAGTTAAAGCCATCCAGGGCCAGCATTCCTCTCGGATCCAACTGGCTTTCTATTCACCAGCTTGTAGCATACCTGCCAAGTCTCCCGCTGAAAAATGCGGGATCAGCAGCGGTGCGGCACCGGAAGTCACTTCTACGCAACTTCCGGACATGCATAGAAGCGGCTTCTGGTGCCGCTCAGCCCATGGCTGGGCACCGAAAATCGGGCAGAGCGGCACCGGAAGTCGCTTCAACGCATGTCTGGGAGTTGCATAGAAGCAACTTCCGGTGCCGCTCTACCCGATTTCCGGTGCCCAGGCATGGGCGGAGCGGCACCGGAAGTCGCTTCTACGCATTTCCGGTCATGCGTAGAAGCGACTTCCGGTGCTGCGCTACCCATGTCTGGGCACTGGAAATCAGGCGGCGTCAGCACCCAAAATGGAGCCTCCCTGGCAGGTAGAAAATCCATGGGATTTCCGGGATTTTTTTCAATTCAGGAGACCAGCGGGAAACGGATTAAAATCCGGGGGTTTCCCACGAAAAATGGGAGACTTGGCAGCTATGGCTTGCAGTGGCTGCCACCCACTATTTTAATTCTCACACTCCTGGGAAATTGGTCTGCAGTGATGCTATGCCCAGGGGCATTGTGGGTAAATTAAAATGGCAGGTGCAAACAGCAGTGCTTTCTAGCCAGACTGTTATTTTTGCTACTGCTGTGCCTGCAAATTGCCATCAACAGAAAACACACAGGGTGTTACATACCTCAGATGCAATGAAGATAACCAGGGCAGCATGACCCACCTGTGGGACTCACCAAGGGCCCTGGAAAATCTGGTGCAAGCCCTGAATTAATAGTCCCCCCCCCCTTGTTTCCATGCCTTTTAATGCATCTAGTATTTTCTCTTTGCCTGTTTACACACAGACCTTCAGCAAACCATCTTAATGATGGGTCCATAATGCTGACTGGTGAAGCAGTCCTGCTTCTCAATTTCCTATCTAAGTGCATTAAAGAGATTAAGACACTTTGCAAATTAAAAGCATTTTATAAATGATCAGTGGTGGCATGTTACTCGGCTTCTGTGTCAATCTCTGCTTACGTGCAGTCGTAAAATACCACACTTCCATGCAAAACTGTCTTGTAAAAATAATATTTACTAGGGTTTTTATGTAGAATTTTCCCTTAAAAAGATTGATGGTGATGAGAATAATTGATCTTCTGCACTTAATATGCATTGAGGTCATAGTTTACTCCATGGATCCATTTCTGTTAATGACAGCCAAAAGAGGAGCTATTTTCAGAATCCAAAAATAGACACCTTAATGTTTGGGACTTGAAATAACAAACAGCTGCTAATTATTTCATGGAAGCATGTGGGTTTTAAAATAGGAGCTAATGGCCTAAGCAATATACCTGAATACGAAGCTTCTGTATTTATTTTTGTTTGTCTGCTTAGAACATTTGTTGATCAGCCAATCAACAAAGTCTCTTGGGCAGTTCAGCACAAAATTCAAATGACATATAGTTAAAATGTTAAAACACCAAACATTAATTAAAACATTGAAAACATTTTTTTAAAAGTCAGCCAAAATCCTGCTGTAGGGTGAAGTATGCCCAGTAATTTGGAATTCAGCTGGCTGTATATTTCATCTATCTCACTGTGATACCCCCTCCCCAAATGCTATTCAAAAGGGCACTTTCTTTATGCCATTTAAACCACTGATCCTTAACCCCTAAGGCACACTCTTCCATTAACTCCCAAGTTAATGGAGAAGAGAAGGTTAAGGGGTGATATGATAACCATGTTCAAATATATAAAAGGATGTCATATAAAGGAGGGAGAAAGGTTGTTTTCTGCTGCTCCAGAGAAGCGGACACGGAGCAATGGATTCAAACTACAAGAAAGAAGATTCCACCTAAACATTAGGAAGAACTTCCTGACAGTAAGAGCTGTTTGGCAGTGGAATTTGCTGCCAAGGAGTGTGGTGGAGTCTCCTTCTTTGGAGGTCTTTAAGCAGAGGCTTGACAGCCATCTGTCAGGAATGCTTTGATGGTGTTTCCTGCTTGGCAGGGGGTTGGACTGGGTGGCCCTTGTGGTCTCTTCCAACTCTATGATTCTATGATTCTATGATTCTATGACAGATGGATGCCAACCAACCAATGACTTTATTGGGTGAAAGAAATTATCCGGCCCCAAATGTTTCCTGACCCCAACCGTAACCAGTATATACAACAGTTTTTGCTTGACTAGGACCCAAAGTGTTGGTTAATATTAGTACAAATCCAGCTATTCCTACTCTGATTCTCTTGAGTAGGGGTTGGCAAAGTCAACAGAGAAGGAGAATCTTCCCCCACCCCCCAGGGATTTTGGGATCTGTAGTTCCATTCCCAAAATAATATGTGCCTGGGATCTACTAAGAGCGCCTGCTACTACCTCTGCCACCTCTCCCTGCCCCAAGATACATTTTCAAGCCTTTTCACATGCTTAGTTGGAACACTTGAAGGCTCTTCTTGGGTACAAACCGGAGAGCAATAGCTCATCCCTACTTACAATCACAGAAGAGGATTGCAATGACAAGACAGTACAACTGAGTTCTTTAAACATCTTAGGTGTAATCCCATGAACTTAAGTGATTCTTGCAGTAAAAAGTGGAGACAAGAGGCAGTGGCTTATAGGGCAGCACTTCTGAGTGTTTGTTTGTTTGTTTGTTGCAGATGTTATTACAACTGCTTCTTTTCAGTAGCAGCAGCAATTGACTTTTTAGTTATTCCAGAGCAGGGCAAATGAGGATCTATTTGTGCAGCTTTTGGTGTTCTTAAGTAGCAAATGCTGTGTAGTTGCAACAGGTTGGCACAAACTGAAACTGTTATAGCTGTAGAATTTTAGTGCTTTGTGTAATAAAAACAGTCAAGAAGTCTTGAACTGACATAGCACATGTCTCTAATGGAAGTGAGTCACTGCCACATGGCAGGGATCAATGGGGTTTTTAATAATGGGTTTGGCATGCACATGTTGGAAGAGGAAAGTTGGGTGATTTTTTTCTCTTGGGAGAAGAACCTTTCAAGTTTGCTCTTGTCTGATTTAACCCCCTAAGGGTGAAAGGCAAATAATAAATGGAAAGATGCCATGAAGCCAGACCTGATCAAGCCAGTTTTCTCCAGCATTCTCTCGCTGTTGCTTTCTAAATGCTTCCTTGGAAATTTTCAGAGATCCACCAAGATTCCTTTACATCATGGAATTGAAAATTCTGCTGACTCCCCCTTGTTTCTGGTTTGTCTTATATTTGGAGATGATGGTTGAGGGTTTATTGACATTTGAACTGATCCTTTTTAATGTGAGCCACCCTGCGCTTCCATTGGCAGGATACAAGAGCAAAGGCTGCATGAGAACAGCTATTGTGTCAAGTAGGCTGCTTTCACACAAAACTGGAAGTACAGGAAATGCTTCCTCGAAAGGGAGGTAGAGAACTTTGCATTGCATAGTCCATCCTTTCTGAATGGAACAAGCTGCCTGTTTTTTATATGATAGGTTCTCTGGCCTTCTGTATAGAATTCCAGGGGGTAATGCACCTTGTGGGAACTGGGTGTACACATCTGTATCCCAGCAAAGAATTGGTGCAGATTGTCTGCTGCTGTTTCAATTCAGTACAGTCGTACCTTGGTTCATGAACGCCTTGCAAGTCAAATGTTTTGGCTCCCAAATGCCGCAAACCCAGAAGTAAGTGTTCCGGTTTGCGGGCGTTCTTTGGAACCCAAACGTCCGACATGGCTTCCAATTGGCTGCAGGAGCTTCCTGCAGCCAATCGGAAGCCGTGCCTTGGTTTCCGAATGTTTTGGAAGTTGAATGGACTTCCGGAACAGATACCGTTTGACTTCCGAGATACCACTGTATTCCATTGTTTTCGTTGCTAAGGCAAGGATGGGAAACCCGTGGTCCTCCGGTGTTGGACTACAATTCCTAACATTCCCAGCCATTGGCTATATTAATTGAGGCTAATGGGAGTCTCAACAACATTTGGGGGGGGGGCTCTTGTTCCCCATCCCCATGATATGGGTTTTTCCAATGGGTCCACTGCAGTGTCTCCATAAACTAGTTGCTTCATTTTCCATGCTCAAATACAGCAGGAAGGGTTGTGATGAGTGCGTGTATGTATTTCAAATAACTGCTTTCATTTAAAGCAATCCAATGGGATGTCTTGTACTATTAATAGTTGGGAGGAAAGTTTAGATGTAAACAGTTTTTCTTCTGAAATTTGTTCCCTTTGGGATCCGTTTTGTCGTTGCAGACGTATATTTGGAAATCTTAAGAAAAGCTCTGTCATGTAAATGTTGCTGTTGGCCCTCTCATTCAAAGCATTTCATATAAGCAAGATTATCTGGCAGGCATCAAGGCAGATTTTCTTTGCAGCTTTCTTAATGTATCTGACAGCAAAGCTGGCTTTTGACTTCATATATTCAGTGGCGTTGCTACTTTGTAGTGAATGTGCCAGGCAAATCCCTTTGGTGTTTCGCAAGACGATTCAGGAAGACATGTGTGATGCTTTATTATGGACTCTTAGCAAAAGAATGGGACTAAAATTAACAACACCCGCAATAACGCCATTCTATTCTGTGATATTATGATTGCTAATTAAGAACTTCAACCTACCGGTATGTTGGCCGCATTCGAAGACTGTATATATTAAAATACTGCCCTGCCAGATCAACATACAATACCTGATATCAGGAGATCAATCATGCAGAGTAATGCTGGCCAGCTGCCAAGGCTGGGCACCAGAGGCTTTGCACAAAGTAGTCAGGAGGATTGGAGGGTAAGTCGGAACGAAATGACAGACAACACTAGAGGCAGGAGCAAGGAGCAAGCCAGGAGTTAGAAAGAAAGAGAAGCATATTAGGAGCACACCAGAGCCCAGGAAGAACTCACTGAAAATTTCCAACATGCAATCTAATAAAAAGCAAACTAATCTAATCTAAAATATAGATAAAAGACCAAAGGAAAAAGAGGTGGCCTATTAAGGAAGTATTATGTGGAATTCAGCATCACACTCTTCCAATTGCTCTATCTGTGCAAGCATTCCAGCTTGCCAGATGCAATGATACTTTCTCCCCTCACCTCCTGTGCCATTTTGGGGGTTCTCCTGACCCTCCCAAGCCAATTTCAGGGGGACAGGAGAAGTGCAGGGGAAGGAAAGGGGGGTGGGGAAGCCTTGTTGCACAATCAGAAGTCCTTCCACAAGGCTTCCACTGATGGGGCTGGTTATGTGAATTCCACCCGCTGACCTTACTCTGAATGGACTTGGCTTGCTCATTTCTGCACCAGCATATAGCCTCCTCTGATTGGTTTTTAGAGTGTTGGCAAGGATCATCCACTCACTATGCAATACCTGATTGGCCAGGATCACCCATGTGACTGCTGTAGACATACACTCCCCTGCTATCTCCCAAAGACATGGCTTTCAGATTGTGTCTGAACACTTTGCCAGTCACTTGAATTTTCTGAACTGAATTCCCAGGAGTGGTCCCCTCCCCTTTCCCCTTTCCCCTTAAAAACAAAAACAAAAACCTGGATGCAGGTTCTGAAAGGAAGCTAGCTCAGGAGGGATTCCCACCTACTCAAAGGCATCCCTTTTGTAATTACACTTCCGGGGGAAACATTCATTGTGACAGGTTCCTGCTCACAAGCCGCTAAACCTAACCTCTAGGAAAAACCGATGGCCGTTTCAGTGGGCCACTGCCATTCCCAGAGAAAATCTGGAGTGTGACACAGCGTTTACCCTGAACAGAATGGCATTAAAAGTGCTGTTTAAGGTTTGCTACGTTATTATCCTCTATTGCTTCACTCGGGATTTCAAGCAGGCAGGCTATTAACACTGGGATTTTGCAGATTTTGCTTCGCAGAACAGACAAATTAACTTCAGGGTGTCTCGTGCGGCTGGATTATTGGCTGTCTGTTATGTAGATGGTGACAGCACCCTTGGCTGCCGGGGACGATAAAAAATGAATACAATATTTGTGTTTCTTTATAAATGTTGATGCATTTGGCTTAAAACAATTCTGTGCTTGGCAGCGTAATAAAGTGTGGGAGGCTTTGAGACTGAATGCTCTCATTATGGCAGTCGCAGGGTAAACTGTGCTCAGAAGGACTCATTAAACTGAAAACAAAGGACACCAACTGGCCAATTAAACAGGGTATGTATGGGTACACTAAGCTCTTTAAACTGAATGTTGAGCTGCTGCCAGGATGGGCCCTTCACTTGTAACCTGAGCAGCCAAAGTTTATTAGTTTTAAGATAGAGATATTCTGCAGCAGTCCTATGACTAGTAGATCTAAATATATCTTCAGATATGTCACTGGAGGCAGTAATAAGCTCAGGGTGCTTCCAAACTGTCTCTCTTTGGGGTGAGGGATTCTGTCACATACCTGCACATTCGGGTTGTGCAATCAAAGTTGATTTGGCGCTCTTGCGCGACAAATGCTCTTCCCCCAAAAGATCTGGCTTCGTGTGATAAAGGAAGTGACCGGGAATTGCCTTGGAAAGTGTAGGACAGGCATCCCCAAACTTCGGCCCTCCAGATGTTTTGGACTACAATTCCCATCATCCCTGACCACTGGTCCTCTTAGCTAGGGATCATGGGAGTTGTAGGCCAAAACATCTGGAGGGCCGCAGTTTGGGGATGCCTGGTGTAGGATAATCTAACAAATCCCCGCAAGCAAATCCAAATGATTGCTCAGTAAATTACCAATGTCATCTAATGGGGAAAACACAGAGACATATACACATGTTTCCAAATCCATTCATGCTTTTCACTTTTGCCCCTTCTTAGAACCCGCCTCCCCTCTGATTTGCACATTTGTTATAATTTGGTTTCTTGTCGAAGGAATGTGTTCTCTCGTTTTGGCTCACATTTCCTCACTGCAGTAACTTAATGCAACATGATTCATGGTTCATGTGGGTGTTTGTGGCTTGGGAATGGGTGACTCAAAGATATGCCTTGTAAGGAGAAGGCCCCAGGTTTAATCTTTGGCATTACCAATTAAAAGGATCAAGGAAGAGGGGATGCAGGGGAGGGAAACCTGACAGATAACCTGGAGGACCATGGAGAGTTAGAAAAAAACAATATCATGGAACTAGATGGTGGACAGATAGGTTGACCTAGTATAAGGCAGCTTCCTAGATTCCTCCTGCTAATGGGATTGCATATAGATCTGCCTTATTTTTCGCCCCATAAGACGCACCTGACCATAAGACGTACTTAGTTTTCAGAGGAGGAAAGTGGGAAAGCCCTGGGTTTTGGGGGGGGATCAGCTCACAGTTGTGCAGCTTCTTTTGCAAAGAGAAAAAGCCCCATTTTTTTTAATGATCAGCTCAAAGTTGTTGAGTTTACTTTGCAAAGGGAAAAAATCCTGTTCAACTCACAGTTCTGCAGCTTCTGATAATCTAATCATCCAGATAATCCAATCAGCCAGTCACATGTTGCTGGGGAAACAAACAGCCTCCCTCTGCAGAACATTCAATAATGGAGACCTGGGCAAGGGGGTGGGCCAGGAAGGGAGCTAACTTCCCTTATCTCCCTCCCCGATCTCTTGCAATCAGCTGCTGAGCAGCTTCTTTTAAACAAACCCCTTCCCCTCTTGTTAGGCTTTAGCTCTTTCAAAAAAAGAGAGCATGATATGCTTTTTGCCCCTGGGCAATTTGGCTCCAGGGACCACACATTCGCTCCATAAGACGCACAGACATCTCCCCTTACTTTTTAGGAAGAAAAAAGTGTGTCTTACGGAGTGATAAATACGGTACGCCCTGTAAGCCAATTCGTCTCCAGCTGTTGTTGCACTACAACTCCTGTCATCCTTAGCTTAGGACCAGTGGTCAGGGATGATGGGAGTTGTAGTCCGACAACAGCAGGACACCTGAGTTTGAGAAACACTGACTTAAGGTGTGGGTTACGTGAGGCCCACAGGGGGCATGTGGAAGAAGCCCTCAACACCCCACCCCACAAAAAAGAGTTATTTTTGTGTGGAACACAAGGCAATCAAGATAGTGCATGGAAGAATAGGTGTTGTGCAAACTCTGCAGTTCTGGCATTCTGGTTCCCCCTCTCATATTTACCTCTCCTAGGCTCACTTTGCATTTCGACTGCTTATTAATAGAGTAGCTATTATGGCACCTTCTGTGCTTGGTCTTACAGAGTAGAACCACTTACTGTGTGGCCTTTTTTATTTTTAGTAACTATCATAGTAAAGTATCCTCTGAATGTGTTTACTTTACATGTCTGAAGCCAGAATTTGCCAAGTATGTTAGTCCACAAGCACTGTGTAGTCTAGAAATGGCTAGAACTATAAGTTATTATAAACAGAGTGCCTTGGAAGGCATTCCTATAATATAGCTATTTATGGAGATTTACCCATTGCAAATTTGGTTCAGTGCCCAGTAATGTATATGTGGTTATTTTATTTCTTTAAAAAAAGCTAAACATGCCTGTGGATTCACTGAAAGACAAAATATATATTCAGTCTTTCCCACTGAATGTATGTTTGTTAATTAGAACTTCAGCTTATCCAAATAATTCCACCTCGCTTAATCTGCTCTCCATATGTAGCCCTTTCAGCTAAGAACACATTGAGGTTTAATTGAATCAGTGCCATAGAATAAATACATAATGCATGGATCTGTGCAGTTTTGTATCCTAATGACTTTGAACAGATTTATTAGGAACTATTACAATAATTTAATGAGGGAAATATTTTAAGCGTCTCCTGGAAACACTGTTTCTCTATAATGCAAAATGTAATATATGGGCATTAATTTTTCATGAGGACCTGGCATTTTGTAGTTGCCAGGTAACTTGGTTGTGTTCGTGTCCGATTGTGAGTTGTGATCAGGTGTGCGTGTGCCTTCATTCAGTGCTTGTACCTCCTTAAGACCTTGAGCGTAGGAAGCTGCCTTATTGTCAAGGACAGACAGGGCTTTGAAGAGTGTGGGGCAGAGGCAGGGGAGTAGGGGGAATGACTCAGGAGAGGGGACCAGTGATGTATGGGGTTTGGCGCCGCCCACAAGGCAAGACCAAGGGCAGGAGGAGGAGGAAGAGCCAAGGCAGTCCCATAAGGAGGAAGGTGTGCAGGATGAGGTGGAAGAAAAGAGGCTATCCTGGTGACTGACAGGTTAGTAGACCTTCCTGTGCCCTGTTGACTCCTAGAACTAGGAGGGGCTTGAAATGGGAAGAGCAGCAGTGGTGACTTCCGTGCAGGAAAAGTCTCAGGTTGCAGGCACACGCCAACTATTGTCCTATGTAGCTTAGCAATGCTAATCAAGGGATGGGCAAATAGTAGCTCCCCAGATCTTCTTGGATACCTAATCACATCATCCTTGCCCATTGGCCATGTTGGCTGGAAGGGTCACAGATTCCCCTGGAAAGCCACAAGTTCCCCATCCCCAGCTATCAGCAGCTCTGCAGGCCTTCAGACAAGAGTTTTACCTGTCCCTACCCGCAACTTCTAGGGGATGAATCTAGGACCTTCTGCATGTACATCTATGGGTCTGAACCGAAGGCACTTGAAGACATATCCCATACAATTTGATTTTTATGTTTTGTGAAAAATCAATGAAATAAGTTTGAAGGGCGGGAGAAAGACGTCCTGTACTTTGATTGTCAGTATGAAGCAGTGCTTACTTTCGGATTTTCGGGGCCCTTGACCAAGGCACTCTCAGTGGATCCTTCTTCTCTTAACCTGGAGGTATAAACTGAGAATTCTCTTTTGCTGCATATGCTCATGTCAGAAAGTGAGCGTGCAGCATCTTGGATGCAACAGGATGGCTGTAACAAGGGAATAAGGCAAATTCATGGAGAACAGCCTTGCGGTTTGAGGACCCCCCCCCCCGCGAGGAATAAAAGACACAGTGACACATGAATTAAGGTTAATGGACAAAATAAGGCCACAACTTTATTGGTTAGAGCAAGTGAGAGGTATTGGCTTAGGCGCTGGACACACGAGCAAGCATGACTCCACCCCGCTCAGCAGGGAGTCATATAAGGTTAACAGCCAGTGGGAGGAGCCTGTTGATGCAAATACAACTGGAAGCTTCCCCTGATGTCACCGGGGGTCGTGCCATGGCCCTAGCCACCCGCAGGGCATCGGACGGGATCCACGACCGCCGGATCCCTTTAACAGGATACCCCTAAAAGAGGAGGGTTGGATGATGGCCACAACCAGTCCTCAAACACGCATATTCCAATGCCTAACCGCCAATACCAAAAAGCTGTGACGAATTGCTAGGAGGTAGGTGAAAAAAACAAGAGGCCGGTGCCAATTAGCCAAATGGATAAAAAAACTCCTACCAGGCCCCTTGGGCAACCAAGGCAACCAACCGAAGTCCATAGCAAGATCCAATAGCAAGCAACATAAAGGGTAGACCTAAAGGGAGGGTTGGTGGGAGATCCGATGAGGTGCAGCAGCAGAAAGAGGATTTGAACGCTGCCGTGCTTGTTTAAATGCAGACAAGCCCCGCCCCTCAGCCGGCCCTATTGGCCAGCTGAGAGGCTCGGCGCGGCAGCAGGGATGGGTTGGAGCAGGGGGCCGAAAGCACGCCCCCCCCTGCTTAGCTGTGGGAAGCGGCTCCCGATCGCAAAGTCTCCCCTCTTCAATGAGGAGAGATCTTATTGATAGCTGGTAGCACTGATGGTTAAGTGGAACCTCCACATTCAGAGATAGTGATTGTATGCATTTGATTTGGGTGGGGTTTTTTTTTAGCTGAGAGTTACGTATATTGCAAAAGGAGGGGGGGGGATGTGAAATCTAAAGGATAAGTACATTCTTTTTTCCCAAATAATTTTTATTGATTTTCTTTTCTCGTAACAATATGATAACATAGTATTATATACAAACAGCAGAATGTATCATTTGATGTAATAAACCAGAAATGGCAGCTGAGGGAGGTGGGAAATTAGAAAATGAATGTTTTGTAATGATAAAGGATAAGTACATTCTAATCTATACATTAGCCTGGGCAGTGAGGACCTGGGCAGGTTACGCTGGAATTCATAGGAATCTAATTCTTCAAGCACCGAAACAAGCCAGCTTCTCACCATCAGTTATGGAGATAGCTCGTTTCAAAAAACTGTAGTTAAGATTAACCACAATTTAGGCTTGGAAGCGATCAACTGAAATCAGAAACAAAGACAGCTAGTCTCTGCTCCACAGCCATGCCAAAGGACAGCACAAGAGCCTGAGGCTCTTTATGTGGCTTAGTCTCATTGCACTAAACTATGATTTGGCCATGTTTTGACATCAAACTAATACCTTCCTCTGCTCTAAAATATACAGTAGCACAGCATCTCCTCATATAAGGGCATCTTCAGTGCTGGCTAAAAATTTTTTTGCCAAGAAATATAAAGTAAAATCGAGAGGGTGAAGTGCAGTATTTTCCAACCACAATCGCGAGGAATAAGATGGGTTAAAATCTTGTGTCTGAAATTCCAAGACCAGAAGCAAGAATGGTTTTTCTTTGTTGAGGTTTTAAGGCTTCTTTGTGAGCTCTGGTAGAGAAGAGTGCCTCATTTATACATTTTACAGGCAGTTTGGCTTGGTTGCGTCTGATGCCATTCAACATTTTAAAAACCAGAATTCCAAATGGGTGAGTTATATATGTGTTTTCACTTACTTTACATTTTCTCTTTTAGCAGATTCCAGGTCCTGCCCATATTGTAATTTCTTCTGCATTGCAAAAGGGCAGAGTGTAGTGTGTTAAGCAACTGCTTGACGTGGATTTGAGATAGAGCTTTGCTTTGCACTGTTGATGTACTTATATACTTTCTGAGGCTATGAAGTGGTTTCCTTTAATGTGGCAAGTGCACGACAACACAAATACATCAAACATACCCAGATACAAAGGACCATGGGCAAAGGGCCCAATAATGGCTGATCATATTTAACCTCTACTCCTAAGTTCTGATATATATCTTGTATATAAAACATCTCCAATAGATGTCTGGTGGACTATTGTTATTATAAACCAACCCAGGCTCTGCGTTTGGCAACTGAAGCTCTTTTTCTTGTGTCCCCTCTTAAGGAAGTGCAGAGGGTGCTGATAAAATAACGGGCCTTTTTAGTGGTGGCTCCTTGCTCATAGAATGCTCTCCCCAGAAACACCAGGCACCATCACTATCAGCTTTTAGTTGCCTGACAAAAATATTTACTTTGACCCAGGCTTTTGACCCTTAATTTGGAGGAGTTGAGATATTTGTGGCCTCTTTCAGTGGGTGAGATGTGTTAGAACTTCCTTTTATATGTTCTTAGGTTTTCTTTCTGCTTTGGTTTCATATTGATTTTAACCTTTGTACTATTTTGTAACTTACTTAGAGTCACCTTTTGTTAAAACAACAACTAATGGGTGTAAATATTACTACTACAGTACTAGGAATCGCAAGTGGAGAGAATCCTTTTGCGCCCGGATCCTGCTTGTGGGATCCCGTTGCCCACTGTGAGAACAGGATTCTGGACTGGATGGGTTATTTCTTATGTTCTTAGGAAGTTTTGCTGAACTGAACCCCATCTGAAGTTTTGTCCTGCTTAGACCCTTAGCTGAATGGCTTATATGCCTCCTAGTGACCAGTCCCCAATCTCTGGCATAGTTCTGTTTGTCATTCTCGTATATGGGTTTGTTGAAATGCTTATTTTATTCATTTTGATTTAAAAGTTGTTTCCCAAGAGTCCAAGCAGATACAGTGGTCCCTTGGGTTAAGAACTTAATTCGTTCCAGAGGTCCGTTCTTAACCTGAAACTGTTCTTAACCTGAGGTACCACTTTAGCTAATGGGGCCTCCCACTGCCACGCGATTTCTGTTCTCATCCTGAAGCAAAGTTCTTAACCCAAGGTACTATTTCTGGGTTAGTGGAGTCTGTAACCTGAAGCATCTGTAACCTGAAGTGTCTGTAACCCAAGGTACCACTGTACTTAAAACAAATAAAATAAAACATTTTAAAACAACAGCAATTGTAATAAAATATGAAGGCCATCGGATACTGCTAAGTTCTTGGGTTTGCAAAACACTGTGCACGTCACACCTTTTTTTAAAAAAAATTATAAACGTGCTTACTCTGTTTTGTTGGCTTACTGGTAACTCTGCTGATGGGCAGGGTGTATTTACCAGTAAACAAACAAAAGTTAATGGAGAAGGAGCAAATGCTTTGGAAAGGTGCTCTAGAACAGCGTTTCTCAACCGCTGTTCCGCGGCACACTAGTGTGCCGCGAGACGCTGGCTGGTGTGCCGCGATGTGCGGCGACGAGAAGGGCGATTTGCATTGTCACGTGCCTGACCCACCGGAAAGCAATATTTCTCCTCCTCTTTCCCAAAGCTCAGTGCAAACGAGCCTGGCGGCCGCCAATACACAACACTGGCCCGCCGGAGAGCAATATTTGGCAAGTGTTTCTTACAGTCATAATTATAATATAGGGCGGCACAGAGTTAATTTTTTAAACTTTTTTAATGGTGGTGTGCCTCGTGATTTTTTTCACGGAACAAGTGTGCCGTGGCCCAAAAAAGGTTGAGAAATACTGCTCTAGAAACATGGCACCATGGTCAAGGCCTGGCTGCTTGGCACCTACCTTGCTTCTGAAGGACCTCAGTAGACAACAACCAGGCAGGTCCACCTGGGAGTGACATCCTTGTCAGTATAATTCTTCAGTTGTGATGTCTGCAGGTGAACACATATATCAGAATAGGCTCTTACCTGTTCTTCATAAAGCTGAACCCTGACAATAAAAACCTTGGAGTTGGTTTTTTGTTTTGTTTCTTTGCTGGGTTTTTTTTTTTACTGCAATCTATTTTAAACTGCCTTGAGGATCATTCAATCAAAAGGCAGGATATCAGTCTTTTAAAACAGAACAGAGTTTGCCTGTGCTAAATCTGCAATAGCTCATTCACAAACAAATGTCCATTACTCATTGACTGCAGCAGAGGAGTGAATCAGTCTGTTTTTGCTCCATGTCAATTTCTCATGTGTGTGTGTGTGTACTGTGATATATATATATAAATAAATAAAATAAAGCTGGATGAGATTTCAAATTTAAATAAGCATTTAATCACAGTGCATGTTTACATATCCGTATATGCACTTCTAAGTGTGGTTTATACCGAAATACACATTTTAAACACAGAATTCGCAAACGTGTGAAATGCAAAAGATAATGGCATTCTGATCCACACATTTGTCCGGGAGGTGTGCCTCGGGTCTGTTGACATAAGAATTTACAGAAATAAAGCTCCTCTAATATCCCTATCGGAGCATCAAGTTGCAACTTTCAGGTGCAAATGAGCTTTCACAGATTTGTCACAGAATTTCCACTGTTCTAATACAGAAATAAAAAAAGACTTGCATTTTTAAGCAGTTCAGTTCTGTCTGCACTTTGGTACTTCCCGCTTCCTCTTAATGTCTATATTTACACCCCAAACTGCACAAGAACATGATGCACAATGAAATGACAAGGGAGAGGAGAGGAGCCACAGGATGTACCCTTAATTTCCCCACCCTTCCTACTTCTGAAACTCTCTGTTGACCTGTATTACTGCTAACATGGGTTGAACTTCCAAATGTATGGGACCAATAATGTGTTCTTGGCTTGCAAACTCTTTTAAATTGCCACCACACTTCTCTGGTTCCTCTCCATTTTCAAAGAGGAAAAATGACTCACCTGAAGCATATAAATCCAACAGACAAAGAATTCCTTTTGCAGTATCAAAGTGTGATGGAACCAGTGTTTCGCATAGACAACAGTACAGGAAGAATAAATTTGCTCTACAGTTTTCAAAAGGAAAAAAGTTGGCTGAAAACCATAAATCATGTGCAGAATATATAATCATAGATGTTACAGTGTAGCTGCAACTGCTGATTGCTATAATTAAGGATTGAAATCTAACAGCTGGAATTGATTTTAATCGCATCGATCAGAGGTGGAAAGTGCCACTGGCTATCTTATTCATTCACAATTCCTAAAGCAGCTTTCCCCAACCTGGTGCCCTACATACATTTTGGAGTACAGCTGATCAGGCTGATTAGAGTTGTAGTCCAAAACATCTGGAGGGTACAGGAGGGTGGTACAGGAGGGTGGTTTAGAAAAACAAGACAGGGTCTTGAGTTACAATTTGAACTTAGTTTTACTTCTCCAGTTAAACATAGATAAAACCATATCAGGATACGATTGCATCAAAAGTTTCCAGAGTTTTTGTCAATATTGTTGTTTTGTTCTTCCTTTTTAATCTTTTTTTTTTTATACAAATTGTGCTGCTGGCTACGCAGACCAGGTGGAATAGTTTGCTAGTTCTTCAACAGGGAGAGTCTTTGCCTGCGGTCATCCGGGGTACTGCAATAGTCAATAAACCTGGGAAGCATGAAATTGGTTTCTTGTTAACAGACAACAATCTGCCTTTAAAAAAACACAGTAGTGCAGATCTGCTGAAATCGGGACTTGCTTTCACAAATCTCCAAAGAGCAGTTCTAAGGCGGCATTAGGGATGGAAACTGGTGACAAAAACAAAACATGAGAACATTGCTTGCCATAGGTCTGTGGCCTGGCTCCCAAGGGCTGCGTGTGGTATACTTTGCCTACAGACCCTTCCAGCAACAGGTCAGGTGCTCTCTGGAGTGCTCTCCCAAGGATCATAAGAAGGGAAAGTTTGGCCACTCCTTTGCAAATCCATGCAGGTATCTCTGGGTTTCGGCCTTTATGTTCTTATGTATATAGTGGTGGGGGGAATGGAGGCAGAAGGAAGACGTGTGATTACCTGCATTGCACATATTTTAGCTTAGTTTGACTAAGGACTGGAGCAGGAGTGGGAAACCTTTCTCTGCCAGAGGGCCAACTTTCCTTCTGGACAACCTTTTGAAGCCACATGCTAGCAGTGGGTGGGCCAGAGGCAAAAGTGAGCTGAGCAATTAATGTATCCCACCCCCATTGTACAGCTGGGTATATTCTACGCACTTCTCTTTCTCTTTTATCCAGGCTGCCAAGAGGCATTATCAGAGTGACACTGCAGTCAGAACTACTTGGGGTGTGAATAATAATAATAATAATAATAATAATAATAATAATAATAATAATAATAATTTATTATTTATACCCCGCCCATCTGGCTGGGTTTCCCCAGCCACTCTGGGCAGCTTCCAACAGAAGTATTAAAATACAATAATCTATTAAACATTAAAAGCTTCCCTAAACAGGGCTGCCTTCAGATGTCCTCTAAAAGTCTGGTAGTTGTTTTTCTCTTTGACATCCGGTGAGAGAGTATTCCACAGGGCAGGTGCCACTCTGCCTGGTTCCCTGTAACTTGGCTTCTCGCAGTGAGGGAACTGCCAGAAGGCCCTCAGCACTGGCCCTCAGTGTCCGGGCAGAATGATGGGGGTGGAGACACTCCTTCAGGTATACTGGACCGAGGCCGTATACACTGAATCAGGTCCAGTGAAGGTTGTGGCTGGGGGAGAGTTTCAAGTGTCGACCAGAACAGTCTGGAACAGAACTGTGACAGAGGGGCATTCCCTTGTTATGGGGAGGAAAGCATGCATACAGTATGTGTGTATGTTCAAACAGAAGTCCTGTCAGAGGACCAAGATATACAACAAAGAAAATCCCCTGTGTTGCAAAATAGAAAGCTCTGAACAGCAACAAGCAACACGTCGGCTAATAATATACTGACAAAATACTTATAACATTATATTGTTTCAAAATTCATAAACTGAAGACATATAATCATGGAGTCACAAATAATAGGAATTAAATAAATGTTCCAAGAACAGGAATGTAGGGGTAGTGAGTCACTATCAAAGATCACTGAGATGGAGGTAAAATGCCTTTCCACAGTCAATATCCTACAAATGCGATGATAGGTGCTCCGAACGTAGCAAAGGGGTACTCCGAGCACAGCAGCAGACAGGCAGCAGACAAAACAGTTCTTCCAGGGTAACGAGCTGACTGTTTCAATGATAATTCTTTTTAGTAAGCTTTTAAGTGATTGCTGATCCATGGTCATTTGATGTACCTTTAGGGACAGTTTATTTGCTGATGAAGAATTATCATGATCTTTGATAGAGGACCAAGACAAGCAGGTGTGAACAGGTGTAGTGTAACACCTGAAGGCTGTGACCTTCCAACTCCAAGTGGGACGTGTTTGAAAATATCTTTCCTCCTTAGGAGGCAAGGAGTTCTATCTCTCTCTTTTTTAAAAAAAACACAAAACTTTATTGAAATTCAAATAAAAAAAAAACAAATAAAATAGATACAAGTAATAAAAACAAAACAAACACGATATACAAAATATACAAATCAAAAACATACTAATAAATACATAAATCATAACCTAAAAAAGTAAAAGAAATCAAATAAAACAATATGGCCATTATTAAGAAATTTAGCGCATGGTATATCCGTCTTCCACCTTCCCACATGGACTTCCGGTCACCATACCTGTCCAACCTAACCATCCCAAAGTACAGACGAGCCTCACACTGGCCAGACTGGACATGCTACCCTCCGCCGTCCTTGAAGGTCGATTCTCAAAAACACCAAAAACACCATACCAGAATCGACTATGTCCCTGCGGAGTTGGCAGCGTGGAGACTGTATCACATGTACTCCTGTCCTGTCCCCTATATAAAGACCTCAGGGATGAGATCATCACACCTCTGATATCCGCCATTTTGGGCCGCCCATCCGAGGATATACTGTTTTTCCTCCTGGCAGACCAGACTGCCCAGACAACAGAGAAGGTAGCCAGATTTATTGAGAGGGCCATGAGACTGAGGGCCGCCAGCTGAAGGACAATAGCGCCTCCTGTGTGAACATATAATTAAGATCTCATCTGTTTCATTTTAATTGTGTTATGCTGAATCCCGAGACAGCACATTTTATTGTTATATATAGCATTTTTCTTTTTTCTTTCCTTTTTATCAGGTTATGTAATATGAATCCTTTGTTGCAATGGCCTGTAGGCCACGCAAATAAATAAAGTTTTACTTACTTACTATCAAATAAAGCAATTCATATATACTCTCCTATAAACAGACTTCCACTTGTCATCATCCTGGGCTAAAAAAATCTCATACTTCCATACTGCTTCCCTTTTTTCCTTTTTTAAGGAGTTCTATCTCAATGGGCTCTCTACCCCCGTACCAATCCTGTAATGCCTTCTCCTGAGTCTTCTTTTTTAACATGAAAAAGAATTTTCTTATCCAGAGCTAATGCTCTCATCTCATTTACTATAATCAGAATACAAGATCAGGTTGTATCCAGGCTACTATATCTGCCAGTGTTCCCACTGAAATCAGTGTGACAAGTCATTCATAAATTCTGAAGTCCAAACATTTTCAGTGGGAACTTATTGCAACTGGCTTACAACTGGTTTACAACCCAATCCTATATGGTACTCAGTTCAGTGGGACTTTCTCCTAGGTTAAGAGTCTACAGGATTGCTGATCCAACCCAATATTATTCCCGTTTTACAAATATTGAATAACTTCATCTAGGGGCTTTTTTGGACTTTGAAGCCACACTTTCTAAGTTCAAATCCTACTCAACAGGGATGTTTTGGAGTTTGTTTGTTTGTTTGTTTGCTTGCACTGTTTCAAAGTATGAAATTGCAGCTTGAGTGTTATATCAGAATAACAGCAGAGAATTAATCTGTACTTGCTTCCCCCCCTTTTCCCCTTTAAAGAAAATGCTTACTTTGTAGAGTGCATTCCTATGGCTTTATTTTTAATAATGCAATAAATGAATACAAGCAAAGCAAAGAAGAAACTGTTCAGGTTTCAAAAGCTTTTGTTCTGGCAGTAGGCTTTTCCAGCACTTGCAAATGGAAAGGCCTTTGCTTTTGTTCCAAAGCCACTTGGAACAGTGTTGCCTCTTTAATGCTTGCTATGAATACCATAAAGAGTCTTGTGTGCCTTTTTTAGTAACCAGAAAATGGCATGTTGAAATGATATCAGATGCACCATGTTGCATAATGTTACATGCTGTTGTATTGTGAGGGGAATAGTGTTTGTATGAGGTACGTTTTTCTTACATTGAAATGTAGTCGAAGCAAAATTCCAAGTATGGTTGATACTTGGCCAATAAATTATTCTATTCTATTCTATTCTATTCTGGTTTTGATGCTTGTATAATGGCCAATTTGGACCTGGAGAGGTGACAGAAATGGCCTTATCCTGTTTTGAGCATTTCCAGTGGATCTTCTAGGCTTCCTCACCCAAGAATGAAGTAGGTCCACTGTTTTCCTGCAATAAATGTGGTCCTAAATGCTGCATGTAAAAATAGGCAGATGTGGGCTACATGGGTGCTGCATTGATAATGTGGGAGCAGTACCACTTAAGAATGCTAAGGAGCTTGTAAACATTCTCATTTTGACACGGGGAGAAGACAAACTCTGCTTGCATTTTTGCAGCATGCCATTCTTCATCATTTTCTTCTTATTGCTCTTCCCGTTGTCAGTTTCACCAGCCAAATATAGGATGACTTCCCCCCCCCCCTTGTGCAAAAGAAATAGCTGCTTTGAGTTATCTGGCTTTATGGGTGAGTTGCATACACTTACATATTTGCATTGCCTATTATTCCAGAGGAGACGGTGAAATCATTCCATCCATAGACCGTGCCTGTCCCCCTGGTGACTTCCCAAACACTCTCAGCTCCTACTTGCTGCAAAAGAGACCACAAATATAACGGGGCGAGGCTTCATACACACAAACACACACAGCATAGGCATAATTCTTTGTGATTTTGTGTGCAAAATCTCGCAGCAGGATTGGGGGACCTTTGACCCTCCCAACTTTCGTTGGGCTCCAGCTGCCATCATCCCCAACCAGCATGGCCAGTGGTAGTAGTAGGTGGCAGGAACTGCAATCCAACAGTGTCTGGCTTGTGACTTTTGGACAGAACAGAATTTGGCCCTCAGGCTGAATAAAAGCTTCTCCACCCCTACTGTAATGACAGGCTCTGAGCTGTGGGCTTTCCTCAGCCTGAGTAACTTATCTTGTTAGGGTATCCTGCTGGGCTGTGTTTCAGATACTTTGCCCAAACTGCTGTTGATGGGACTTGACATTTTGCCAGTCTTGAGTAACTCTATATTTACCTCTCGCTCCCTGATCGTTGGTGGCTGCTTATGGAACTTCGCACCTTGCACATCTTAGCCTATCTATCCAACTCACTCTTGACCCTAGCGCCTGTTAGACCCTGACATTGCTACCATTTAGTAGGCATTACTTTACGTGAGCGACACCAAAGGCTGTGGTTTAAAATGGAGAGTATCTGCAGCTTTGTCTTTGTAAAAAAATCCCAGCTGAAAAGGAGATTAATTGTACACACATATGACTCCCAGCATGCCCTATAGCAGAACTGCCACCATGCAATTACGTATAGTTAGTGTTTCACAGCACAAAACCTAGCCATCCTGAATGGGTATAATTTAGGTAAAAGCTTTCAGAAATTCAATGCAGCCTCTAATTTGTAGGCAAATATGATCCATCCGTTTTAAACTTCACTTTATTTATTTATCAGGTATCTCAAAAGGCACAAAGAGAGATGTCAGTTTTCTGCACTGCTTTTGTTCCGCTGAACCCTTAACTGCTCTGTGCAAACACACACACACACAAACACAAAAACAGGCTTGATTAACTAGATGGAATGACTTCGTAATGTTAGCAAGCCTCCTTTCAAATTAGCAGCCCATGTGAAATACCCTTTCAACAATCTGTGACAAGCCATGTTCTGGTAGCACAAAGATGTCTTCTGGCCCACTTGAAAGCAAAATGTGCTTTGAGCCTTGCTTACCTGAAGGCAGAATTCCTCAGTGATTAGAAAAGCAAACTAAAAATAACTTCAGACTCATCTTCAGCAATGTGTTTGGGGAGAGTGAGTGAGTGTGAGAGAGAGAGAGATCCATCTGAAATCGTGTCATTGTGCCCAGTGCTGGAACTAATACAAATTAAATTAAGAGTGTGTTCCTCAGAAGCGAAATTTTTAGTGTTATTCATGGCTGAGGTTGTGATTCAGAAACCACTTTAGCCCATCCAAGTTCAGCTGAATACGGTAATCCTGGATCACAAGAAATGTAATGCACTTTAAAAGTAATAAATACACGTTGTTGTTGTTGTTGTTGTTTTGTTGTTTTGTTGTTGTTGTAGCAGCAGGCAGCAGCGGTCTCCAAATGGGATCCATACCAAGCCAGCCCCCACCACACCACACCTAAAAAACCCTAAGATCCCAGTCAGGAATTTATATGGGATGCATTCACACATCACAGGGACCCAAGCCATGGTTTAATGTGAAAACATTGGGCTCCCAAGGAGGAGATCACAGCCTTTTTGCTCCTCTCCAGACTATTTAGGTGAGCATAGTGTGGCAGCTATGCCAAAGCTTCACTTAGCATGCCATCCAAACTCAGGATTGTGGCTGAGGTCTTTCTGGTTCACCACCAGAATCTGTAACAGCAGGACAAGCCACAGCTACAGATTGAAATTAAGGAGAGGCGTTCACGATTTTTGGTTCGGACGACACCCTAACACAAACCTTGGCTTATCTGCTGCCCTGCACTGACTTTTAAATACTCAGGGAGGGGGAAAGCAAATGTGAGCTTCTCTGCAGCACCCAGCAGGGTCACTTAGCCATAGTAAGCTATACCGTGGTTTATTGTGACATGTGAACCAGGCAACTCTGTGCATTATTTATATTTACATCTCAAGAGAGGCCTCGGAAGGCTTCCCCTGTCTAGAAGAAAATCCTTTCTTTTTCCTCAGTGTAAGGCCCTTGGGGGGGGGGCAAGCTGGGGTGTGGAAGCAACAAGCAGGGAAAGAGAGGGATCAATTTTATCAAAGAAATAAGGAAATTAATAAATGCATGGCTGCAGCAGACTCATAGAGTGCACACTTTTCATTCAAGATCCTCGGCATCTTAAAATAGGCCCAGGCACTGCTTTTTTCTAAAAAAAAATGTTTAGGGGTACTCTCATTTTTCCTACTCATATTGAAATACTGCTCCTCAATGAGGCAAAACTTAATTCACAAAATGGTTAGGGGTATGTGTACCCCTGCGTCCCCCCAGAAAAAAAAGAAACTACTCTTGTCTAAAACCCAGTATAATTATATATAATCTTCGGATGGAGCTTTTGTTGAGGGGGGGGGTGTTGATGTTAATTTTTTGTATCTTTATTTTGGATCTTACAGTTTATGTGGAAATTGTTCTATTTGGTTGTGTACTTTTTGATGTTTTCTTTATTGTCTGTGACTACTTTTCTTTGTAGTTAAGTATTCTTAAAAATATGTTGTAAGCCATGTGAGCATGGTTTTAACTTTGGAAAGGCATACTTTCCAACATTTTTACAACGGCAATAGGGATGTCCTATGTGGGTTAAACCACAGAGCCTAGGGCTTGCCGATTAGAAGGTCGGCGGTTTGAATCCCCGCGACGGGGTGAGCTCCTGTTGCTCGGTCCCAGCTCCTGCCAACCTAGCAGTTCGAAAGCACGTCAAAGTGCAAGTAGATAAATAGGTACTGCTACAGCGGGAAGGTAAATGGCGTTTCCGTGGGCTGCTCTGGTTCGCTAGAAGCAGCTTTGTGATGCTGGCCACATGACCTGGAAGCTGTACGCCGGCTCCCTCGGCCAATAACGCGAGATTAGCGCCACAACCCCAGAGTCGGTCATGACTGGACCTAATGATCAGGGGTCCCTTTACCTTTATTTTATATTTATATTTATATTTATGTTTATACTTTGCCCATCTTACTGAGTTGTCCTAGCCACTCTGGGCGGCTTCCAACATATATAAAGGCAAACATTAAACATTTTAAAAATACCTTCCCTGTACTGGGCTGCCTTCACATGTCTTCTAAAGGTTGTATGGTTACTTATCCCCTTGGCTTGGGGGATGCATAACTTCATACCCTCCAACGTCTCTCTGATGAAAATAGGGACATCCTAAGGAAAAACTGGACATTCCAGGCTCAAATCAGAAACCGAAATGGCTTCTGTAAATCCAGGCCTGACTATGGAAAATAGGGACACTTGGAGGGTCTGGAAAGGCAACATATAAATAAAATAAAATAAAATGATTGACTGATTGATTGAAAAACTTTATTTCCCCAATATGTTCCTCCCCAATATGTTCCTATATTTAAGTGCCTTGAAAACCCTTGAGGCATTCCTAACCAGAACACTTGAAAAACCCAATTAAATTTCAGAGCAAACTGGCAAGGTCTCTTATATCTCTAGATTTCCTGCTTTTCAGAATGCCACGAAAGGGGGAAGCCGAAGGAATGTCTGCAGTACTGCAAGGGAGTTGCAAAGCTCCTAGGTGCTAACCAGAAAACGAAACACACAACCTTGTTTCCATGGAGACCTATCTGGGCTCTATGTGAGATAGAACTTTAAGGGTTTCTATGGCAGGCCTTACTTTGTGGGGTGGGTGGGCTTAGAAGGGAAGAGTGTTCCTTGAGATTTCTTGGTTCCAGACTGCTGGGCTTTCAAAATACTCAAGTCTGCAGATGAACACGTTCATGCCAGATTTATTTCTTTGTAGCTCTTGTACTTCCCACTCCACTCACATCATACCCAAACGTCCCAGAGCAGAGAATACATATGTTTTAAAACAAAATAATACACTGGGAAGAATATTACACTGACAATATAATTCACAATGGGAATCACAAAACAGTAAAACCACCCAGTAAAAAGGTAAAGGGACCCCTGACCATTAGGTCCAGTTGTGACCGACTCTGGGGTTGCGGCGCTCATCTCGCATTATTGGCCAAGGGAGCCGACGTACAGAGGGTATGAAGTTATGCATCCCTCAAGCCAAGGGGATAAGTAACTATACAACCTTTAGAAGACATGTGAAGGCAGCCCAGTACAGGGAAGGTATTTTTTAAATGTTTAATGTTTGCCTTTATATATGTTGGAAGCTGCCCAGAGTGGCTAGGACAACTCAGTAAGATGGGCAGAGTATAAAATATAAATATAAAATAAAGGTCATGTGGCCAGCATGACAAAGCCGCTTCTGGCGAACCAGAGCAGCACACGGAAATGCCGTTTACCTTCCCACTGTAGCAGTACCTATTTATCTACTTGCACTTTAACGTGCTTTCAAACTGCTAGGTTGGCAGGAGCGGGGACTGAGCAACGGGCGCTCACCCTGTCACGGGGATTCGAACCGCCAGCCTTCTGATCAGCAAGCCCTAAGCTCTGTGGTTTAACCCACAGTGCCACCCGCGTCCCTTGAACCACCCAGTAGTAGCATTAAAAAAATGTGCACTCAGCTTGTGCTTCAGAAAATGAGATTTAACTTATTTATTCTGGAAAAAATAGCTAGGATTTACCCCACCTGCTCATAGTCTTTTAAATAAAATTCATCCTTTTAACCTATTGATAGAGAGCCCCTTCCAGCCCAACGATCACATTCCCTGTTTGGAAACCTTCCAAGGATCACCTCTGTCTTCATCTTTCCTTCCTTGGTGTCTTAGAAGGGAGAAGAAGTGACAAGCATGTGAATGGTCTCTGCTAGTGGCAAATGCTGTTCTCTGCTTCTTCTGAGTTTGGCCACAGTCCCATCATACCATTAAAGCATTATAACAGCTATCACTTTAAACAGCCATGCCTTCCCCCAAAGAATTCTGGGAGCTGTAGTTTGTGAAGGGTGCCAAGAGTTGTTAAGGATACCCTTATTCTCCAGGCATTGATTGTGAAGCACCCTGAGTATTGGCAGCTCTGTGATAACAGGAGCCTCCTAACAACTCTCTGCACCCTTAACAGACAACAGTGCCCAGAGTTCTTTGGCTGAAGCTATGCCTTCTTAAAGTGGTAGCCTAGTGCTTAAAATGTATCGTGGGAATGTGGCCTTTCAGAGCTTTCTCCAGCCACAGTTGGTTGGGTTCCATGCCATCTGCCCAATTTCTAATGGAGAGAAGGGTAAACTGCCTCTGCTCTGATCCAGGCTCTGATCCTTGGTAGAACCAGCCTATAGGTCAAAATTTCCCTGCCCTTGAACCAAGGAAACTGGTATAACTGGATCTGTGCCTTTCATTGTTGATAAACAAAACACAGTCCTTCAATTGCTCAAACAATTAAAGGCCTTCCTTGTTAGCTGTTTGTTTTTCTAAATCTTATATTGAGTGCCTCCCACATACCCCTTTTTTGTTTTTGCTGCTTCTCTGACAGCACCCAAACCAGCCAGAGTTACAGGATGTCTGGGGTCTGTGTTCTGGGTTTTCTTTTTATAAAGTGAGCACTTGCAGTGTGTATACTTGCAGAACAAATTCCAGTTTGTCTGCAAGAGAGAATGAAAACAAAGATTAGGAGCCAAAGCTGTGTGTGATGGGTGTACGTGCCCACACAGGAGCGTGTGGGATTTGGGTTGTGGATTGAATTTGAGTTCAAATTCTGTTTCTTGGTCTTTGGGGAATCCTGCTTTAGTTCTAGCCTTAAAAAGTGAATTTTAAGTGTAATATGCCTGTCCGCACAGTGTTTTGTTTTTTACGCCAAAATAAAACAGTTGCTGTGTTGGATTGCTGGCAAAGACAAACAGGATCACGGCCCCGGCTCCCTGGGGAAACAACAAAGGCAGTGGGAGCCCCCCTCCTTTGGCATGAAAACTGCTTTATGAAATCTGGTGGATATGGTTGTGGGAAAGGTCTGTGCAACCACGTGATGAGGAACTCAAGTGAATTAAAAACAGGAAGGTCTAGCAGCACCCTAAAGTCTACCGTAACATATTTATTGTTGCTTTTGTGGGCCTGGTGCTCTCCAGATGTTGTTGGACTCCAACTCCCATTGTTCCTGGCCAGCATGCCCAGTGGTTAGTGCTTATGGGAGTTGTAATCCAGCAACATTTTGAGAGGCCACTTGTTTCTCATCCCTACTCTGTGGACTTGTTTTAACATAGCACTAAACCATGGTTTAGCGCGGGGATGGCTAACCTGGGGTTATCTGGATGTTGTACTCCAGTTCCCATTCGACTCAGCTAGCATGGGCAATGGTCAGCGGTGATGGGAACTGGAGTCCAGCATCAGTTGGAGAAGGCCCCATCCCTCGTCTTGAGCCTCGTTCATCAGACAAATGAAGGGTATTCTCAGTTAACACCAGCAGAGGTGACCATACCGTCATCTTCAGTCCTAGTATCTTATATTCAGTCACTTTGTGCTGTTTAGTGGCTAATGATAGTCATTGATAGCCCTGCCCTCCATTAACTTGACTTTAAAATGCAATCAATCATCGTTCCCACTCTGCTCAGGACACCACTTCCCAGGGAGATCAAAATGCAGAAAGGTTGTGTTGGAACGGCATATTTAGACTGTCCCAGGGCCTGTTTCAATTGCCCAGTCTTGTGATGCCTTGATGGAGAGTGAGTGGGAAGGTATTATTCACTTTTTATGACTGCCAAGAAGGATTCATGGCTATAGACATAGTGATAATCACTTTATATTTATATAGTGTCAGACATCCAGTGGGAATCCCAAGTCCCTATACAAACATCATACAAGGCTTGGATCATTAGGCCTCTGCTTTACAAACACCACGGGGTTTTCGATGCTTTAACCTCTCATAATGATTGCTCCCAGGTAGAAGATTCCTAAGCTGCAGCAACTTATTATAAATGGGAAACTCCCCTGTAATAATCCTAGCAAACCTCAGCATTTTGCTCTCTACGAGGGACCCTGGGGAGCATTCCAGAGTGCAGATGCTCCAGTTCTGAACTTCAGTGAGTGTTGTTTTAACACAAAGAGAGATTATTTATTGCCTAAGACTACTGTGAAAGAATTTCCCTGGAGGCTAAACCTGGTGTGCTCTTGGAATTTCTTTCTTTCTCTCTCTTTCTGTCTCTCGAGCTCCTATTTCTAAATAAAATATATATTACTACTGCTTGGAGAGAGGGAAAAAACAACAACCCAGTTTCCTCTAAAGAATAAATAAATGTATCTTAAAAGTGCACATAATTTTTTTCCAGTGGCTGAGCCAAGAAAATACATTTTGCTCCAGTATGGTTCTGTGTATCCCTTCCTGAGCATTGCTCCAGTTGGATGTCTGGAGGAAGAACCTGCACCAAGTGCTATGTAGTCTTCCCACCCTCGTTGCCCACGGTGTGGTGAGGGTATTAGGACATATACCCATTGTCATGAATTCATTGGCTCCCTCCATGACTGAAGATGTGTGTGATATGGTGACTGCTGTACTGGCCTAGCAGTAGTACCACAGTTGTTGGCAGCAATGCCTCTGAGTACCAGTTGAGTAACAGGGTGGGAGAGGGCTCTTGTGCTCGGGTCCTGCTTGTAGATTGCCAAAACAGGATACTGGACTCAATGGACCATTGGCCTGATCCAGCAGGCTCTTCTTAAGTTCTCCACATATCTCTCTACTCTAGGCATAACTAGCGTAGGAATGCTCAGCCCGGATATCCTGGGGAAACCATCTGTCTTGATGAGAGCTGACAACATCAGTTTCTTTCCTTTTGCTTAAGTAACAAGAGACATGCATTCCAGGACACAAGGGTGCGGAGAGGGAAGCTTCATATTTATACATTTTGTAGCAGCTTCTCTTAAGGTATAGAATTTCCACCCGAGGCAAGTGGAACAGACCGAGACAAAAGCTAAGCAGTTGTTGTGAAACATGAAGGAATGGCTATAATGCATTTGCGCTGTTATGCAACAAAAGTTCCTCAGAAATTTGGGTCAGGGAAGCAGGACTGCAGGAATGCTAGCCGTTCTGCATTATGAACCAAAGGGACAATTGCTTCCGTTCTTGCCCCACTGTTTTCTCATGGATTCAATAGTTTTGCTGCCTAGTCAGCACTTTGCACAATAAATGTGTGTTTGTTTCCCACTGTTGCCCCTGTAGTCTGCACATCTTCCCCGAAGCAATCCTCTTGTTGCTCAGATGTCACAAATCTTGGCACACTATTTGGTACTTGCAGGAGGAATGTGGTGCCTTTTGCAAAGTAGCTATTGTAATCTGTGTGACTTTGGACTCGGGTAGCTGAAGGAATGCCTGCTGCCATGGGAGCCTGCCCAGCAATTGTATTCATCACCAGAGACCCTTCCCGGGGCACCTCTGCCATAAGAGAATGGCCAATAACAACTTGGGAGAGGGCCTTTTTGGTGGTGGTGCCCCAGTTTTGGAACAATCTCTCCCCAATGATGCTTGCCTAGAAGCTGGGAGGTAAGCAGAAAATCACTCAGACCCATGCTTTCTAGGCATGGGCCAAGCAGAAGTGTGGACGAGCCCTAAATCGGTACCATAATGAGAGCAAAGGGTTAAGACTACCCCCTCCCTCCCTTACACACACACACACACACACACACACACACACACACATCCTGGCTGCCCTCTTCCTTTTGGCAGATTGTGTTTTTTTATAAAGCCTGCACTTAATGGTACAGATACAGAGTGTGGACACATCATCTGGTTTGACGCTGGGGGTGCAGTTCTAGAGTCTTACCTGGCAGTAAACACTACTGAAAACTATTTATTCCAGATCAGGAATGAGGAACCTGGTGCTGGACTCCTGTCAGCCCCAGGCAGTTGGAGACTATGGGGTTTGTAGTCCAGCAATACCTAGAGAGCTGCAGGTGTCCCACCTCTGTTCTAGAATGATGCCATGAGTGTATATGGCAGTAACCAGGAATAGGTGATTTCAGAAATGTGGTCTCTTATGCTAACAAACACTTGGATTCAGGCTTATTTCCATTCTGAAGGTGAAAGGGAGATAAAATAAGAGACAACAAAGAAGTGGAAAAATTGGGTATCCTTAGAAGTAATATTTTCAAGTGTAAGAACTTGTGCATTCTTTGGTACCCCATATTTAAAACAAAGCAAATTATTATCAACTGGCACAGGACTTGGAAGCTTTGTAAGTTGAAAATGATTTCATATGCTGCAGATTCTTTTAGGTTTTAAAACGCAGACTTGGCTGCTGAAGAATTATGTCATCAGCTCCTCGAATCCAAGTCTACTCCTAGATCTCGGTTTTCTAAGCCCAGTAGAGCCAGAAGCAAGCAAGTATTTCGGCTAAATGAGATGCACGTGAACAGATATTTCTTGTAAACTAACTGGGGCTTGATTCAATTAGCATTTTGTTTGCTGTTCAGAACTTTCCTAATCTGTGCCCCTAACGTATCTGCCCCAAATACATTTCAGTGGGTTGGATCCAGAATGTGCATGTTTACTCAGTAGTTTCCTCTCCAAGTTAAGCCTTGCTTGAGCAACAAAGGCCTTACCCTGTGGTCCTGTTTCCTTTGGTTGTCCTTTGGTCCTTCTGACCCTTAGGCTTTGTCGACAGCTCCTGATTCCAACTGCAGCACAGACTGCTGCCAGCAGCCCAGCCTTGGCAAATTGATGTAAAATTGAATATACCATATTCCGGCGTATAAGACGACTGGGCGTATAAGACGACCCCCAACTTTTCCAGTTAAAATACAGAGTTTGGGATATACTCGCCGTCTAAGAAATACGACCCGGCGTATAAGACGACCCCTGACTTTGGAGAAGATACGCAGGAATATACAGTATTTGTGGATGGCAAGATAGGACAGCCTTCAGACTTGGCCTTTGTCTCTTCTCTATCAGAAGCCAGTGGCAATTGCTGAACCAGTGTGGCAAACTGGACTTGGACCAAGGAGATCTGGGTTCATTTCCAGTATACCATGTAGCCTCCTTGACTAATCAGGATCTTGTGTGATGAAGCATTTTCTGCAGCTAAAAAGATTGACTAATTTCTCAGAGATAGCTAGCCAGGGTGTATGAGCAAATTCCTGTCTGACTCTTATATAGTCTAGGCAAGTATATACTGGTGCGTGCTGAACGAAGCCATTTGTTAACTCGTGTGTCACTGTTGGAACTGATGAGCGGATGACAGGTACTTATTGGAAGAAGAGAGGAATGCCATGAAAGCCTTTTTAATAATAAGGTAGATATATAAACCTTGTCATTTGGATGATTTGGTACCGAATAGCTGGGCTCCCCCACCCCTACGGGCTACAGGAGAGGTTTTGCTATGCTATCAAGCTTGCAATGTGCTGTCAACTTTGATTCTTAAATAGTGCCAGAGAAAGCTCAGGCTGGCTTAAGAATGTATCTCTCTCACTGTGTGTATTTAGCATGTCCTTTCCCTCTCCCTTGCAAAGTCTTTTTGTGTGCCTTGTGTTAAGTTAGCATCTTCAACTCCATTTTACAAACTGAGAATCAGACACAGAGGTCATTATTTCCCTAGGAAAAATGGGTTGGAAGGAACTGGCATGCCGTCATAAGAGCATGTTAATAGATGAGGCTTAAATTGTCTTTTCCTCAATTTGGTGTGTAACTTTTAGATTGGCAAGAATGTGTGCTTGATTGCTCTTCCATGTGCAATCCTGCAGTAACAACTTTCACATGTGGGATAAGTGGCATTGAAGACACTTTTAGCATCTCACGAGGAAGCAGTGTTTATTGCACACTCCATCGTTCACTAGCCCCCAGCCTGATAAGTCTATTCCCATGGCGCTTCCACACCCATTTATACTCCCTTTGGAAATCTGTTAGGGGGCTAGAATAATGAATGGATTTTTTTTCAACCACCAGAGTTTCCAGGTGGAGCTCTGCAATAGTCAGATGTATATCTTTACATTGTGTAACTGCCCTAAGGGAAACAGCACCAAGCAGCTGAACATTAACGTACACAATTATACAAACTTGCACAAATCCAGCATATGCACATAGGAAGAAGTAGCCGGATTTGTGCAAGTTGGTATAATTGCGTGCATCTGAAGCATTACACCTATGCAGTCTAAACTTCAATTCCTTATCTGGCCAAGGTTTCCAATACACTAAATAATAAATAATAATAAATAATAAAATAAAATAGTAAATAATAAAAATGATGATGATGATGACACCATGTATTTGCCCCTTAATGCTCCCCTTGATCTTTGTGTATTCTGGGGAATTGTGGAATCTAAGTGCATGTTGCTCACCACAATGCTAGATATAAAATGAAGTTATCAGACTCAGGAGCGGAGGAAGGGGGTGGTGGGGGCAGTCCGCCACAGGTGTCATCACTGAGGGGGGTGACATTCGGCATGCCGCCCGCCTGCGACTCCCAAGCCTACCCCAGGCCATTGGGGGAAGGGGCGGAGCTGTGCTGCCTTGTTGGCAGCCTTCCCCCTTTGTTTTGACAGCTCGGGGGAGGCTTGGGAGTCATGGACGGGCAGTGCGCCATTGCCCCCAGCTCCCAGGCTGCTTCTGGGGGGGGGGAGCCTCCCCTGAGCTGTCAAAAGGAAGAGGGAAGGGAGGAAGGCTACTGGCAAAGTGGTGCAGCTCCCTGCCTCCTCCCCTGCCCAGGAAGCAGCCCGCCGTTGGCAGCTCGCTCCATCACCACCCCCATGGGCAGCTCACTCTGTGCCCATGGGCAGCTCACCCCTTGGGATGCTTACCCCGCCCCCATGACCCCCGCCCCTGGGTGCATGACATGTGTGCCACTCCGGGTGCCGGAGCAGCTTGCTCCACCTCTGGTTGGACTAGATGATCCTCAGAGTCCCTTCCAACTCTGTGATTATATAAGATCAAATCTTTCTTCCCTGTCTAGGTCAAATTGGTAAATAACTATCACTCAGCAGGCTCCATGATTTCAAAACTGGAAGCAGGGGCTAGACTGAAACTATCTGATAATTTTCTATGTTACTGGGGTTTTTTTTTACAAGTGTATTCTAGAAGAAGGTTGACTGAGCTTATCATTGTTTTTAAACTTTATTTATTTAAATTTAACAATTATTTTTTTTAAATCAACTCAGGAATAATACATCTTGATTTGTAAGTCATTTGAGTTACTATCTGAAGCATTTTCCTTGGGTTTAATTGGATGTTCTGATTTTGAACTTGGGTGAAAAAACCTTTCATTTTCATTTAGCTGACACATGGGAAGGTTGCAGTGAAGTCTAACAGCAGAGCAACATTTTTCGGAAGAACTTAGATGAGATAGTAGTGTCTCTCCCCCCCCCCCCAAATTTCAGCTAACACTCAAAATTGCAGTGCGCTGTGGGTTAAACCACAGAGCCTAGGGCTTGCCGATCAGAAGGTCAGTGGTTTGAATCCCCGCGATGGGGTGAGCTCCCGTTGCTCGGTCCCAGCTCCTCCCAATCTAGCAGTTCAAAAGCATGTCAAAGTGCAAGTAGATAAATAAGTACCACTACAGCGGGAAGGTAAACAGCGTTTCTGGTTTGCCAGAAGTGGCTTTGTCATGCTGGCCACATGACCTGGAAGCTTTACGCCGGCTCCCTCGGCTAATAACGCGAGATGAGCGCTGCAACCCCAGAGTCGGTCATGACTGGACCTAATGGTCAGGGGTCCCTTTACCTTTACCTTTACTTTAGAGTGCTACTTACAAAACTGGTGTATCTTTTGATTAACCAGGTCAGTTTAAGAAAGTAGAGCTAGGAGGAAAATAACAGATCCAAATACAAGGGACAATGCTGAATTTTGAAAACAACTTTCATTCTTTCCCACCCCAAAGCTCATTTTCAAAATATTATCCCTATTAAATAGTGATCTTCATTTCTTTACAGCTTATCTCTGTGTGTTTCTTATTTCCAGTAAGTCATAATCGGCTTATGAGCAATGGAATAATTCCCCCAGCAATATCAGGAAGGAGAAGGACAATGATTTTGGGGAGAGAATCAACAAAAAGTACCGATGGTGGGTGGGAAAAAGCAAGAAGCCATTGTTTTTGCATGACTGTCTTCTGAATAATGAAGGGGTGGGGACAGAAAATGATGGGCAAATCTTTGGAGCTGCAAGAGTAATTTTCCAAACATGTCCTTCAAACAGTTTGATGCAAGATCCAAAAAAACCCATATGTAGGTGGTAAAAAGGGGCCTCCCTGCCCCCCAGCATTGCTGTTGCTTACCAACATTTTATATTAGCAAGCTGGAACTCAAGCATGTGTGTACTTTAAGAGATGCAGAAGCCAGGTCATGAATAGCTTTTTGGAAGTATGTAGCCTTAGGAGTGTGAATTTAAATGTTTCCCCAAATTTCCTTCCGCTTTGTTCTTACTATTGGCATGCCAGGCCTATGAGACTTGGCTGCTACCTCTGTGCTTATTTGCAAATATTCTTCTTTGCTTCTTTCCAGTGGATTGCAACTGCCAAATGCTTGTCTCATTCGATGCCTGCTCTTCATCTAGGCTTCCAGCCTCAATGTGATGTGATGGTTGAAATGGTTGTGTGGCTTTTAATATGCAGCTGCTGAATTTAGCTCTGACCTCCATGTTTCAGCAGAATTGCCATTCCTCAAAGTTTCCACACCCAAAGCAAGCTCTATCAGGAAATCTCTCTTCCCTGCCCCCCCCCCCCGGTAACATAGCCCAATAAAATCATCATCTGCAGGAAATATGCATTTGATCCAATTTCCTTCCTAAGCCCTTTCAGAGTCCACGTCCTTCCTAGTTAAATACCGGTATCTGCATATTTAGATCCAGCCATTGTTTTCATTAGGTCTCACTTCAATCTCTTAATTCTTGGATGGCAATAAACATTGTGATTTTCTCTGTAATGCATCTGGGAATTAGGTGCTTAATATTGTTATTATTAGGACTGCAAGCTTGAACTGGTTTAATAACTGGATTAGTCAATGAAAGCTTTATTCTGTGGGTCAGAGTTATACTAGAGGGGCTGTTTTGATTCTGTTGGGTTACTGAACTTATTAGTATAAAATCGAATACAGTAGTATCTTACACTTCAGAAATGCACCTATTTTGAGTTTTAGGTAATATGCAGATTTATTTAAATATAATTTATTGGTTTGCTGGTAAATTTGGGGAAATCAATTTGCCTAACCAAGTAAAAACTGGTTAATAGCCTTAGGCTGCATTCCTAAACACACTTGCCAGGAATTAAGTTCCATTGAACAGAATGGAATTTTACTTCTGAGTACGTATGCATGGGATTACTCTATGATGTTGAGTGCTAGACTCTTAATACTATGCAATAAACCGTCTCTAAAAAGACCCCTGCTAATGGTTGGATCAGAGCAAAGGTCCAGCTGAGTCCAGCATCCTGTTCACAAGGTGGCCAGTCAGTTGCCTGTGCAATAGTCCTTTCCCTACCATTTGGTGGAGTGGAGTGACCACCTCAGGCAGCACATACTGAAGGGCAGAGATCAGCTGCAAGGCATTGCACTGAGCTCTGTGTCCCATGCAACCTGCCTTGCATGCCCTATGTGAGCCTGCCCGCTCCCCCTGCACAGGCCCATTGCCAGGACTGAATTGATCTCTGACCCACTCAGCTTCCGTACCTGGAATGTGATGTGGGGCACATGTTACTGTAGTGGGTCGAGGCACTTCAGTGAAGCTGTTTTGGAGGGGTGAGACCAGGGAGCTGCTCTTTTGAAATGCCTCACTTTTGCTTCCTGTGTGTGTTTACACATTGTGACTATCCAAAGCTGATAGAATAGGCATATAATGCTGAACTGTTTCTGTATCAACAGAAGCTGGATTACTGCTTATTAAGCAACAAGCCTTTGTTGTGCTTCCCCCCCCCCCTTAATGGGTCCAGTTCCTGCTATTATTAACTCCTTACTGAATCCCCCTCGCCAAATGTAATGATCTAATTGGGGAGGTAGGGGAAAAGGAAGCTGGATGATAGGGGATAAAATGTTGAGAAGTTTTGGTACGAAGCCTGGCAGGAATGCTGGAGAGAAAAGGTGAAGGATATTCAGATGTATGTTCTGGAAGATATCTTATTATATATCACGTAGATGTATAATGTAGGGGACTTTCTCCTGCAAGTCCCTAAGATCTCAAAAGCCAACTCTACGTGAAGCAGGGCTTTCAGTGTGCTGCCCCTATTCTGTGGAATAGCATTGCTGTTGAGATGCCTCAAGTGCCCATGGCCTGCACTTTCTGGAAACAACTGAAGAAGTCTTTTCTTTTCTATTTCCTGACAGGCTTTCCCAGATTGATAAATGGGTCTTTACCATGAGTGTCCTCTTGTTAGGATTTTAGTCTTGTTTTCAACGTATTTGTTGCATTTGTGTTTTTAAATTGTGTTTTGATTATCCTACACATAAATCGTCTTGAGACAGTGGATTAAAAAATTGTTGTAATAATAATGATAATAATAAGGATAAGTGTGCAAGCGGCTACAATTCCAAACTTGAAACCTTCCAGTACTGCCTGCTATTTAATTCTTTTCTTCATACTCTTTATGCTTTGTTCCAGTCCTATTCTTTTCCAGTCCGCTGGTGTTTTATTGCTGTACATTTCCATTTTATGTTTGTACTCCATCTTTTTGTTTTGTTTATTTTAATTTTCTCTCTCTTCTCCCTCCCCCTTCTTTTTCCTCTCTCTCTCTTTTCTGATTCACAGGCTTTGCAGTGCATGTTGGTCTCCCTCCATTCAGAACTTGACATTCAAAGGTACTTGATGAAAATTGAATCCTCTCAGAGAGTTAGTACTGCACTTTTCTTTTTTCTGCATTCTGCCTTGGATTGAACTTGCTGTTCTTTGTTTTGTCTTCCACTCGCTGCGTGAAGCTTGCCATCCCAAAGAGTGAAATTGTCCCTGGTTAAATCTGGACCTGCATGTCTTGTTTTCCTGCCCAGGTGTGGACTGGGTAGCAAAATGCATGGACGCCCATTTCTAACATTACTTCTGAAGTGATGAATTTCTGTATGACAAAGTCTCCGCATATCATAGCTGTCAAGTTCTCCCCCTTTTTAAAGGGAAATTCCCTTATGCTGAATAGGCTTCCTCGTGAGAAAAGGGAAAACTTGACAGCTATCAAAAGCATATCGGAAGAGGCATAGAGAAGACAGATCAGCTTCTGCAGCCTTTTGAGAACCACATAATTTCTAGTAACATGATCATATTGCACTGGGACTATATTTTTATTGTATTTCCTGTTTCAAATGTAGCAATCTCATATACTCTCTTGTGTCATGTGTATCGGCCTGCGCTTGTTTGTTGCTATGCAGGAAAGTTGCCTAAAGCAGTTGCATTTATATAGTAAGGTCTTTACAGCTTTTTTCAAACATAAGTTTCCTCTGTGCCTAAAAGGCATTTTCGTCTCCCTGTGTTTTTCAAATTCTATAACAGCACTTCAATTAGAAAAATCTTATATGTCACAGTAAGCAATTATAATTTTTCAAGGAAAGGTCTGTACTTGAGTAGCTCTACTACACCCATTAGCTTTTGTAAAGAAATGTCACAAACACATTCTTCTTTCCCGTTGCATTCATTTCAGATGCCCATTGGATATTTGTGTTCAAGAGACAATGGGAATGTAATTTGCTCCTCGGATCAGAACAAATTGTCTCAAGGCTCACTTAATAATGTCTTTTAGCATTTATTTATATATTCTGTTTTTCTTGTTGCTGTGACTTCAGGAAGTTATTGGCGATATTTTGGGCTTGAACCAGTATATTAAGTTTTATTTTATTTTCATTTCAGCATTACAAAATGCCTGTGGCTGGCAGAATCCTCCTGCCCCTAGATGAAATGCAGACAGCTCTAATAATAAGGACTGTGCCAATGATAATAGGCGACATGACTTCCACCTTAAAGCTGTTGCAAGATGCAACAATAGTTTGGAGAGTGGGGAACACACAGTATTCCTGATGGACCTGACAAGCTTTGAAAAACTAAAAAGGCTTCTGTCAGGTACAAGAATGTGAGGGCCCTGGGATGCCTTACAGTGAAATTGTTTTGTTAAGAGCTATCCTCTGGAAGATAAAGCTCATGTTTATGTACCTTTCTGGAACTGACAGGCACTTGCCCACCAAAACTGTTTTGTCTCTCAGTAGTTCAGTCTGTAGTGAAACATTTGAGGTTCCACTTCTTCAGTTATTGAGCTATTCCTCCTCATATTGTGCTTCGGGAAAGGCTGCTGCATCTGGGACCCCCTCATCTTTTTAAAGGCCCAGTTTCCATGTCATGGCCAGATCATAAAATGGGCTTAGGGGACATACTGCAGGCTTATATGCCTCCCCCTTTCTACTTCCCTCACACATTTCAGTTATCTCCTCCACTGCCTTGTTCTCAGAAACCATAATTTGAAGCGACTTCTGAATCAGGCAATGTGTGCTGATCGCCAACTGCAGTCTGCCTTGGAATCAGAAGCCCACTTCCAACCATAGTCTCTTATTCCGATTGTGGGGGGTAAACTATAGTTTGCAATAACAACAGTATGCCCAGTGTGGACGTTGAGGCAAATTATGGTCACCAAGAATAGTTACCAATAACCAACATTTGCCTAATTAAGACCCCACAGTAACCTTGAAAAGGGGAGGAATTAGGGTGTGGTGATGCACACAATCTTATAGCAGGCACCTTGCAGCCCAACTCATGACCTGATTGTGACATCTCAACAAGTCAGTGCATTTGGTTGGGGGCAAAAAATTAACCCAAACTAGATCTATCAGATTGGTACAAACATCCTTTTCCTTTTAGTCTCTGCAAAAGAATGGAGTTAATTTTTACTAGCAGCTGAAAATGTGAACCATTTTAGGAAGCTTCTACACAATTAAAAATGGGAGCAGGATCAACTGGCCTACATATTTCATGTTAATTTCTTTACAGTCCTTGGAAGAGAGCATATTTTTGGCTGATCATATCAGCAGGAAGCAATGCGGCTGATCAACATTGGAGGGAAGTAGTCAAGGTTGCTTGGAAATTCTGCAGATTTCTTTATATATATATATATATATATATATATATATATATATATATATATATATATATATATATACACCTCTCCTAAGAATGCATACCACATAGTCACTGATCCAGCTAAAATCACTCAGGCTGCAATCTGCTGAATACTAACTTGAGAGTGAACCCCAAAAAATAAGGATGGGGCTTCCCCCTGAATATACATTCATAGGATCACACTGCATGGCCCATTAAAACCAGCAGGGCAAGTTATGTTATTACCGTACTAATTTAAGCCCCATGGATTTTAATGGGATTTTGGCTGCAATTCTATTTAGGGAGAAATTCTGTTGGAATATCAGTTGGAGAAACTCACCAACTCTTGAAAATCCAAAAAGATGGAGACTCCTCCACTGTAACCTCAAAGCTCCCATGCTGTAGCTGATTGCTTCTATGTCCACAATAAAAGCTACAATAGAAGAATTGTGGGAACTGTTTGCAGCCTAATTATATTTTCTGCATGCAGAGCAGATTATGAAGCATATTGTTGCACACTGCCTCTATCTTTGAGCAGCGCAAGATTCTGGGGGTTCGAGGTGCTTACCCAGGGCTCACGTTTCCTTTTGGGAATGAGGCACAGCAGAGACTGTGGTCTCTTTATGATATAAGGTTTATTTACACATATATGCAACCTGAGCCTTCGATGGAGGGGCTCGCAGCATAAGCTACATGTGACTGAATTGTTTACTTTATAAGACTGCTGTACTTTCCCACACAGAAGCCCGGCTGTAACCTGACTCCTGTCATGTGATGTTCTTTGTTCTTTTTTCTACTTTCACTTCTGACTGAATGAGAGTGATGGCGTATACACTTAACCATCGTTCTCTAATAAACGTAGTTAAAAGCTACGATTGTTTGCTGTCTTCTTTACCGAAGCCAGTGGCAAGAGAAAGAATATAGGGCTTTACACCCCGATATTCTAACAAGCTTCTCCCATAGACACAGCCTTGGATTCTAGCAGAAATCAGGCCTGGCACCCTCTCTGCCTTTCTATCCTGCCTCTGCTACATCCAGATTCTAGCTCACATCACTCAACTCTCCCTTTTGTCTTTCTAACAGACAGTTGTAGGAGGGAGGCCCATCCTCTTGCCCTCTGGCGCAGAGACACTCCCTTTATTCTCTTGACAAACCATGCTTAGAGGGCATTACTAGGGTCGCCTGGGTATTCCAGCAACTGAATCCATGCTGGATCCAGGAATTAGGAGGGTCTCAACTCTCAACACTATGTTAACTGGAAAAAACAGTTGGGGTGCTTTGCATTGCCAGACCTAAATACGCCTGGGCATGTTCATAGTGGAGCGTTTTCAGACTTGCCATGAAATGTAGCTCCTGTGTGAGGACTAGAGGCTTGTGATAACAGTTGAGGAAGCCATGGTAACTAACCGGGGATAAGACATCCTGCAATTGTAATGTAGGTAGGGCTTGGGTAGAAACATCCATCTGTTTTGTGTGTTCTGAGTTGGGATCTCCTCCACAGCTTGCACTGCTTTGTGTGTTTTGATTTAGGGACCCTCCTTGCATGGGGAATATTTTCATTCAATCTGTGGATAGAGGCAAACAGATAAAAAACCTCACCTCCCCATGCACTGGCTTCACTGTCAGAATCCATGTAGTTTTATCTTTGCTTTACACATAAATTTCAATACTGCTACATTTAAAAAAAAAAACAACGTCTCCTCAAAGTGGAGCACATAACAAAATCAACTTAACATAACAAAACCAAATTAATTTGAATTTATTTTCACTCTGAAGGGCCATAGCTCGATGGCAGAGAATGTGATCTGCATGCAGAAGGTTCCAAGTTCAATCGCCAGCATCTCCAGGTACCGCTGGCAAAAAAAACTTGGAGGGATACAGTTCAGTTAAAGTTTATTAATAGTCCACAAACCTTCAAATTCCTGAAAAAGCAAATATTTGATTTCAGGCAAAGAGGTAGATAGGAGAGGAACACAAAAATGCAGACATGCCCTTTATCAATACTTTTTTATTGTTTAAAAATTTAAAGAATATGAAAGCAAACCAGTACTTATTAACCATTCTGTAAAAGATATCTGGATACCTTGGAACACTCAGAAGCAAGCAAAGTCCTGTTGCATACAGTGGGGCTTTCTTTAAGGAAAGTATGCTGTCTTGGAGTAAGGATTGCAGCCTTGGTCCTGTTTCCAAAAGAAGCAGATTTCTCCCTCTCTCTTTCTGGCTACATTCACACACCATACATTTAAATCACTATGATGATAGGGATTGCTTCTACATCAGCCAAATGAGGAAACTGGAGGTAGCAAACTTTACTGATCTATGGAAAGGGCTGCAGCAATTTTTTAAATTCATTTTTTGCTTTTTTGCATACAAAAAAAAGAAAAAGAAAGAAAGGTCCCAGGCTCAGTCTCTGGCATCTTGAGGTAGTCCTTACCAACTCTGGAGAGCCACTGCCTGTCTAGTGTGGATGATACTGAGCTAGATACGGTATGCCTGTGGTCTAAGTCAGCAGCTTGCAATGTAACAGCAGAACGATTCCTGCGGTGTTTCGCGTTCCATTGCACAATCCCCTCTCCCCTCTGTGCCTTTCTTCAGCCTTCATTAGCACAATCGACTAAATATTTTCTGTGGAATGATCTCTCCTCACCCCACACGCCCTCTAAAACCAATGTCCATTGAATACTGCACAATATTGGCTTCTCCCTCCCCAAAAAATCTCTCAATAATGAAATAATAATACACAAGAAAAATGAGTTATAATACACCCAGCTGTTGAGTGTTTGGATTTTCTTCCTGCAGCCTTGAATCCATTTCTGTTTTCACAGGTGAAAATGCTCAAGATTGTTGTGAGGGTAGTGAGTGTATGTGTATGTATAGAGAGAGAATTTTTTTTTCACAGAAAGAAGTTAGTCTCATATGCATGTGGTATTGACTTTCTTTCTGAAACTAAGGAAAACATTTAAACTATTATAGATAGTGGAATGTGGAAGAAGGAGTTCTACATTACAAAGACCCCTGTGGGTTTCAGTGTGTCCCTCTATGCATGTTGTTTATTGTTATAATAATTATTATATTTGTTAGTCACTTTTCTCACAAAGTGACCCAAAGCAACTAACATTAACAACAATGAAGAAGAAGAACAGATGTTCCCAGTTTGCCCGTTCTTCTGAAATTGCGGTGCCCAAAGCAGACTTCATACTCTCAGTGAGATCTGGCCAAAGTAGAATGGAGCAGTTCCGTTACTTCTTGTGATCTGGATGATATACATATTGGCAATAAAAAAGTATATTTCCACTGGCATAGAACTGTATTTACACTTTCCAAAATGCAGTCTGTGCCACCAGGAATAGCGTAATATATAATATAATATAAATGAGCAATACATCAGACAGAAGTTATGAGAGTGACAAAATGGAAGGAAGGGAATGAAAGAAGATGAATGGCCGACATTATTAAAAATCATACCATAATTTAGTCAACGTCCTAGAGACTTCGTCTTAAATATCTCATTATACCGTATATTATAAGTAACCCTTGAGTTGCTTATCCTCTCTTTCCACCCCCCTCTTGCAAAATTTGCAAAATAAATCAATGTATTACTCAGTATCAGGAAACAGGTTCCGCCCATGGGTGTGTCTGTATGTATTGATATAGTATTTTATACAACACTTGTATTAAGGAGGCATGAATGCCCTCATGCTCACCCTTACAGAACTGAGATTTTGCTTGTGTAAAGACACATTCTAGGTCAGTGTTCCCCTGACCACTGGTCCTGCTAGTTATGGATGATGGGAGTTGTGGTCCAACAACAGCTGGAGACCCAAGTTTGGGAAAGCCTGTTTGAAGTGATGGCACTCAAGAAGCATCACTTCATGGCAGCCTTCTCTGCCTCTCCACCTCATCCTTGCCATAAGGTGTAGAAACTTGCCTTTGGGGTAGCAAATGATGACACTAGAGGGGTGGCTGTGGGTGCTTACAACTCCTAGAAAAGTGTTTTTCACCACTGCAGACCAGCATCCTTGACGGGAAAAGTATGGTGCACATATTCTTCCTGCCAAGGAGAAGGTCCCACGACCAGAGGTATAATAGTCTAGGGTTGTGGCGGGCCATCACAGTCCCCGTCTCTAGTGTCCTAGAGCTGCCTTGTCAATATGAAAGAGGAGCTTTTTAGTCACTGATAAGCCTTCCCATCCTTTGTGCTTCTTGGAGCCAATCAGAGTGAAAGGAGGAGAGCTGGGCACTGAGGTTTGGCTCCTATGGTCACTCTGGAGAAGGCACACAGGAACAACATACAGCCAGTTGTGTGTCGAGGCTTACCAGAAATTACCTTAAAATAACTCACAACTGACAACATAATTATGGTTTGGTTTTTGGCAAATAATTTAATGTGCCTAGAAAATGGAGGGCTAGACCTTAAAAGGGGGCCCTTCTGCCAATCATAACACAGGGATTTACATAGCCACGCCCCCATTACTCAGCATGACCTGTGGCCTAGGCCATAACCCAAACCCTAAAGTAAATTTCCTCACAGCCCTACCACAATCCGCTTTATATTGGATGATATAAAGCGCTTTCTAAGCCAGAATGTAACATGTAATTTGGCCTAAGGTTCCATGTCTGCAAAGCAGATATAAATTCATGAGTGGCGTCTTTCTCAATTAATGCAGGGTAAGCTGCTTAGCAGTTGAATGAACAATGCTACCCAGTGTGGTTTGTTAGCCGTTATGAAGCTGACAGGAATCCAGAAGGGAATCTGATACAATTTTGCTCAAAAGGTAGAATCTAATTGTACCCAATGGATGCTAGCAAAATGGCCAAATACTACCTAACGCCCAGCTTGTTGTAAGAGCAGCTAAACCGTGAGGGGGGGAATACATTGCCAAATAATTAATTCTAAAACATCAAATACTTACAGATGTGTTTGCCTGAAAATTCTGGAGGAATTCTATTTCACCTAATGAATTTCAACTGACTGAGAGACAATTATGAAATTTGGCAGAATAATAATAATAATAATAATAATAATAATAATAATAATAATAATTTATTTATACTCCGCCCATCTGGCCGGGTTCCCCCAGCCACTCGGGGCGGCTTCCAACAAAACATTAAAATACAGAAATCAAACATTAAAAGCTTCCCTAAACAGGGCTGCCTTGAGATGCCTTCTAAGGTTTGGTAATTGTTGTTCTCTTTGACCTCTGGTGGGAGGGCGTTCCACAGGGTGGGTGCCACTACCGAGAAGTCCCTCTGCCTGGTTCCTTGTAACTTGGCTTCTCGCAGTGAGGGAACCGCCAGAAGACCCTCAGCGCTGGATCTCAGTGTCCGGGCAGAACGATGGGGGTGGAGATGCTCCTTCAGGTATACTGGACCGAGGCCGTTTAGGGCTTTAAAGGTCAACACCAACACTTTGAATTCTGCTCAGAAACGTACTGGGAGCCAATGTAGGTAAGACTGACTATAGAGATCCTCACACTAGTTTTGTTCTTAGGCATTTCCAAGTGTCTAACATTCCAGGGGATTCATTATCTAGTCTCTTATTTTTAGTTGTAGTTTTAAAAACAACCATGTGAGGAATATAATTCAGACAGGAGTAGATGCACTAAGGAATATGATTTTTATTTTACGTCTCCCCCCCTCCCCCCGAGCTATCTTCCTTATCTAAATTGCTTGCTCTCATGCTGGTATTCATTCAGCCCTGCAGCAGAAAAAAAACACAGGTATCCATATCATGCTTATAGATAGATTTTACTGGGCTATTCTATGTCTACGCAGAATACTACTATTGAATTCCATGGCTAAGTGAGCTGGCATTGCATGCAAAGATATATTTCCCAACCCAGGGCTAATCATAGCTTCACTAATGAGCTCACTGAAAGTTAAGGAGAGACTTAGATTGGAAAATGGTGCAGGGGGTGGGGTTAGCCCTTTTCTTGTTCCCTGATCACAACATTATTCATTCAACACCAGAACTGCTTCAAAAGTGGGGAATGGGGGGCGGGGAGCTGGATATCAGATCAGAGGTCTCCCACATCTGACGACTGACTTTAAAAATAATATGATACACCAGTCCTGGGTGCTGTTGCAGTCGGTAGAAGCTGGGACAGAGCAGTGGGAGCTCACCACCGTCACACAGTTTTGAACCGCCGACCTTCTGGTCGACAAGCTCTAGAACAGGCATCCCCAAACTGCGGCCCTCCAGATGTTTTGGCCTACAACTCCCATGATCCCTAGCTAACAGGACCAGTGGTCAGGGGTGATGGGAATTGTAGTCCAAAACATCTGGAGGGCCAAAGTTTGGGGGTGCCTGCTCTAGAGGCTCAGGGGTTTAGACCACAGCACCACCTACATCTAGTTCGAAAGCACGCCAGTGCAAGTAGATAAATAGGTATCACTGCGGCGGGAAGATAAAGCAGTGTTTTTGTGCGTTCAGTGTGGTGTAGTGGTTAAGAGCGGTAGACTCCTAATCTGGGGAACCGGGTTCGTGTCTCCGCTCCTCCACATGCGGCTGCTGGGTGACCTTGGGCTAGTCACACTTCTTTGAAGTCTCACAGCCCCACCCACCTCACAGGGTGTCTGTTGTGGGGGAGGAGGGGAAAGGAGATTGTTAGCCGCTTTGAGACTCCTTCGGGTAGTGATAAAGCGGGATATCAAATCCAAACTCTTCTTCTTCTTCTTCTTCTTCTTCTTCTTCTTCTTCTTCTTCTTCTTCTTCTTCTTCTTCTTCTTCTTCTTCTTCTTCTTCCACCCGTCACAGTGTTCCGTTGCACCAGTAGCAGTTTAGTCCTGCCGGCCACATGACCCGGAAAACTCTGTGGACAAATGCTGGCTCCCTTGGCCTGAAGCAAGATGAACGCCGCACCCTATAGTTGCCTTTGACTGGACTTAACTGTCCAGGCCAGGGGTCCTTTACCTTTTTTTTTTTAACCTGCTGTTTCAGTCATGGCCTACAACCACCAGCCACATTTCAGGTGACTGAATGAAAGAATTATTACCTTCTTAAATCCTTCTTTGTTTTTTTTAGCTCCCTCACTTGTCAGTTCTTGGGTATTAACGTTCATGTGCCCACATGGGGTGTTTACAACCTTGTAGCTTAGATGCGAAAGACGTCACGGAGGCACTTCAAAGCATGCCTCCATTCTCTTAAGATGAAAAATGTTAGCTGTAATTCCGAGAGAGAGAGAGAGAGAGAGAGAGAGAGAGAGAGAGAGAGAGAGAGAGAGAGAGAAGGGTGGTGGTGGTGGGGAATACTGCTTCATAATCATGTCACTACAGGACGCTGGGTAATACCCTAATATATTAATGCAAACCTTTTGTAAGCACAAAGCTCCCGAGGCTTTGGATTTCTTGTTAGGTATTTCAGAGTTATTATATTTTGTGTGTGACTGGACAAGTTTGAAACGGAGGGAGTGGAGAGAGGTTGAAGTTCCGCAGCAACCTATTGAAAACCTAATAAAAAAAGAGAAGAAGCTACAGTTGCTCCTTTAGCCAAGGTCGCCAAGGGAGTATACCGTGATCTGTGTCATTTCTGCATCAAGCTCACCTCTCCCTACTCAAAAAATAAATATCCACCAAAAAAAAAGGCCAGATGTCAGCAATATGGTTCTTTGTTTTCGAATCCAGCCTTGATCTGAACAGCATTTTCCAACCTTCTAAATATAGAATATCGCCATTGTCGGGGTTTTCAATTAAAATAAGAACTGGGATTGAATCCAGTGTTTTGGGCAGTGTGCACGAGAATATGGGAATCAGGAACCAAGAACAAGGGCATGTCAGTATAAGAACTGTCAATGGGCAGCTCAATACTAAACTAGAAATGGGGCGAAGCCCCCAAGAAAAAGTAAGAACCACAAGACACAAGGTTCTCGGTGTCTGAAGTGGCTTGGACTGTGCTGCTTACGTTTTCTCAGTGCTTGAGTTCCTAATGTGACAGCTGTAGGCAACATAGTAACTTAAGACACTGCATTTCTAGGTTTTATTTCAAATTGAGCAAGGTGTTTTGGGGGAGTTGGTTGGGAAGGGGTTGCCTGGTTGGGGGGTGTCTCCTGCCTTTTTTTGTCTGTATTTGTCTTTGTTTTGGGAGGAAGCTGTAGATGTTTTGCTTGTTGTTGTTGTTGTGATGGTGGTGGTGTCTCAGAATCACCAGTGTTTCTTCTGTGAGTTGGGCATTGTGCGGTGCCCACAACAGTTCCTTAGAGTTCCTACTGTGCTCCCTGGGCCGTCAAAACTTGGGGGTTTCTGGCCCATCTGCAAGACAAATGGTTGGAAGAACGGCAGAGGCTCATAAGTGATGCAGGGTAGCCTGGATGGGCTCAGTACAAATAGCCAACACAGATGCAGCTTTGGGCATGTTGTTCAGGCTTTCAGCCCATAATTCTGCAGTTGTTTGCAGCTCTAAAAGCTCTTACACTACAGCGCCTCCTTTCCTCCTTTCACAACAGATTTCTAAGAGTGCCACATAGGGAAGCCCACCCCCTTTTATATTTCAACTCGCGAGCAGTTATTTCTCAGGAACTTCTAGATCTGTAGTTATTCTGAGGTAGGAAAACATTAAGGGCAACAAATCCTCTTAAACGCTGCATGGTTGGAATTTAGCTATGACTATAGCCAAGAACAGGCCTTTGAATCTTGCTGTGAACCTCCACTGAAGCCTTTTGCCCAGCCCTAAAATTCTTGCACGGCTGCGGAGTTCCTGACAGCTCTCCACATTGCCAAAGCCCCTTCTGCCAGCTCTCAACATGCCCCGGCCCAGCACACAATATGCTTTCCCCAGGCCTACAAAGAAAATTCTTCTAAAGACTGATAGGAGATTAGAGATGGGTAAACTTTCCCCAATCAACCTTGGATTAATTTAGTAATGCATGGAAATCATCATCATCCCCCTAGCTAATCTGAACTAGGAAAACAGACTCCTCCTCCTGACTGGTCTTCTCTGATTCCTAAAGTATCTTCTCCAGGTAGAACCTGTGGAACATTAACTCCATCTCCCATCAGTCTCAGCCAGAATAGACAGTGGTGAGGGATGATGGGAGTTGTAGCCACTGGTTCCCAACCTCTGCTCTCTGGGCTGGGTTTGACTGTAACACCCAAACAGGAATGGCTAAGCTGTGCTCATCCAGATGTTGTTCCATCATCTCCAGCCACATGGCCAATGGTTGGGGATGATTTGAGTCAGAGTCCAACAACATCTGGAGAGCTACAAATTTTCTACACCTGCCTTAAAGCAAGTGGAAGGGTGGTAGCAACAACATGCACTGATTCCCTTCAACCTGATGTGATGATAATACAGCATGCTGGGTAAATGGGGAAAAAGACAGAGCTTTGTCTTTCTCTTATGACTGCTAAGATAAACCATTGAGAGGAAGAGAATGTGGGGGGTTTAAGAGAGTGGGTAGAGAACCTGGGAATTCTTTTCTGGATCAGATTTTAATCTGAACATTTTTCTTATTTTGAGGGAATAAGCGGTGCTGGACCAAAGCTTCTCTGTGCCAGCCTTTCTGTATGTGTATTCATGGTTTGAAGTGGTGGAACCTTTGTGTACTTTCACATGGGAAAATGTAGGTGGGTGGGAGGCATAGCACTATCATATCAAGTGACCAAATATTTTTGCAAGGGGTGTTTCTTTCGCTTAACACATCAAAAAAGAAAAAGAGGAAGAGGAAAAGGAGGAAGAAGAAAAAGGTGCCACCAATTGGAGATGTAATGAACAGCCCGTCTGCTTTCTATCCTCAGCAGAGGCCAAATGGTTGAAAGAAATACGACTTCTGTCATTAGCATGAACTCTTTGAGTGAAGGGCAGGTTTTTTTTTAAAAAAAACGTCGTAATACAGAAGACTTAGGAGTGAAAGGTCAAGGTAGAGAGAGTATAAATTTGTCCCCAGTCCTCTTAGCTGAGTAATGCCTCTTCACACAACTAGCACAGCAATACTGAAAGAGACTTAAGGAAGCTTGGTGGCATAAAGCCTTTCATTCATTGCCTGTGCATTGTTGTGTGTATATCTGCATGCTTACATGCTGTTACTGTTACAGATAATGCTAGCAATTGTCAGAACAGCAGGGAATGAAATTGCCATCCATCTAACCCATACTGTCTTAGCCTCGGGTACTTGTTAGATATGAATTTTGTGCAGTTGGATGTACCGCAGTAAAAATCTTAATGGAATACCCTGGGACAATCTTTTGTAAATAACATACATGGAAGTCACCTTGAGCAAACAAGGCCTTGTATCATTCTGCATTCAGCAGCTCAAGTGATATTTTATCTTCTTGTAAGAGGTTGGGGTGGGGAGAAATCTCTGCTCTCCTTTACGCAGGGATCTTGAAGTTATAAGAAAAGTCTTTGCTTTCTCTTAATGATTTATTTGTTTATTTTATTTCACAGACAAGGAGCCCAAAGCTATCTCAAAGCCCACAGCCCAATTTGGGAGATCAGGCTGAATTATCAGAGGCATCTGCTGACTCCCTGGAAATCATGTCTGAAGGAGAATCTCTTTCTCCTTTCTCAAGAGGAAGTCGCACACGAGCAAGTCTTCCAGTGGTGAGGTCAACAAACCAGACAAAGGAAAGATCACTGGGTAAGGCGTTGCCCACATTCTACTGCTGAGCTAATGCCAGGTTTTGTTATGCATCTAATGCTGTATGTTCTCCCTGTTTATTTCACTCCCCAAATGTCTTTCAGAGTGGGAAAAAACATGGTGAAAAGCACAAATGAGAGGAGAGGAAAAACTTCACTTTTACTTAGCGGGCTGAGACCATGGCCCCCCATTGTGTAATATGAGCCCAGAGAACTGTGGCTTGTTGTAACTCCAAGTAGTCATAGCAAACCTGGATCAAACTGCACTTTGATATATTTGTTATCTTACTCTGATTTGAATAAGCTACAGTTCCTTGAGTTTGTAAATGACTGGGAACCGGGCTGTGTTGTAAAGTGAACAAATGAAGGAAAGGGAGAGTATGCAATCTCAAGATTTGTACAGGCTCCCGTGAAACAATCTAAGACAGCCTTCTTAATCTAGTACACTCCAGATGTTGTTGGGCTCCACTTCATATCAGCTGCCGTCAGCATGGTCAATGGTCAGGAATGATGAAATTTGTCGTACAGCAGCATCTGGATGACATAACCTCTACTACTACTCATTTAGATGATTGGCTGAATTTGGTTTTACTGAGTGATCTCGATCCAGTGTTTGTTTCTCAGCCTTGGATGGGAATTATTATGGTCAGCCTCACAGATGAATAAGTAAAGGTTGCAAAGCCATTGTGGGTCACAAATAACTCTCCCAGGCTGTATCCAGCCCAGGTGGCACAATGGGTCAGTGTGTGTGTGACTGTTAACCAGAAGGTTAGTGGTTCGAGCCCACCCAGGGTAGAGCTGCGGGCAGGATTCGTGCATTGCAGGGGGTTGGACCAGGCAATCCTTTGGGTCCCTTCCAACTTACAATTCTGTTATCAAGGCTTCTCCCCTAGAAAGGCTGCTCTATCTTTCTTCTCCTGGAACTGACATGCGGATGAGTCGCCACATGGTGGCAGTGTGGAGCTGCACAGGTGGGGGCAAAATGCCAGGTGTCCTCTTTGGGCTTGTTACCAGTCCTCTGTTGTCTATGCCTTGCATTCCTTTATACCACACTGCTTTTTATTGGGGTCAATCCATAACTGGTCCACCTACCCCAGTATTGTCTGCTTTGACTGGTCAGGTCCTGAGGCAACACACTCAACCTTACCCAGCTATGCAACTTGAGATCTGAGGAATTAAACTGGGGATCATCTGCATACAAAGCATATCTCCACCATTGGCTTATAGACCAAAAGTGTATTTGTATATTTCTACCTGTTCAAGCCTGTGTGACTGTAGAGTTCTTCCTAGCCCCAGTTCCTCATTGGGGACCAGATCTCACTTGGAGGGATACTTGACTGCTACCCGCTAATATTTCCACACACACTGCTTCTCACAGTAGCCGTTCTTGCCACACGTTGAATGGGCCTGGAGCGGATTAGTAAATTTCTGTTACCGATTAGCTGCACATAGGAATAGGTAAATCTCTCAGTTTTGGTTTATCATTTTGCTGAACTTAAGTCCAGATCTACACATTTCTACATCAGCTAGGCATTAAAAATAAAAATAAAAATCATCAGCATTTTAGTGCAAATTTATCCCAACACACTTTGGTGTGCAATTTTGCCTAATATGTGCATTTCTGCAAAGTAATTTCCCAATGCTGGGTTGTATGTTTTTTTTTACTAACACATGCACTTTTAGGCACACTTTGCCCTAGTATATACATTTTTGCACACATTACTTGGCTGGAAAGTTGCATCGCAAAATTCAGAGAGGAAGGATGGCTGTGTTTCAGTTGGTGTATTCCACCACCCCGGAAAGTGTAGATTAGATAGATTTGCCTTTAAATGTGAACCAAACCAACATTTCTCCCCCACCCCTAGCTACACAAGTGGAAGGCAATCTTTTTCAGGCTTTTTCAATCTGTTGCTATATAAGGCAATGAATGCAGATGGTCGAGGAAGGCAAAGGGTTATTGCCATAAAGCAGCTTCTCTTCTGCAGGATCCCATCTCCCAGACTGCAGAGCAGCAGAAAGCAGAAAGGCAGTGGGGTCATAAATCATGGGGGCTGTTCATAAACTGAACGTAGTGGTTTATTTATTCTGTTAACAATCCCAGGCCGTTTTTATCAAGAGTGCTTTGATATCTGATACATAATCAGCTAAAAAAAAAAGTACAAAGAAGTATAAACGAAAGGCGGTTTTAACTGGTTTCTCTACACCAACAGAGACTCAGAATGATTAAAAGGTGGTCTTGCCATATATATTATGGGAGGTGGGAGCTGATTGTGTTAATCTGCAAGAACTGTAGCCTGCCTTAGTTAATGCAGCCGGTACTTTTTGGAAATTCTCCACATAGAAGGGTACCTCAAAAATCTGTAATGAGAGAACCAACTTTATTCTATTTTTGCAATGAAAAATGTAGAACAGGCACCCCCAAACTTGGCCCCTCCAGCTGTTTTGGGACTACAACTCCCATCATCCCTAGCTAACAGGTCCAGTGGTCAGGGATGATGGGAATTGTAGTCCCAAAACAGCTGGAGGGCTGAATTTAGGGATGCCTGATGTAGAACATGCCAATATGACCGTGACGACTAGGGATAGGAATGGAAGTTGCTGTAGGTGGCACTTCCTGTTTATATTCTGGTGCCCGTACCAATATTCCCTCTCTTCTGAGTCCTCATTTAGGATATATTTCATCCCTAAGTAGGGGGGGGGAACCCCCAGACAAACCACTCTCTGTGAGCTCAAATGCTATGATGTAAAGGCCTACATTATGATATTCTGTCGGGGTTATTGTTGTTTGTCATATCGTATGTGATATGTGGGATCCCTAAGGAATTCACAAATCCCACCAACATCTGCTTCCCTCCTTTTCCATTCTGCATGTTTTTAATCGACTTCACTCATAAATCTTGGCGGAGAAGAGAATTGCCATGTGCATGTCTCTCTCTCCCACCGAAGACAACAGCAGGAGACTCATACCTTAAAGAAAATGCCTCACTGCCCTTGCAGAACTTGGACAGAGGCAAGGATGGAAAGCCTGGTATGTGTAGTTGGGGGGGGGGGGAGTTACGACTACTTTGGCTTGGACCTTAAGATAAGTTAGTTATGATTAAGTTCATGTGAGGGAAGTTTCCTTGACTTGATTCTTTATTTCTCCCAGCATTGCCTGTCGTCATTTGTTCTCCCTCAACTCCCCCCCCCAAAAAAGCTACTCCAGAAGGTTGGAGAGGTATCTTGGACAGTGTGGGGCAAGGGAAGTTGTCTGAACATCTACCTACTTTGTGTTTATTCCCTATCTCATTAATCCCCCACCCATTTCCAGGAGTGGCTTTTCAGTGGGGCACAACTGACAGGCAACTCTATATTATTCAGGCTCCACCAAAGCACTTATTCATGACCAAGTGAAATCAAAAGTTCTTTTTGTTCGTCGGAAAAGTTTTTATCATTTATACCTGATTTTTTAGGTTTCATGGAGGGCAGAAGAGGTGCTTTTCTGAAGGAGTAAATGCACGTGTGCTCACTTTTGTGGAATGTTTGTCAGCACATAGGATGTAGAAGCCCACATTTCATTTGCAGCAGCTTGTGAAAGGCAAAGAGACAAGCTTTTCTCTCTCTACGTAATTCTAGAACCTGGCTCATCCAACGATGATTCTGAGTAGGAGAAGGTGAAGGACAGGCCCAGGAACCTGCTTCTTGCACATAGTTAAACTCTGCTATCAGCTAAGACAAAATGTGATTGTGACAAATTCATGGAAGATAATATTGCCAATGGCTAAGGATGGCTCTATCCTGTCTCCAGGATCAGAATGAATGTGCCCTTACTATCAATCACCGGGGAACAGCAGAAGAGAGCTATTGTGCTCATGTCCTGCTTGTGGCTTCTCTCAGGTATCTGATTGGCCGCTAACAGAAACAGGATAATGGCAATCCATGGGGAGTCTGCCATCCTCCAGGTGTTACTGTGCTGCACTCGTATCGGCTATAGTGGCTGAGCTGATGGGAGCTGGAGCCCAGCAACATATTGAGGGCCACAAGTTCCCCACCCCTGAGATAGCTCTGATCTTACTTCCCCGCTGTTTCATTTCTTCATTCCATCATAATTATTTTGTAATGCACGTTAGGATCAGTCAAATTTCCTTCCCAAGCTGCAGGAGGGTCCATCTACTGTAGGAAAGAGAAGCAGATATCCCCCAGAGAGTGAGATCCAAGTATATAAATGTGCAGTTTGTGTTCAGGGTTATATGACCATTCACCAAACCTCAAAGGTTTATAGGACATTTGCACTATAGTGTTGGGCAACTGAAGTTCAGGGTTAAGTAAGTCAGAAGCTACTAATCTAGCCATAGTGTTTCCCTCTCCCTCCCTGCCATTCCCCATAGGCCCCCAACTTGTTCCAGTCTAATCACTGTCTCACAGTAGCTGTTAAAGGGTGTCATCCACTTCTCTTTGGGAGGGTATGACTTAACTCCCATTGATTGTATGCAAACAGGTTTGCACTCAAAAGCGACTAGTGAGACATGCCTTCTGTTGGAAGATTTCTGAAATTTCGTATCTCTATTCTGTGGCTCTTAGCATATTAGAATAAAATTCTTTGTGCCAAGTTTAAGGAGATACCGTAAGTATATTTGATTAGTCGAGAGGGATTCCTCACTCTGAATGGCATTCTCTATATTGTGTAAACAACCAGTTGATAATTTGGAGATAAAGAGTTCCTTCGTGTAGCATTTGATAAAGCACCAGTGTAGCTACACAGTGTATAGTATACATTTGATCGGTGGCCCCACTTCTTCCAGGTGATATGGAGTCAGAAGTTGTAATTAAGGGGTGTTTAAATAACAGACAGTGATTTATTAGCTGCATGCGGGTTCAAAGACTGTAGGTTTCACACCATTTCACAGCCACAAACAACATGCCATCATACTATTAAATTGCCTCGTTAAACATTAATGCTTCTTGAGTGATGCTTTTCTGCAGCATTTCCACCTTTTCATCGAGCTGCAATACTGTGTGTCAAAATCAACTTTAGAACAAATAATTTTTAAAGTTCAGAATATGGCAGCCCCATTAATGATTGACTGGTACTTCCTGTCTGGAAAACACCCGTTGGTTGATGTTTTTTCTGTATACAACTAAGGCCTTTCCTTTTGACTGTAAAACTTGGAATCCTGGATAGCCAAAGGCTCACCAGCTTAGGTACGAATCTACGTATTGTATAGAATCTGTATTGGATGCCCTGCTCCAGGTACTTCTTTCTTCAGAGGCTAGTGAATGGTAATAAGCGCTTGCATCCAATGTAGTACAGTCGTACCTTGGATCACGAACACCTTGGTACTCGGATGTTTTGGCTCCCAAACACCACAAACCCGGAAGTGAGTGTTCTGGTTTGTGAACATTCTTTGGAACCCGAACGTCCAATGGCTTCTGATTGGCTGCAGGAACTTCCTGCAGCTGATCAGAAGCTGTGTTTGGGTCTCCGAACATTTTGGAAGTCGAACGGACTTCCAGAACAGATTCCATTCAACTTCCAAGGTATGACTGTACGAAGCAACTTGTTCTGTTAGTGCAAGGATTCTAGGGATTTCTCCAATTCTCCAGAGCAGATTTGGGGAGGGAGTTGGTGGGGTGTGTGTGAGAGGGTGTTCCATCACATAAGCATAAATCTTTACAGTAACAGAACAAGCATGTTGGATACCGCCCAAAGCCTTTTTGGTGGTTGCAAGTTAGTTGGGGACCCCGCTCCCCAAATGAAGAACATTTGTCTCTGCTGGCTTCATTTCATTCTTCCCAGCCTAGTTTTACATTCCATTTCCCCCCTGTCTTATGAGAAATCATATGCAAACTTGCTAACCCAAGTCACTGATAAAAATGTTACGGTAGCTTGCCAGGGTCAGGATAGGGCCCTGTGGCACCTGACTTGAAACTTCCTTCAAGTTTGATGAGGAACAGTCAATGCACACTCTTGAAATATGGCTTTCCAGCACCGTGCCCATTACCCAGGATTCCTCGAAGAAGATAGACAGAGGTTCTGACTTAGAGTACATCAGCAAGCTACTTTAGTGCATCCCCTCGTTGATTTGGTGGTCTGTAGTAGACTCCAATCAACGTTAGGTTTCCCAATCGCTTCCCAGCCTGCGTCACTTTTGACCTTGAAATCCTCCTGAGACCATCCATGCTCTTACACAGCTCCCATTCACTTGGACCGTTGTCAGGTGTACCAGTAATTTCCTGCAGATAGAACAAGTCTTCATGAAGCTTGCCATGCCCATACCTCTGTTTTGTCCTTGTGCTTTCCCTTGATTTCTTGATGCATGTAGAAAATGAGTGCAAATATTTGCTGTTCTGGTTAAATACTATACATTAAAACCTGACTGGCAAAACTTCAAGAAAGAAAATAAAACAGCCCCAAACAACTCACTTCAGTTCCAGATTTGAAACAAAAGGCTCCCAGGAAACTAAATAGCCCAAAGGTGGCCACATTTCCCTTGTTTTCCTCCTTGTGCTGCTGAATAGGATTTTAAAAGGAGTATTCATTATCTTTGCATAAACATTTAGCAAGACAAGAATACTCCCTCTTCGAACTTAATCAGCAAGTATGTTTCTGCCTGCTGGGGTTTTTTCCCCTCTTTTTTTTTCTTTTTAAGGTTTATGCTTCATTGATTGTGCTTGTGTCTTTTTTCTGGAATGTGTAACCAGGGGAAGCTGAAACACACACCGTCCCAAATAAAGCTGTGTAATCACATTTGTCCCTTCCTTTAATCTGCTCTTCCTTTGTGTGTAAGCAGATATCTTGAGAATACACCTGAAAGAAGGCAACAGAGGGAGCCAAAATGCTGTTTAGCATGGCTACCTCAGCAAACATACACCACACAAGCCATGCTAATCTCCAAAGACATTATTCAATAGCCTCACTGGCTTCTTATATTTTAGAGGCCAGTATAAAAAAAAAGTAATGTAAATTCATGCAACTCTTTCATCTGTCATTTGCAGCAGGTACTCATGTTATGTCTCTTTTTGGGAGGGAATTCGCTGTTTTCTACAAAATTGAAATATAGCAGTGTGGGGAAAAGAGCTTGAATTCCAAAATATCTGGCCCATAATAACTTCAGCCTTTTCTTTATCCAGCCCATCCAACCCTTTCCTGTAAAACTGTGGTGTGTCTCTGCTTTCCCACAGGTGCAACTTTAGGATGAAACGACTTCACCTGGCACAGTGAACTAAATAGGTGAAAGGAGTGGAGTGAAAAAGAATGGGCAGAGGGGAAGAGAAAAAAGAAGGGAAATGCGTTCTGGGTTATCCATTAGCTTTCCTCCAAATAGGAAGCTGCCTTATACTGAGTGAGATCCTTGGACCATCTAGCTCAGTATGGTCAACACTGACCGGCAGCAGCTCTCCAGGTTTTTTCTGGCAAAGGTCCTTCCAAACTTTATCTTTAGATGTGAAGGATTGAACCTGGGGCCTTTTGCATGCAGAGCATGTGCTCTGCCACTGAGTTACAGCCCTTCCGCAGGTAATCAGAGGTCCTCCACCCTCAGTCAGTCCCCAAAGAGATTGAGGAAGCCCCAGCAGGTATCTCCAAACTCATCCTATAATCATAGAATTGTAGACTTGGAAGGGACTTGGAGGGTTATGTAGTCCAACAATGCAGGACTCTCACTCAACACACAGCCCCCCATCCAATTTGAAACCATATCGAACCCTGCTTTGCAAATGTGCTAACATATTTTTTTTGCTGGTTACAGGTAGGTAGCCGTGTTGATCTGCCGTAGTCGAAACAAAATAAAAAAATTCCTTCCAGCAGCACCTTAGAAACCAACTAAGTTTGTTATTGGTATGAGCTTTCGTGTGTATCTGAAGAAGTGTGCATGCACATGAAAGCTCATACCAATGACAAACTTAGTTGGTCTCTAAGGTGCTACTGGAAGGAATTTTTTTAAGTTTTCGTGCTGCTCATAGATCAAGTAGTCACGAGATCCTATTTGATCCCATTTGGTGCAATTTCCCATGTAGACCAGCTTCATGAGTCTCTTAGCATTCTCCAGACCAGTTGTGACCCTGGCTGCTGGCTTGTAAGATTGGGAAAAGCATTGACTAGATGCTGAATCATCATAATCCCTATTGGGTTGGTTTTGTGCCACTGCTCAGCTGCACTGAGCTCTGCTCCAGCTGCTTATTTCTTTTACTGGCAGCTAGAGTGCTGCCACATTGTGTCTTGTGCTCCATGGAGCCTGGGTAATGTAGTTCTCTTGGATAACTAAGTCTATACTGTAGATACCAGGTGCCCTGGAAACAAAACATCCCAGGTCTCCTTGCCATAAGTACCGTACTCAGCACTGAATACCAAGAGCCCAAGAGTCATGCCAAAAAGTTTGCATTGCAGTCTTTGCACCTATTCTGAAGAATAAGCTCCATTGCTTATTCATTGCACACAGTGGAGCTTGCTTTTGAGTAATTATGCATAGGATTTAGTTGTTTCACTCTTCTCCTTGTTTGCTTTCCCAGTCTAAGTCCTAGTCACCTTTATAGGCTGATTACTTGGCTTTAAGCCTGGCACTTAATTTCATCATCCAGGTGAGCAAAACCATACTGTACACTTTTTTTTTATTCGGAAGCAAAAAAAAAAAAGGAAAAAGGAAAGGTATACCAGAAACTTTGTGTTAGCTATTGTCTGTTTTTTTATGCAGCAGATCTCGCTGAAAGATTATGTGCAGGCAGAAATATTGCAGCCCTCTTTATTTTAAAAAGTGTGAAGTGTATGTATAACTAGGTGAGAATAACTAATGGAAAATAATGCTTAAGGCCTCAGGCTAGAAATACCACAAAGATCATGAAGGTGACCTTAAGACAAGCTCTGAAAGGATGTCTTGAAAAGCTGGAAAAGCTAGTGCTGAGGATAGCAATAATAACCGTGACGGTATGCCAAGGAACTTATCTCACATTACAAGAAGTGTTAATTGTTATCGAAAGTCTCTGCTTGTCTCTGAAGAATTCATTCCTGGATAAAGGGTGCTGTGTTATCTTTGTCTATCCAGATATACAAAATTTATTTGCTGCTTCATTGCAGATTGTAGAAAAGCCTCTAAGTGGTTTATAAGAAAATTAAAATTATCAATAAAATCAGTTGAAAATACTTAAAACATTTAATGAAATATTTTTTTAAAAAAGAAAGAAACCAACGGTAAAAAGGATTTAAACCTGTCTGGATAGGTGTGCCTAAACAAAATTGTTTTAAGCAGGCGCCAGAAAGAGTTCCTTGTTTGATACTAATATTTGTCTGCAGCAGGGGTGGTGTCTTGCTCTGTCTTTGATGGGACTTGTGGAAAGAACCTCTTGGATAATGTATGATTGAAAAGAATGTGGTGTGATGGTTAGTGCTTCACCATCCTAATCCCATGTTCATTGGCTTGTAGGGGGTGAGAGGGGATTCAGGTGCAATATTGTCAAGTTACACACACACACACACACACACACACACACACACACACACACACAATCAGTTACAAGTCATTGGGGAAATGTGGAGAGGGATATGTGGATTGATGCAGATCCCATCATTAGATAATAACTTTAGTGGTGGAATGCATGATTTGAATGCAGAAGGTCCCAGATTCCATCATGGGTAAGATCTCTGCCTGAGACTGTGGCAAATGTCTGCCAATCAGAGTAGACAGAGGTAACCTCCATTGACCAATGTTCTGACTCAATCTAAGGCAGCTTCCTATATTACAGGAATAGGAACCTTTTTCTGCATTCCCTTCTGTAAACCTTCTGAGGGCCACAAGCCAGTAGTGGGTGAGGCCAGATGCAAAATTAGGAGAAGCAGCAAATGTACATTTTATAGCTAAGTATAGTAGGCTAGTTTCTACACAAACACACACAAACACAGTATATTGTTCAAACACAATCTATTGTTCATCAAGGCAAGCAAGTTCATCTATTGCTTTATCAAGTTACATATGCGACTGAAATGTTGAAATATGTATCCTATCCTGAGATCAAAGTAGGAAGACTTTAATAAATTAAAGACACTCAGTTGGGAGAATAAGGCTTGGCCAACCGGAACCTTTGTGGCCTTGCAAAATGATGAGAACGTTTTAAAAGCAATCTGGAAAGCTCAAAAATCATTTTCCCATTTCTGTTGCTGATGCAAATACCCTGGTTGTTGTTTTTTAAGTGAGGAGAGGGACACTTTCCACCGGAGCCCACCCTAGTTTCCAGCAGAGCCTTCCCCCGGATTACTATTTAAAAGCACATATAGAATATGTATCTACTGAGTTGCCCAAGGCATATGCAAACAAGCATCACCGAAGAACCCAGGCATCATGCTAGTCACACAGCATGAGAGGGACAGAATGACAAAACTAAGATATTTATGTTGAACCAGCGAGGTGAAACATTCTGCAGGTTTCTAACTCTCTTTGCCAGACCTCAAGGTTTGCAGCAGATATTGAGCCACTGGAAAAAATATCCTTTCAGTTGCAAGACTGAAATGGCCCTGGCTGAAGAACAAAATAATAATAATAGTAATAATAATAATAAAAAAAACCTTCCTTACAGCTTCTGTACGTCTTGAGAGCATATAATCAATAGCCGCAGAGAATTATACTCCTTTTCCAATACTGAATCAGAGAGTTGATATATGTATCATGAGCCCTTTGTGCAAACAGACCTCTTTAACTCGTATCCAGCATGAAGCTTGATATTCCTACTTCATTCATGTCAACCAAGATGTTCTTGTTGTTGTTTTTTGTCCTCATAGGTGTTTTGTACCTTCAATACGGAGATGAAACTAAACAGCTAAGGATGCCCAATGAGATCACGAGCACAGACACAATCCGTGCCCTTTTTGTAAGTGCCTTCCCCCAGCAGCTGACAATGAAAATGCTGGAGTCCCCCAGTGTGGCAATATACATCAAGGATGAGAGCAGGAATATCTATTATGAATTAAGTGATGTAAGGTAAGTAAATAATAACAAGAATAATAATGTTGCTTTGGTTAGGTTGGGTTGTTAAGACGTGGTACAGTGTAAAAGTGATACAGATAAGAAAGGAGGACTTCACTTTTTTTTTTTTGTCTCGCTAAATCCTCCTGTTATCCAAGCACAACTTTTCACATCTTTCCCGCAAGAGGAATGGGAAAAACCCCAAGGTAGAAAACAGCTTTAGCTTTCTATATCAGTGGCCATGCTGACATGAAATGGCTGGAGTGTAGTCTAAAAGCAGTCAGAATGCCACAGGTTCCTTGTCTCTGTTTTAAATTATAGGAAGAGGAATATGTAAATGAGTGGCTCGCTTTTCCTGTTGTGTCTGAATCAGTATTTTGTCTTAAGAAGCTCCAAGTGTAGATCCAAAGTGCAAAATGGCTAATAGTGTTGTGAATGTGTGGACTATCCTTTGTGCCCGAGGCTGTTGTACAAACGACACCTTTGAAGCACATTCAAAGCACATTTTCCCCCTTCAAAGAATTCTGGGCACTGTAGTTTGCTAGCATTGCTGGGAATTGTAACTCTGTGAGGGGTGAACTACAGTGAACTATCTGAAGAAGTGTGCATGCACACGAAAGCTCATACCAAAATAAAAACTTAGTTGGTCTTTAAGGTGCTACTGAAGGAATTTTTTTATTTTACTTCGACCCAGACCAACACGGCTACCTACCTGTAACCAGAACTACAGTGCCCAGAATTCTTTGAGGGAAAGGAAGTGTTTTGAATGTGCTTTAAGGGGGATGGTGTGTGTGCAGCCTGAGCTACAGCACGTTGAGGGATGTCTGTGGGATTTTTGCTGTGGTTACCCTTCAGCGCTAACTCTCAATTGTGCTTAATGTCTAATTAACCCTATGCTTCTTAACTGCTGGGGCAGACCTGTCTCTTCAGCTCTCTGCTTTTCCTGACAGGCTGCTTGATGTCAACAGCAGCAATGCTGCAAGTTCTGACTAGTTACAGATTCAAGGCAATTACCAACTGCAGTGTGACTTTAAAAGAAACGAGACCTGTCCAAAAATCCTTCACCATGTGTTCTCCCCACCCCCCTGATAATCCCAGTGATTAAGATCAGCCCACTAAACTTGTAGCTGCACCTGGAGCAAAGGAATTCAGTCTTATGTGCAAATTCTCCTGAGATCACGGGTGTTTAATGAAAGGCAGCTTCGTTTTAAGAGGGCATAAGTGTGTTTAGATTGCAGTCTTTGTGGCCGATTATTCCTGAAGGAGAAAAAGGCAGGGATTGTTTCAGGTCTTTAATCCATAAACTGTTCATACGGTAGGTTTTGAAGCCGACTGGAATACAACTGGCTTTTTAAATTGTTGCATCAATGTTACAGCTTTGTTAACTGTAAACCTATCTTTAAACTTCTTTAAACTAATTTTGAAATGGAAGCTCTTTCCTCCCTATTGCCTTTTCCCCATTTTGGGTCAAAATTGACAGAGCTGATATTGGTTAATATGTTTAGAAATGATTTGCAGCTGGATTCCAGATATGTATACTCAGAAGTAAGCCCTCCTGAATTCATAGGACTTACGTTATCAAGGATAGGATTTGGGTCATGGGGGATTGAATATGTGCAAGTATTCTTCTGCTTTCTTTTTTTTTTTAAAAAATGTTTTATTTTGGTTTATGTTTATTACAAAAAGGAGGGGAAATCTGAGTTCATTGTTGGTGAAGAACAACTGAACTTAATTGAAATGTAAAATGGGCTTTGCTTTCATAAGCCCCTGCGCCCAGGAGCTTTAATTAAACTGAAAAATATCTTAATTTGATTGGGTGTGTATTTCTTCTGAAAGAATTACAGTATGCCTCCCAAGGGATAAATAAGAGCTGAGATGTCTGTCTGTCGTAGAGAGTTTTTCATTGGTTGGTTCCTACCATGGTGATATCTGAATTGTTGGGGCTAGGAACAACAAACTGGGTAAACTACCGTAATGTTATTTCAACTCATCATTGCTGATTCTTAGTTACTTTGTTTTGTTCTCAATTCTAGAAACATTCAAGACAGATCTTTCCTTAAAGTTTACAACAAAGATCCTGTACATGCTTTCAGTCACATGCCCAGAGCTGTAAATGGAGATGTAAGGGTAAGTCATGGTTTTTTCCTTGTTGTTCTCCAATTGTCTCTTGATGTATGATAAAAACCTGCATGGGGTGGCACACATGCCTGCACTTATCTCTTAATTCCACCCCCCCCCCAATGTCTAGAATAGAATAGAATAATTTATTGGCCAAGTATCAACCATACTTGGAATTTTGCTTCGACTACATTGCAATGAAAGAAAATAAAAACGTACCTCATACAAACACTATTCCTCTCACAATACAACATCACAGGGGAAAAAAACCACATACCACCAACTGACCTCCCTTTTGCCCACAACTACAGATTCAACAATTTGATGGTACAAGGAAAAATGATATTCCTGTGCCTAGACGTTTTTGTATATAGAGTCCTGTACCAACATTCGGATGGGAGTAAATCAAACAGGTGACCAGGATGCGAAGGGTCTACAATCTACAGCAATTCTCTCTGCTCTCTTCCTGACTCGAGCAGCATAAAGTGTCTCTATTGGAGGCAAACTAACACCAATTACCCTCTCTGCAGTTCTTATTGCTCGTTGGAGCCTCTTCTTATCCAGCTTAGAGGCTGTACCATACCAGACAGTAATGGAATTACAGAGAACAGTTTCAATAGTACCTCTATAAAATTGGACCAGCGATTGTTGGGGCAGATTAAATTTCCTTAGTTGTCGCAAGAAATACAATCTCTGGTGTACCTTTTAAATAATAATATTGATGTTATCTGACCAATTCAATTTTTGAGAGATCATACAGCCTAAGAACTTAAAGGACTCTATCAATACAACCATGTTACCAAGAATGGAGATTGGCAACAAGATGGGAGGGTGCCTCCTACTGTTAAATAATGCTTGAAAATCTGCCACAATGGCTCCTTTCAAAGGCTGATCGATATTCCTAGTGCAGATATCAATTCTGTTGTTTGCTTACTGGTTAGTAAATGATGGGGAGTCCTCAACCCTCTCCCTCAGTAGTAACTGCTATTGGTGCTCACTAAGGTTCTTGCTTAATTCAGGATCTCATAATACAATCTAACACAACAGAGGTTAGGAGAAATCTCTGTGAACTGTTAATGAGGGTTCCCCCAGTGTCTACTCCAGGAGATAACTGTTTTGCCCTGGTTGGGAGAAATCATACTTTGAAAGGGACCTGCCTTCAGCTGCTTAACCAAACCAAGAGAGTTTATTTGAATCTTAAGATACTTTCATACTGTCTCCTAGGAGGCAAAGTGTTGCTGACTACATCTACACTCCTAACTCAGAAACAAGCCTTATCGAACAAGTAATAAGCTTTATAGAATTCAGTGGGACTTACTTCTGCATAGATATGCTTTGGATTGTACCCTCCGGCTGTGTTCTCTTCTGATGGGTGTCCCAAAATCCTTACATCCTTGCTCTCACATTGGTTTAAGTTGGGAGAGTTAGGGACATGTGCAACTTATACCAAAATGAAAACCTCACAGTCTTATGTAGTCGCTTCAGGAGCAAGCCCTGTTGAGCTCAGTGAGGTTTTCATTATAGGTCTAACTCTTCAGCTTGCATTGGTGCTTTGTGTAATTTAAATTGACATAGCTAACGGCAGCTCTCCCTCGCCAGCTGTAAAATATTAAAGCAGAGGTGTTGAACTTCAGGATCCGGGGCCAAATTCTTGGTTAGCCCTTGAGTTTTGCCCAGGCTACAACCCCTCTCCCTAGGCCATGATCCTCCTTGTTCCTTCACCTCGAGTGGTTTTGCCAGGTTGGAATGAGACCTTGGACTGTGGTAATGCCTCTTGTCTTCCTGGATATAGACCGCTTTCCCTCTGTGTGTTTATAAACTCCTGGGTTCTGGATTCGTAGAATGTGGCCTACTGTGCAAAGATAAGAGTCACATCTGTGGCTTTGCCTATATTTTCCTCTGGCTACGCCAGTGTTTACCTTTGGTCCTTTGCACCGATGGCATGGAGTCCCAAGGAGGTCTCCTGTGAGTGAATGCAGGCCACAGCCTGGAAAAGCTTCCCCATCCCTGTGCTGAAGAGGATTGATTTGCCCCTGAAACCATTTCAGATCTCTTCAGCACGTGGGAAAGGATTCAGTTGCAACTAGTTTGTTTTTGTTTGGGATCTATTTAAGGCCACACCTTCATAGCTATTACATTCCAAAAGAAGTAATAATTGGCCGCTGGTACAAAATAGCCGTTTTAAAATGGCAGCAAGCTTTTGCTGCCCGTGAGAAACCCTATTAGGTGTCTTTTGTTGTTGTTGTTCAGGTGAAATCTTTCCTTAAGGAAAATATTCTTGGATGTATGTTCCTCTGGATAAAATGCATTAAGTGTATCGAGCCAAGGAATGTGTTATTACCAAGTGGGCCGCTTGGTTTTTTAGTAAGTCATAGAGGACTTTGAAGCGGATGTCAAACGTTGTGAAAACCACCTGTAAAAATACGGCCTTTATAACCATGCATCTGTTTCAGAGTTTTCTTGCACGCCCACTTCAGTGCTTTGCATTTGGAGTCTGAGTGCATTAAAGCCTTGCTGGAGTTATTAACGTAGCAGGGGCTGGTAATTTCTAAATATATACGCTGGGCAGCGAGGTGTTGCTTTCTGTGAAACGGTTTCTCTCTCTGCTTCTGCCCGGCTCTCCAGTGACTCTGTGGAGGTATGTCACACGGCAGGTGGCATGTTAAAATGTGCACCTCTGCCAAGAAAATTCATTTCCTGATCTGCAGCCAGCTCTCTTGGAGCTGTGATGTTATTAGCTTTCACGAGCTAAGCAGAGTCAGAACTTGGGCAGCCATTGGGGAGATGGACAGAATGGCGTTCACATTCAAGGAACGGTTCTTTCAGGTAAGTGCCTCTAAAAACCTAGCAGGATGGGACAGAGACCTCACGGAAGAAGTGCCCAGTTACCTGCTTTTGTTGCATTTTAGCTCATAAAAAAATGGGGAGGGAGGAGGAGGAGGAGGAGGAGAGGCACGGGTGAAGCAGCATGGAGAAAGCATTAGCAGGCTAGTGAAAGGCAAGCTGGGTGAGGCATCATTCCCTGGCTCCCCTTCCTTTGACTGTACTTGTAATGGAACAAGCGGGCGTTTTACGTGCACAAAGCAAAGACTTCTTTGTAGGTCCAACATCTATTAACAGGTGAGACTGTCCTTCAGTCCTCAGAAGCTGGAACTCTTAATGATTCTCCAGTTGTAATAAGATTTCTCATTCATGTATATATATAGTTAGCTTGACCCAGTGTGGCAGAAGGACCGGCTGCATTTTTATGCCATTGATAATATGCTGTTGAATAAAGTTGAGTGCATTGTTAGGGGTGGCCGTTGGGCGTGGATGATTTGCTCTCCACCATCAAGTTCAGCTTCCTTTTCCCTTCAAATGGCAGACCAGCCCAGGGTGCTGTTGGTTTAGAACTGCTCCAGCAGAACAGATTGCCAGGAAAGAATGTTTGCTGCCTTGGAGGGCAGCTGCTTTAATTACTTTTTAACCCAAGCAAAACTTGTATCCGGGAGGATCGCCCATCCCTTCCAGGCGTCGGGTATTGATCGTAGAGGGTAAAACTACTTCAGAGGCAAGAAATGCCAAACACACGATCGAAGCCTTTCTATGGAGGTCCGTCCTTGTCCACCTTCTCCTTTTCATCTTCCCATTTTCCAATTTACTCTTTTTCAGAAGGGGCAGCTAGATTTAAGGGTTATCTCTTATATGGCTTCTATTCCTCAGACATACATATCCCTGGCTTAAATCTAAGGAAACATTTCTTTTCCTGCTGGGAAATGTTATTACTCTTGCTGTTGGGGGGCGGGGGCAGGGATAGTCAAGCTATTAATTCATTCCACTTCCTCGCTGCATACACAGCTTCTTTCAGGAAGAATAAAGTAATTAAAAGTGCCACTGTGTCTAAAGTTCAGGTGCAGACTGTTAAAGAGCTACACTGAACCCTTTCTTTCATTGGAAATGGGATTGTATCTATTTGCTGATGAAAAACTGTTACCTGCCACACGTATTACATTGATGCCTTACCTCCCAGTTTTGCGCAGCTTAAATTCTCTAGTCACTCATATATTTGCAAAAACAATGATTCCTAGCCAAGGCGGCTGCTGTTATTAGGCCAACTTAGGTAGCTGTCTAGGGCACAGACCTCAAAAGAGAGACAGTTCTATTCAGATTAGGTTTTTTGTCATATCTTACACACACACACACACACACACTTATCTGTATTCGTGTTGCAAGTAGTTAGCCTTGCCTACAGCACAAAATAACCTGGTCATAGCTGTCAAGTTCTCCCTTTTTTTTAAAGGGAAATTTCCTTATGCTGAATAGGCTTCCTTGCGAGAAAAGGGAAGACTTGACAGCTATGAACCTGGCACCAGCACTGCTTCTAGGATTAGGTAAAGTTCCAGTTCCATCACCAGAATTGTAAGAATTGCTCATGCAGTTGTTTACAGTGGTACCTCTGGTTACGAACTTAATTCGTTCCGGAGGTCCATTCTTAACCTGAAACCGTTCTTAACCTGAGGTACCACTTTAGCTAATGGGGCCTCTCACTGCTGCCGTGCAATTTCTGTTCTCATCCTGAGGTAAAGTTCTTAACCCGAGGTACTATTTCTGGGTTAGCGTAGTCTGTAACTCGAAGTGTTTGTAACCCGAGGTACCACTGTGCAGGTAAAACCCACCACTTGGTAACTTTTACATATTACTCCCCCCCCACCAATGGTTAAACTTTCTGGTGAAGGTGGCCCCCTAGTGGCCAGAATTTCCAATATTTCGCCAAAAAAGAGGGGGGGGGGAATACAGTATATTTATTTATTTTAAGCAATTTTCACATTTTAGAAAGCCGTCTTTCCAATAAATAATGTTCTCCTCAGACCCAATTTTATGCAATCCGTAATTTCATCTAATAGCCGTTACATACTTTCCCCTGAATAATCTGGGTTACATTCCTGATGAATCACTGTTTGTAGGAGGATTGTTCAAGTCTATGGGTCCCACCTCTGCCAGTGACTGTTTCTGTGGCCTTGGGCAACTCTCAGTTCTGGTAGCCATCTATGAACAGGAATAATAGTGGCCTATCTCACTGGGTTGTTTTGAGGATAGATGCAAAGGCATGTTACACTTTAAAGTGAGTATGCTGTAGAAATGATAAATTGGGGAGAAACGGTGGCGTGAGTGGCTCTGGAGCATCGGCGAACTGAGCTGCAAATTTGATGAGCCATGAAACTGTGTTGTATGATTGTATAAAATTTAAACTAGATGTGCAGAATCCACAGGACCGCCAAAGACATTCAAGAGCATAAACTGCGCCCCTCCTGCCCCTTTTAATTTTTCTGGAGCTTATTGTAGCCAGTGCATGTCGTGACCAGAACTTTATTAAGCACGTATTTTAATTTAACTTTTATTAAATGTGAGAAAGTCATAACTAAATAAAGACTTTCAAGAAGCTCCCGGAATGCTGCAGATCCTTCCCCTCCATGTTTCTGATGACAGTTGTAGGACTCAATGAAATGAGAGCATGAGACCAGCTCCACTGAATTGAGAGACAGGGAGAATTAAAATTAGGTCAAAACCAGAGATTGTGCAGATGTCATTTATTGCTTGAAACTTTATGAGTATATTTGTTCTGCATGGCTGCTGTTTTTTTGGTAGGGTTTATATTATATCACTGATAAGCAAAATTACGGTATATATTGCCCTGTCCATTTTTCTTCTTGTCTAGTTTTGTGCCTGCCCACCATGAAGCTTCATGGCTAGTAAGAATATATTAACAGCCTATTTGAAGCAGTTGGGTATGTTTCCTGCATTTGCAAAGTGGAATGCCTGCGTTTGGACACTCTTAGGGCCCAAACAGAATAATGACTTAAGTTTCTGCTAATGGTAAATGACAAAAATTTCTGTTAATGGCAAAAGACGGTCGAACATTCAGAAACAAATCCCTCTGGCCCCCAAAATGGTGGGGTGCAAATATGCTGCTGTTAGCTACAATCCATAACTATCTTGTTGTTTCTTGTGAGATGCCTTTCCATTCCAACTAGCTTCCATCAGATCTGAAGATGCAAGGCACACATTCACTTCTCAGTTAAGCTGAGGTGTGTACATTCACGTTAGCCATTGCACATGCTCAGAAAGCAGTTCGTTGAATAGGAGGGGGGCTGGGAGGGGGAACAGTTGTAGACATGAGGAAACCAAACATATAATGTGTGTTGGGTGAAGACATCCCCACCCCCTTTCAGGTGTGTACAACAATGGGCAAATGTGACTTGAAATGCAGAATTGGGGGGGGGGGTGGATGTCTGCACTGTGCTTTAAGCTGCTGGTGTTTCTGTAGCCTTGGCACTGGAGTGCATCCCTGAGAAAATGGGGCAGTGTGTCAATTCTACACACACACACACAGACACACACACACACCAATGGCCAGGCCAGGCCAGGGTAGTGGCTGTCTTACTTCTTTCATCTCTTCAGCCTGGGGCTCAAAGGATCAAGGGAGAATTGGGCTCAGAGGATGTGCTCCAAGGGCTCTTTTTTGCAGTACGTAAGCAGGGCTGCCCTGTTTCTCATGCTCATTTCAGTCAGCATCTCATCTATATAGAACAGCTGTAATATTTGGAGGCTTGGGGGGGGTTGGGGGGAGGCCAGCAGCTGAGGATATGATAGAAGGGAATGAGTTTCCTCCTACTCTCATAATGCTAGAACTCTGAGACACCCAATAAAGCAGAGTAATGGAGGTCTCGGGACGCACAAAAGAGAGAACTTCACACAAGGATAGTTAACCTGTGGAATCCGCTCCCCTAAGATAGAGGGGTGGCCACCCTCTTGAATGGCTTTAAAGAGGCTTAAACAAATTTGTGGAGGATAAGGCTGTCAGTGGCGGCTAGCCACATTGGCTGTGTTCCCCCTCCACTGCTGGGCGCATCAGTGCTTCTGAATTCCACTTGCTGGAAACTGCAGAAGGGGCAGAGGGTGTCCTTCCTACAGGCATCCGGTTGGCCAATGTGAGAACAGGATACTGGGGTAGATGGACCTTTGGCCACATCCAGCAGGGTTCATATGTTCTTATATTCAATAAATCAAGACAGAAAAGCAAGATGAAAAAGTGCTTCCTTCTCACCCACCCCACCTCCCTTTCCTTTTCCTTTGATGGAGAAAAGAGAAGAAGTCAGGCAAATGTCCTGGATTAAGATTGCAGAACAGCCGGCAATCCCTCAAAACTAGTTGTTTGTTTTAGAGTTGCAACACTGGACCCATTATCTGGCGCAGAAAGCAGATATTTAAGCAATTAGTATTTTTTAAAGTCTGGTATGGCTGAGGCTCCTTGGAATTCGTTTAAAAGGTCCCATCTGGTGCTTCTCTGCTCCTGCTACTTGGCGTGGGACTCTGTTTACTTTAGGGGAGAGATGCGACTGCACATCGGCTCAGTATCGACTGTCCGCAGGATACCAAACCTCATCCTTCCCGCAGCATTGCTGTCTGCTTCTTTCTAGTGCTTTGTCATTGAGAGGTTATGACAACACAAGCCATATTGTATTTATAAACATCACGTGTTTCCTTGCCATGGCTCGTGGTGTCTGCCAAGCAGAACACATGGAAGAAGCATTTCTCGTTAGCTCAGCATTGGTTTTGGTTATCCTGATTTCCGGAACAGGGCAGGAAAACGCCAGTCTATGCTCAGATTTAACTTTTGTGCAGTGAAAGCAAAAGCCTCCAAATGGCCGTGAAATCGTTTGAATGAGGAGGCAGCTCCTCCTTCAGACCTCCTCATTTTTTTCCGCTGAAACTTCTCTCAGTAAACGGGAGCATGTCAGTTCAGTTTTTTTGGGAGACCTGAAGGGCAGCGTTAGACACAAGTGCTTTGTGTTGCACTACCTCAAAGACTCCTGCTAGAAAAGTGAGCTTTGCTGGACCATGTAAGGCAGGGGTCAGCAAACTTTTTCAGCAGGGGGCCGGTCCACTGTCCCTCAGACCTTGTGGGGGGCCGGACTATATTTTTTGGGGGGGAAATGAACGAATTCCTATGCCCCACAAATAACCCAGAGATGCATTTTAAATAAAAGGACACATTCTACTCATGTAAAAACACCAGTCAGGCCCCACAAATAACCCAGAGATGCATTATAAATAAAAGGACACATTCTACTCATGTAAAAACATGCTGATTCCTAGACCGACCGGGGGCCGGATTGAGAAGGCAATTGGGCCGCATCTGGCCCCCGGGCCTTAGTTTGGGGACCCCTGATGTAAGGTAAGCCACGGCTGTGGAGAGATGCAAAATTTGTGTGGGGCTAAATGATTTATAGTTGTTGTTTTTTTAAAAAAGGAGGTTATAGGCTGGCATAATCTTGAGAAAGCAAAACTATAATTTTGTGTGACGCATAACGGGAGGAATGAAATATGCTCGCTTGGCTTTTGTCAAGTTCCAAAATATATTACTCTGTTTCCACTGTGCTCTGAATTTGTTCAGACCCAGGTGCCTCCTTGAGCTTTTAAATGTTGTCTCTGATGTATTGGGTCTGATTCTGCGAGGAGAGTGGGCTAATAAGTAACAAAGGAGCTGTTAATTTGCTGCTAGCTCTCCAGTCAAAAGGAAGCCTCACTGAAGTTGCTACATCCCAGATGAAATCGTTTCTAAAATGTGAAAGACAGTGAAATGTATGTGGTGGTGGTAGCTGAGACATGCCTGGGGGCGGGGAGGAATGCGAAGTGCAAATGCTACCTAAAAAGTGGAAAGCCATTCTGCATGTCCCCCTTTCTACCTCAGGATCCAGTGGTCTAGTGTTGGGTTGGGGTGTTCAGTTCCAGGACTTTTTTGAAGCAGGAGTAACAGCATCATCTACAAGAGCACCTCGTAACTCTTGGACCATCTTCAGTCCAAGTGAATGAGAATGAGGTTTTCAGTTTTGTTTGTGACAGGTTAGCACTGGGGAAAGGGGGTAGCATAAGCTGGACATTTCCTTCCTTCCTTCCTTCCTTCCTTCCTTCCTTCCTTCCTTCCTTCCTTCCTTCCTTCTTCGATGGGGTTCCTACTTCATGTTTTAATGGTTTAAATGGAAACCTTCTTTTCAATACTTGGTGTTTCTAATTAAAAGCTGACGGCTGCTTTCCAGCCGGCTGAAAAGCCTTTTTTGTGAAAGACCAATGTGCCTTCCAAGCTGAAGCTGAGAGCATGCAGTCAGAAGTAAGCACCACTGAGAGCAGCAAAGCTTACACTCATGAATCTATGCAGAGGGTTACACTCAGCTTGATGCTCACAAACTGGGTGGTATTATGTACTTCTGCTCTTTGGAGGGTGTTTGTATCTGTGCATATGTAATAATGGGTCAACACAACCAACTGCATTTTTGGACGCTCCTTGGTGCGTGGCTGTGGGGCCTGCTATCATGAACACCTCCAGTTCAACGTCTGGCACTACACCATTGATGAGGTGTAAACTGCAAACAGCTCCTCCAAATTGTGCGTGCTGTACGACCATGGCTGAAGTAGCTGGAAGGACATAGCATGTGGGGTCCTTTCACTGTAGAATATCCATGCCAGTTCTTGTAGCAATGTGGAAGATATGTCCCCCATGTGCAGTAAATAAGCCAGAAGTCAGCCAACTTTTTGGAGTTTTGAGCAAGTGTCATGAGTGCCATCCTCTGGTGACTTATCTTTCTCCCTCCACCCCTGCCTCAGATCAGCTCCCCCTGCCCACCAACACAGATATGGCAAAAGAAAAAGTGTGCAGGCACACACTTCACTTTCCCAATTGATCTGGGTTAAAAGTTGGGTTCCGATGAATTAATCAGAACCTTGAAAAGCACCTGGAACTGAGAGAGGATGTGGGAAAGACTTCTTTCATCAGCTCTATGTGCTTCTCAAGGGTGACCCACGGGTGACCCCTGCAGCAACTCACCTTGGCAATTAGAGCTATAGGCATAGATTGTTTGTTGCACACAGACTCCACTCCTCTTCTCAATTGGGCTCTCTAGAATTGGGCTTCATTCCCCCTTTCTTTCAGAGAGTGATTTGGGGCGCTTCCCCCTTCCCACACACACTGTAAAAAGGCCCCAATTTAGACATATTTTCCTCAGGTTTGTAGGCTAACGTTGCCATTGTGGTTGCTGCTATAGAACGTTCTGTGTATTTCATTACATTTTGGCATAATGAAGCCTAAGGCAGCATTTCACCATGTCCCAGAAAGTAAAAAAAAACAGCGGTTCTCAAACTTCTAATTAAAGGGACAATACTGTTCTTGGTTCAAGAAAAAAAAAGTTGGATTCATACCCTTCCCAGAATGGTTTCCCCCTTGGCTCTATATTTCATATTGCTTACAGGCAAGGCAACCACTCCAACGACCTGTTTGTTGTTCAGGCCTCTGTGGCCTTGGCAGTTGCTACTTACTCCTCCTCTTTGACCACCAGCATTTCCTTTCTCAAAACTCATGTCTTTATTCAGACCTTTTCTGTAGCGCTCGGTAACCTGCTATCGGATAACTCTGCGCTCATTATTCCTGTCAAGGCATTTTGCTGTCTGACACGAAGGCCAAGATGGCATCCTCTCCCACTCCATGCATAGTGAAGCTGACTGGACAGGACAGCATTCTTCATTGCACCCGAGGACAGCGTGCTGGCTTGGGGGGTATGGGGCAGGCTGTGTGGCACACAATCCTCTCTTCAACACCTCACCGCCACAGCCTGCCCCACACCCCAACATCTGCCGCCTGAAGCAGCCACCTCATGCTGCCTTGTGGTGGTAGGGCCAGCCCTGGGTCAGCCCTGGGTTTCCTAGAACTGTCACCTTTTGTTTGGTAGCACAATACTGCTCAGATTCATGTTTTAACACATGCCATGCTGCACTGAAGGGTTTGACGCTGCAGCACACTCTGCTGCACAGCCAGACTTGAAGCAGTGTGTCACAGCACAATAGACTGGGGAAGATGTTTCAGGCCCTGGTGAAGAGGAGCTATCCTGCATCTCTGCACTCTGTGGGAAAGTTTGAGGGAAACTGCAGTTGGGTGTTAAGGCTATGAAAGGGTCCAAGGCAGACACCTCACAGTTTGCGTTCCTCAGCCTTGTTTTTCCCCTCTCCAGGGAAGCTATCTGGTCAAGTTACGAGACTCAGTCCAACCATGACTTGGCCTATGCGTATTTACCACCCTAGCTTTAAAATTGTCACATGCTAGTAGCCTATATTGGGGACCCAGGTGGTGCTGTGGGCTGAACTACTGAGCCTAGGGCTTGCTGATCAGAAGGTTGGCGGTTCGAATCCCTGTGACGGGGTGAGCTCCCGTTGCTCGGTCCCAGCTCCTGCCAACCTAGCAGTTTGAAAGCACATCAAAATGCAAGTAGATAAATAGGAACTGCTATAGCGGGAAGGTAAACTGTGTTTCCATGTGCTGCTCTGGTTTGCCAGAAGCGGCTTTGTCATGCTGGCCACATGACCTGGAAGCTATACGCCAGCTCCCTCGGCCAATAATGTGAGATGAGCGCGCAACCCCAGAGTCGGTCACGACTGGACCTAAGGTCAGGGGTCCCTTTACCTAGTAGCCTATATTACTGTAGAAGTAGGAAGCTGCCCTATATCCTGTCAGAGTAACCTTTTACTGTGTATTTGGACTGGCAATGGCTCTCCTGCCTCAGGCAGAGGTGTCCTGTCACTCAGTATGCATCTTTTTTAAAAACAAAAACCCTAGAGATTGAACATGGAAATTTTGTCATACAGTGATATGCGTTGTCCCTCAGCTGGGTGTGTACACACCATTTAAACCACATTTAAAGCACATGATTTTACCCCCAAAGAATTATGGGCACTATAGCTTAAGAGTGCCGTGCATTGCTGTACTGTGGGGGTAAACTGCAAGCTGCCCTATATCCTGTCAGAGTAACCCTTTACTGTGTATTTGGACTGGCAATGGCTCTCCTGCCTCAGGCAGAGGTGTCCTGTCACTCAGTATGCATCTTTTTTAAAAACAAAAACCCTAGAGATTGAACATGGAAATTTTGTCATACAGTGATATGCGTTGTCCCTCAGCTGGGTGTGTACACACCATTTAAACCACATTTAAAGCACATGACTTTGCCCCCAAAGAATTATGGGCACTATAGCTTAAGAGTGCCGTGCATTGCCGTACTGTGGGGTTAAACTGCAGTTCCCAGGATTCTTTGGGAAAAGTCAAGTGCTCTAAAAGTATGGTGTGTATGCAAGCATGGTCCCAACTTATAGTATGCCACTAATCAAAGGAACTAGATAAAATATAACAGCTTTTTCCAGCCTAGGTAGGAATACCAGAGCCTGTAGCAGCCTAGCAATTCTGCAGTGTATGAATATTTGTCAGTGCTTAAGAACCCAATGTCATAAGATTTGCAAATATATTTGTATCTTGCTATATGTGGATCGAGTCAGGGTGGGGAAAGGAGATAAACCACAATATGTTTATTTTCCTTTAGTGAGCTGGAGAGCAAGCAATGGGGGGAAATGGGTATGCAATATATGTATTCCCCCTGAAATCCAGTGTTCTTATTATTAATACAACATCTGCTTACAGGTGTAATCTTGTACAAATGGCAAAGGATGATTTGTGCATTCTTTTGCTTTGCTTTTGTATTAGTTTTATGCTAACCTGTTCCATAGTCTTATAATAGAAAACATATTTTTTAAAATCAGGTTGCTTGACAATGCCATTTGATACTGAAAAGGTTATGTTTCTCGTTGTTCTTGTTTTAATCTGAAGCTGTTTTATAGTTTTATTTGGCTTTGGCAGAGGACAAAGAATTGCAAATATGGAAGCACAACAAACTCCAAAGATGCTGAATTAGTATATAGGAGAGCCAGACAGGCCTGAATTTGTTTTGATTTGCAAGATCAGTTACTAATGCATTTACTTTCGTTCTTCTTTCTAAAAAAAAAGAAAGAAAGAAAAATAAATTGGAAAATGGATATTGCAGCCTCTATTGTGCTGAAGAAAAATTGTTGATCTTGTACATAACTACATATTTTGGAAACTCTTCCTATGAGATTTGGGGGTAGTGGTAGCATTTCATAAAATCATAGAGCCCAAAACTCGTTACAATGACATATGGAAATTATTGAATACAGATACATTTCTCTAGAATCTTTTATGAAGATAGAGAAATGCTGAAGGCTAATGAGCTTGAACTCGCTCTTGAAGGTCTGAAGAGCTGTAAAACACTTTGCAGAGTTGGCTTCCCTGCAAAGTCTTAAAATTCATCTCTGAATGTTTTATAACACCTCTTCCTGCTGTCTTTAATCAAACCCTTAAGGATGGAAACATCTGGATTCATAGAAAGATAGCAAGGTTATTTTCCCTCAAACTCAAAGTTAGAAAAGGTAAGAAATATTTTCCAACATCCTTAACCTTGTTTGTACAACATGTCAATATTATGTTCACAAACAGTGGAGGCAGCTCAAAAGCAGTAAAATGTTCAAAAACCAATAATAATTACAGAATAAAACCAACAAATTCCAACATGTGAATATGCACATTTTTAGGCCAGGCTTTTCCTGGCCCATAAGACCCCTGTTATTTATGAATTTCTGTTTTTATGGTAAGTTTTTTAATTGTTCCAGATTGGCTTCAGACATGGTCATGGACATAGGCGTAGCCAGGGGGGCAGAAGGGGGCAGCTGCCCCCCCAGAAGCAAAAAATTAAATGGTTAAGGTGCGCTGGAGAAGGGAAGAGAAGCAGCTCAAAACTCCCGTCCCAAGTCCGCGCCTCGCTCTCCCCAGTGCGCGCTGGGCTGGGGGCAGAGAGGACGAGCGGCAGCGGCATTGCTTGGAGGGCGACGCTGCACTCCCCCACCCAGCTGCTGACTGGCGCGGAGCAGATTTATTATTATTTTTGGCGCCTCATTCCACCCCCGCAACGCCTTTTTTTAAAAACTGACACCTGAAAGAAGGAACGCGCAGCTCGTTACGGGACAGGGGCCCGCGAGCCGACCGACACTGATAACTTAAAACTGCACAGTTCAGTAATACACCACATAATTGTGTACTTGGCCACGTCATTGCCAGCCAATGGGGGGGTGGGGGCATGGCTGGCATGCCCCCCCCCAGTTTTGATCCTGGGTACGCCCATGGTCATGGAGCTGAAACTGCCTTTGGTCGCCTTTGCTGATGACATTTATCAGGAGAAGGAGGGGGGGTAATGCAACCCTGATTTCTCTCCTTGATCTCCCAGCAGCTCTCGATACTGTTGACCATGGCATCCTTCAGAGACATCTCAGGGTGGGTTTGAGGAGGACTGTACTTCAGTGGTTTTGCACCTACCTCCAGGGCCATTTCCAGAAAGCACTCATGGGAGGCTACTGTTCTGTGGTGTCCCACAGGGTTCCATCCTGTCCCCCTTGCTATTTGCCATCTGTATGAAGCCTCTGGGAGCTGCCATCGGGAGATTAGGAGTAAGCTGTCTTCCATATTCAGCTCTGTCTCTCTGTTCCATCTGAATCAGGAGAGGCAGTTGAGGTGTTAAGAACAGTGCTTGGAGGCAGTGATGGGTTGGAATAGGGCCAAAAAACCAAATCCTGAAGAGACAGGGGTGTTATGTGTCTTGGGTTCTCATGTCCTGGAAGTGGGGAGGTGGCCTGCCTTGGACAGGTGGTTGTGATCCCCTGAAAGGAGCAGGTTCACTGTTTAGGGGTTCTCCTGGATTTGACACTGTCATGGGAAGCAGTGGTAAGGAGTACCCTTTTTCAGCTACTTTACCAGCTGTGACCTTTTCTGGACAGAGCTGAGTTGGCCACTATACTCTCATAACTTTTATACTGGATTATTGCAATGCACTCTGTGTAGTGCTGCCCTTGAATATGACTTCCAAATCTCAGTTTGTCCGAAATGCAGAGGCCAGATTACCATATTTTGCTCCATAAGACGCACCTGACTATGAGACGCACCTAGTTTTTAGAGCAGGAAAACAAGAAGAAGAAAAAATTCTGAATCACACCCTCCTCAAATACAAGCGCAAATTCTTACTTGAATAATTGTATCCCAAGGGAATACATTTTTTTTGCATACCTTCAACAGTGCATAGATATACATGTCATTTTCAATGCTATACATGTCCTGTTCAATGCTATATAAGTCACTTAAATTTATAATCATATTGTACTACTTTGGCTATGTGTTTAATAAAATATTGAATTCTTGCATTGCGAAAAACGAAGATTATGGTGAAAAGTGAAAAACATGACTTGCAAAAACAAAACAAAAAACTAGAGATTACAGAACAAAAAGGACTTCAGATATGAAATCAGCATTGAAAGAACATATAAGAACAGTTGAAAAATCTCACGCAACAGAAAAATGAAAAAAATTCGCTCCATAAGACGCATTCGCTTCATAAGATGCACAGACATTTCCCTTACTTTTTAGGAGGGAAAAAGTGTGTCTAATGGAGCGAAAAATACGGTGCTGACTGGTTGTTTCTAGGCCGAATTCAAGGAGCTCATGTTGGTGTTTGAAGCCCTGAATGACTTAGGCCCTGAATATCTGAAACAACCTTCCTCCTTCTCTACAAACCCCCTCAAGTGCAGAGATCAGCAGAGAGGGCCTACCTGGCAGTCCTCAGGTACCACTGTACTGTGTTTTAATGTTCTAACTCGCCCTGGGACCTTAGGGTGAGGGGCAGGCAATAAATAATACTTTTTATTTCTGTCAGTATTTGTAGGCTGCCTTCTAGGGCCCTCCCTAGGCACCTTACATAAAACTATAAAACATAATTTTGAATAAAGGCCATAGATGAAAACAGTAGTTAACGAAATCTCATAAAAAAGGCCCAGCCAAGCAATCCTTAAAATTAATTAAAGCATTAAGAACACAATTTAAAATCCAGCAGAAAAATAACTGTAGCTATCCAGTAAGCAAAGGCAAGGCCTCAGAACAAATGAAAGCACCTCTGCTGAAAGCCACTTGAAACAAATGGTTCTTCAAAGGTCCTTTTGGAAACCGGAGCTGATGAGGGCAGCTGTAAAGCCTCTTGGGATGGAATTCCACTTTTCAACCCTGAAGAGTTTCTTCTTCTTTTTTCAAGCCTAAAGGGTTCCCAGAACAAATCTGGGGGAAATTATTTTTTTTTTAAAGTGCAACAAAACTAGCAATACCATAAATAATTATAAAATAAATAAATGCAAGAACCAAGCAGCTGTAAAAAGCCTGGGCATATAAGTAGGTACCTGGTGGGCAAACAGTTAACAAATTCAGTAGCATGCAAAGCTACTTTGGTAGAGCACTTCAAAAACAGGGTGTCACCACTGAAAAGTCTCCATTTCCTTTTGCACCACTAACAGAGGATTTTTAAAGAAATACCTCCAAGGAAGATCTTCATGTGGGAACAAACAATGCTTGAGATACGTTCACGAAAGGGGCATAGCTCAGTGGTAGAGAACATGATTAGTGTGCAAAAGGCCCCAGGTTCAGTCTCCTCCAGGTAGGGCTGCAATAGAGTCGTGGCCCTTCGGTGTAGATAAAGCTGAGCTAGACAGACCACTGGTATGACTCTGTATATAAGGCAGATTCCTGTATTCCTTCCTATGGTCCTCTGCAAAGGGCTGTAAGGGTAAAAGCCTGAATTGTGCTCGTCTGAAGACCAGAAGCCAGTGCAGTTGTTTTAAGACTGGCAAAACATCTAGTCCATCTGGTTCAGTGTTGTCTGCACTGATTGGCAAGCAGCTCTCCAGGATTTAAGGCAGGGAAGCCCTACCTGGAGAGACCAGGGATTGGACCTGTGAGCCTTGTGCTTGCTCTTTCACCAAGCTGTGGTCCTTCCCTGAATCTGAGTTGTTCATATCTTGAAGAAGCCATGGTAGTTAATGTTGCTGGACCGTAAGATAAATTTGTTTTGGCAAAGAGGACAAAGCAGGCTTGCCATCTCTCCACTTTCATTTCCTATTTCTGTTAAACCTTTTGTCAATACCATTTGTGGGATCATTGTAAAACTGTTGCATTGGGCCCCAAATAGAGATAATATATACATTTGTACATGACTGGAATTATGTGTATATATAATGACCATAGTTTAAACAAGAACTTTTAAGGTATCATGCCATTTAATACCCCTTCAAAGACCTCTGGTATGTGAAAAAACTGCAGCTGAATTATTTGCCAGTGTTTTGTGCAGTGAGGACTTTAAGTCATGGGAAGAAGCTAAATCTTGCATATTGCCACCATTAAAATAAATGTATTACCTAGATGACTAGACTTTTTATTATTATTCCAGGCCATTCCATTAATATTATGAGATATAAAACAAAGTATATCAAAAGTTTTTATCAAGGGCTTTATCTGGCATAATAATAATAAAGTTTACTGCTGAGGGCAATGATAATGTATAAACCTATTAAGAAAGGAATCTGGCTGTTCCATGCATACTTTTATAGGTAAAAAAGTAAAGGTAGAGGACCCCTGGATGGTTAAGTCCAGTCAAAGATGACAATGGGGTTGTGGTGCTCATCTCACTTTCAGGCAGCTTTCTGGGTCATGTGACTTAACTGCTTCTGGCGCAACGGAACAGCATGACGGAAACCAGAGTGGAAACGCTGCTTACCTTCCTGCCACAGCGGTACCTATTTATCTACCTGCACTGGCAGGCTTTCGAACTGCTAAGTTGGCAGGAGCTGGGACAGAGCAACGGGAGCTCACTCCATTGCAGGGATTCAAACTGCTGACCTTCTGATCAGCAATCCCAAGAGGCTCAGTGGTTTATATTACACCATGGCACAATTAAGAAAGTGGTATTAAAGGATCAAAAATGTCTAGGCAGTAAATAGTAGTAGTAGTAGTAGTAGTAGTAGTAGTAGTAGTAGTAGTTACAGGTAGGTAGCCGTGTTGGTCTGCTGTAGTCAAGACAAAATAAAAAAATTCTTTCCAGTAGCACCTTAGAGACCAACTAAGTTTGTTATTGGTATGAGCTTTCATGTGCATGCACACTTCTTCAGATACCTGACATGCACATGAAAGCTCATACTAATAACAAACTTAGTTGGTCACTAAGGTGCTACTGGAAGGATTTTTTTTATTTTGTCATAATAATAATAATAATAATAATAATAATAATAATAATAATAATAATAATTTTAACAATCTGAAGAGAGGAGACAAAATACATAGGGGAAGAAAGCAAGGGTGTTGCCAGACACCAAAGAACTTGGAGTACCACCCCATGGTACAAATTTACATAAATTGTGCATACTGCAAGGATGTAAGAAAGAGCCTGCTGGATGACCCATCTAGGCAAGCATCCTGTTCTCACTGTGGCCGACCAGATGCCTATAAGAAACCCGCAAGCAGGACCTGAGAGCACCAGGGCATACTTGAGACTATGGGGTCATACACTGACCATCCAAATATTGTGCTTATTCAGTATTTTTTATTGTTTAGGAGCATCACTTATTGGCCCTGCTCAAGAGGGTAGTGGTTACCCACCAAGGATGTTCTCATACTGATGCTGGCTGTTGCTGTTTGGATTGGTGGTAGTGACAGAGGAATAAATGCACCAAGGAGGGACAAAGCAAATGGAATGAGGATCATAGAAAACAAATGAGATGTGGGGTTCAGGCATTGTGCTAGCCTAACCAACCTCACGGGGTTGCCAGAAGGTTAAATGTGCTGCCCTGAGCTGCTTATGGTCAGAGTTGTCCATGCATGTTTCAGATTAAATGTTAAATCCTACATGGTCACTATACTTTGGCCACCTCATGAGAAGAGAAGAATCCTTGGAAAAGACCCTGATGTTGGGAAAGATTGAGGGCACTAGGAGAAGGGGACGACAGAGGACGAGATGGTTGGACAGTGTTCTCAAAGCTACGAACATGAGTTTGACCAAACTGCGGGAGGCAGTGGAAGACAGGAGTGCCTGGCGTGCTATGGTTCCATGGGGTCACGAAGAGTCGGACACGAATAAACGACTAAACAACAACAACAACATGGTCACAATTGAAGAGTATTGTAGAATGCAGCTGTAGCAACGTAGCGAGTTGGTTCTCTGTAGGCTTCAGCAATGTTACGAGACAAGGCTTACTCTGCTGCCACAGCCACCAACAGGCAACCAGCTCCCCACATAGAGGTGTCTCCAACAGGGAGACTTCCATGCAGCAGCCACACATGGAAAGTGGCCATCTGTTTTTGTCCTGTGACTAAAAGCAGCTGCGCAAGGCAAACAAATAAATAAATGGGTGCCTGAGTGCAGCGGTAATTGTTAGCTCTCTCCAAGGGGTCTCCACCTTTCAGGCATTAAAAAACCAAGTAACAGCTTTGAAATGCTTATTCCAAAGTGACTAATGGCTTGTAGGCAGAATGGGCTTACATTATGCAGATGAGATGAACGTGGATATTGGCAATCCAGAAATGTAATTACACAACTGTGGGGGGGGGGTTTAAGAAGAAAATTGAGACGCACTATTTTCCTCAGTGCGTGTATGTATCTGTGGATTCCGCTTAATGGCCTGTTGGTTGGGCGTTCATCCTGATTTGCTTGCACAAAACTCCTCTGGAGGTTAAACTGTGTCTGTGTTTGTGCAACAATGAGCATTCGTCCTGATTTGGTTGTGTGGCGTTTATACAACTTCCTGTCAATAATAATCTGCTCATCCCACACTATTCAGTATGTTTACCGGTCACTATCCTAAAATTCTGTGTGTTGCTGAAGTGGGTTTGTTGTGCTAGGGTGGCAAAATGCTTTGTTCCACTTAAATTATGCAAATCTAAGTTTCTGGCATGTGCTTTAATCCTTCCCACAAAATACTGACAGTCGGGAGGTGACCTTATGTGTGTGTGCAATAGACATTCACACCAATGCTCTGATTCACTGTGGTTGAGCAAGCAGCTGTTTCGTTACTCCTCCACTGCTTTCTGAACTATTTTGGGAAACTTAAAGGAAAGTTTAATTAACTTTCTTATGTTTATGTTGTGCAAGCATAGATGGAGGAGTGTTGTTTTTAACCTTCTCCCTGTCTTGTCCCTTCACATTATGCTAGCGGAGGGACTAAAAGCACTCCATGAAAATAATAATCGATGCAAAACGAATGTGTGTACGGGTGGCCCAACCCTAATGCTTGCTTGGCCAGCGAGGGGTGGAATTATGCAGGCTGGCACCAGTGAGATAGCTTGCAAGCTTGTATTAAATTTGACAAGAAGGAACAACAACAGTTACATACTCTCTTATGTCAATTGCTCTCATCTATGGATAATTACCATGGTGTGTGTGGCTTTTTAAAAAAATGCAAAATGCCCTGTATCTCATTCATGGGTCATGTTTAAAAACAACAACCCCAAAACAGTGTTCTTTTTGCTTTTGGTATAGCTGAAACTGAAGGCAGCTGAGGTTTCTTGCACCACAAACAGAGGCTCCCTTTAGCATGCCAAAGAATCTGTTTTCACTGAAAGCAAATCTTCAGCAAGTGATAGTGAAAGAATGGAAAAATAAAGGAAGGGACGGGATGTGGGTGGGGATGAGCAGCGACGGAAAAAAATGCAAACTTTTAAACACTCCTCAAATTCATAATACAGGCAGGGCTTTTTTGTTGGGGGGGGGAGTTTTATGGGTTGGCTATATAAATGTAACAAAAACAAATTATGAGAATCAGATGGGGGCAAAACATGGTATATTTATGTTCTGATTCATTGTGCCTGGAAATGAGAGAAAGGAGCAGAAAGACCTGTGATGGTTCAGCACTGCAGTTTATGGCACTGTGTCCCAACTCAAGGGCCAGGTGCTCAGAGGAGCATCCCTTCTGCCGCCTTAGCTGGTGCTTGGAGTCTTTGTGCAATGCAATAAAATTAAATACAAGGGAGTCAAGTGTTGTGCAGGGGTTGGGGTCAGGGCTGGAGTCATCATCTGGCACCCCCAGACCCCTGCCGTGGCCCATTTCTATCAGTTGCCCTAGGACTAGGGCTGGGCAAGTCTGCCCGTTTTGGTCTCTGTCCTTCCAGTCCCGGGTTCAGTTTGCCACCATTCCGCATCAGTTTGCAATGATAGTGTGAATTTCTCGAGATGTGCCCATACTTGCAAGCATATATCCCTCATATAATGCGATATTGTGTGTAATTTTCACAAACTAATATATGCAGTTTTATCCATGCTTCCCCGCAATGCACACATTTTTATGCAAATTATTTGGTTTGGAGAACTGCGTCACAAAACTGAGAGAAAGTGAGAATTTTGTTTTTTTTTTAACATAATTTTTATTGGTTTTTACAAATTACAAAAGATGGTACATACATAAACACCTTTTCCACCTTCTTCCCACCCCCCTCCATGGGTCCTCCCCTGCCACAGAAGTATCCCACGCAGGTGATCAGTCAGAAGTGGTCCATTTTATGATTGGGTTTCTGTCCTCCTCCCCCTCCCCTGCCCCCCAAGCCCCCCCCTGCCACCAGGGAGCTCCAGTGAACCAGGGCAGTACGCAGGAGTTCATCCATCCAACCATCTATTGTCATACCAAAAAAAAAAGAAAATACAAAAAGAGAAAAAGAGAAAAAAGAGAAGAGGAAAAAAAAAGACAAAAAGGAAAAAAGACAAAAAAAAAATTCATCATAATTGTTAAATTCATAATTGTTAAACCATATTTTGTGGGCTTCCCCACCCTCCCACCCTTCCCCGGTTTTCCTCCCTTATTTATCATCTTCAACAGTTTCATAGTTCATATTTTATAACATACACCTTTATATCTTATACCACTTTTAAACTATTATCATTTTCGCCTATTGTCCAATCACTGAGAAATCAAACTCCCATTTTTTCTTCCCGTGCCTAATTTTTACCCCTCTATAGGCCTCCATATTTTCACCTTTTTCCAGAATCAATTCACTTTTTAAACCTATAACTATTCCCAAACTAACCTTACTCCCCCCGAGTACCTGCTCCACCCCTCCAATCCAGCAAGTTCCATAGTCAGCAGTCCAGTTATAGTCCTATTAACCCATCCTTACAATCACCACTTCACTTTCCCTTCACCCCACCCCCTGTTTGCAGTCTTTTGCCATCCAGGCCTCCATATCAGACCCCTGAGCTTCTTCTCTTCTCTGCTTAATTTTTCCTTCTTCCCTGTGGTCATTCTGGAGTTCCAGTAAATCCAGTCGTGCCCCCCTCAAAGGGGAGGCACTCCATCCAACTTTTTGTAGAGTAAAATCATCATTTTTTTCGTGATGGGCTTCATTTTGTGTTAAATCATCACAGTCGTCATCATTGTCATTCTCACATTCATCTTCTTCAGTTTCAAAAGCTTCATCTTCTAGGAAATCATATTCTGTCATCACAATCTGGAATTGTTGCTGTAACACTAGCCGTTGTGTCTCCTCTTGACATAGTTCTATTCTTGTTTCCCACATTAAGGTCAAAACAGTCCGCTGAAACTCAGGCGGGTACCTTTTTGTTGACATAGTTCAGTCCTGTCAAGGTCAAAACTTGTCACATGGGGTGGAATATGATCGCAGTCTATTTTCTCGACTCCATTTTAACAAGCTGGCTGCATTCTTAAAAATAAAGTTCGAACTCACATTTCAAAAGCATATAAACCAAAAAAAAATTCCCAAAAAGTCCAGAGATAAAGATAGAAATAAAATTTAACTATAAATCCTGGTCAGCTCACTGGGTTTTCTGGGCTGCCGGCTCCCGAGAAAAAGAAAGGTCTTTCTTAGTCTTAACTTCATTCTGCAGGGCAATCACAACAGTCTCTCTCCCCTTTTACCCTGCATTTAGGGGAGATTCTCTTTGATGCCTTTGAGGAATCCTTTTAAGTTAAAATCTTCTGTTTACGGCTTCGGGTTTCTGTTTACTGTCTCTTATGTTACCGTGGGGGGGGGGTGGCTTCCTCTTTTCCCCTCTCTCCCAGGTCCAAATTGTTGCCTTAATTTACATTCCAAAGAATCCAAATTACTCACAGTCTATTCATTTGCTGAATGTTCTTTGAAGAATTGGCCACCTCCACTTCCCAGACTCGCAGCTTCGCACTCTCAGAGCAGCAATGTCAGCCTGTCCGCCGCGGTTCACCTCCTCGCTCTCGGGGGCTTAAACAAAGCCGATCCGGGGAGGAGAGAGCCCGCTTTTGGCGCCGCCAGGCAAAATCTGTCCCCAAAAAGCACGATTTGGGGCTTTTAAGGAGGTTTCGTTTCGCTGGAACGATTCCCTCCACCTCTGAAGCGCCGAGGTCCGCTCCGCTGTGCGGACCCCCGTCTGAGCAAGATGGCGTGGTCAACCGGAAGCCCGAAAGTGAGAATTTTGAATGATGGCTATGCTTCGGCTGACGTATGGTTTCATGAAGTGTACAGATGAAGAAACCTCACAATAAAATGCAAACCGAACCAAATTTATCCCATTTACTGGTCCACCATTCAGAGCAGCACCCATTTAAACCTCCTTCATTTAAATTTCCCATGATGCCCCTGACCTAGTATAGTTCTGGGGCACTGAGTGAAATCCTTGGCTGGAGGGGAGCTAGACACTGGTAGTGGTTAGGATGCTGCCACTGCAGTGCCCTGATCTTGAAGAGGGCCGATGGGGGTTCGTTTTGGCCCCTCAGACCTGGAGACAGATAGTCTTGCGCTAGGATGGGTGAGTCCTGGGTTTCAGTTCCCCACTCAGCTAGGGCTCTGTAAGGCTAATCTATCTCACAGGGTTGTTGTGAGAATGAAATGGGGGTAAAACGCTGCCTTGAACTCTTTGGGGAAATGTGTGATATATGGTAAATGATGCTATGAAAGACCAATGAAACAGATTTGTTTAGGAGAAGAAATATTTGTTAAAGAATGGTTTTGTATTGAGTTTCTTGTACTTCACTTAGAGACAATTGTGATTAAGCGACATATGCATTGTTAAAATAATACTGGTGGTGGTGATTATGGGCTAAAATGGAAGTTGGAATGGTTAATTAGAAGGACAGCTTTTGAGGCAAAGTATAAGGCGCAAAGACAACACAAATCCTATTCATTGGGGCAAGAAATGAGTTAACTGTAACTCATAAAGCTGTGAATCATAATCCCAGATATATGAAGCAGGGAATCTTTTAGCTTGGGGTGATTTGTTTTGACCAGAGAGAGTGGCAAAACATTCAGCTCTTGTGGTGTAGAAAGAAGCTCCAAACTTTCAATAACTGAGGCACAAATTTAAGTACAGCTTTTGCCCAAAGGAATATCAATCTGGTTACTTAACAGCTGTACATGCGGAAGGGGACGGGAGAGCCTTGTTTACAGTCGCATCATCCTGAACCAATGATCGTTGTGCACTGATTGATTCAGCATGGATGTAATAGAGGAGTTTTAGAAGTGGTTGACTGTGTCTCAGAAGTAGATGGCATAGGGAGGTACCTCCTCTGTGAGTTGAAAGGGCTTAGGATGGTGTGGTTTCATCTCTGAAGGGGTCATGCTCCGGGCAGAGTGTGCTTCTGAACATAAACGCCAATTGAGGAGGATGAATCACAGCAGCAGCCTCTAGGAGTGAAGTGAGCTGCTTTTGCATTCCTGCATCATAGAGCTGTGGAGTTGAAAGGCACCTTGGATATCTCCCTGCTCAATGCAGGTTGCCTCTACAGCTGCCTCCCCCACCCCCAACCTGGTGTCCCCCAGATGCTTTGGATTCCAGCTCCCATGATCCTTGACTAGTGGCCATGCTGGCTAGGACTGGTGGAAGTTGGAGACCAGCAACATCTGGAAGGCCCTGACTTGGCAAAGTCTCATCTACAGCATCCCACTTACAGACCTTCAACTCCTGAGGCAGCCTCTTCCAACACAGAGCACTTCTTATCATTTGCAAGTCTCCCTTGTTTTCTGAGTGACAACCCTACAGATATTTGCAGGTGGTTATCATGTCTCATCTTCTCTGAACCAGACTAAACATATCCAGCTCTTTAAGGTCCTTGCTCTTAGGACTTCCAGACCGCTCAGCCATCTTGCAATCTCTTCCAGTTTGGTAATGTCCACCTTTAAACAGGGGGCCTGGAACTGGACAAGGTGGGGTTTTGCAGTTAAGACACTGAATCTGAGAGGCTTGGGCTCATGGTGGATAGTAAGCCATACACCAACAACACATGCTGGCAGCATCGTGGTAGACTATTTATATATTATTGCATTTATATCCCACTTTTCCTCAATGTTTTATTCTCCATTTTATTCTCACAAGCAACCCTGAGAGACAGTGGCCCAAGGTTACCTGGCAAGATTCATGGCCAAGTGGGGATTTGAACCTTGGTCTCTCATGGTCCCAGTCTAGCACTCTTAACTACTGCACCACGCTGAATCTCAATCACTCTGGGCATAGGGTTTGCCAGACTCAATAGAGGGCAGGACTTCTGTGCCTTTAATTGCCCTGCTCTCTTTTGAGTCTGGAAAGCTTAAAGAGAAACCAGCAGACCCTTTGTTTAATTTCCAAGCAAAGGGTCTGCTGGTTTCTCTTTAAGGTTTCCAGACTCAAAAGAGAGCAGGGCAGTCAAAGGCACAGAAGTCCTGTCCTTTATTGAGTCTGGCAACCCTACCTGGGCATTGTCTGGGTATAGCTATTTTTGAATGTAGTCCAGGCCTACATGATTCAAGCCCTTGAAACCTTTCACTGGCTGTGCTGCTGTGTTGCTCAATGAAACCCATGTGCTGCACAGAAATTTGGGGGCTGGGAGAAGCTTGGGAGGGCTGGCATCATGGCTGCAGGATGACACGTTTGCCTACCGTCCTTTTGGCCACCACAAGGCCATCTACTTTGGCTCAGGCTTACATTCCTGGTGTTTGGGGTAAGTAGTCATTATGGGATTGCAGCTGGCAGGCAGCTGAGCCAGATGGATTTGTCTTGCGTAAGATGCCGCTTCAGCCATGCCAGTGGACTGTTTCAGCTGTAGCCGAGCTGCAGAATCAGTGGGCTATAAAAGTTCACATCCATTTACAAATTATGTGCTTATCAACAATTGCAAAGGCTTCAGATGCCCTTTCTCTGTCTCATTCTGAAATATCTCTTGGAAGCTCTACCTTGAACATACTGTTCCCAAATAGAAAGGTAGGCTTGGTTTAAGGACATAAACGCCAGTGGTTTAAGGACATGAATGTTCTCTGGAGTATGAAATAAATGACATGTTCCATCCATCTTTTTGTTTAAATGGGGGGGGGGGATTTAATAGGATTTTTAGTTAGTGCATGGTTTTAATTGCTTTAATAATTTTGTTGGCTTAATCAGTAGAAAGATGAGTTTATAAGTATTTCTAATAAACATTTCTAATAAACGAAATTAAAAGACGCCTGCTTCTAGGGAGAAAAGCAATGACAAACCTAGACAGCATCTTAAAAAGCAGAGACATCACCTTGCCGACAAAGGTCCGTATAGTTAAAGCTATGGTTTTCCCAGTCGTGATGTATGGAAGTGAGAGCTGGACCATAAAGAAGGCTGATCGCCAAAGAATTGATGCTTTTGAATTATGGTGCTGGAGGAGACTCTTGAGAGTCTCATGGACTGCAAGAAGATCAAACCTATCCATTCTTAAGGAAATCAGCCCCAAGTGCTCCCTGGAAGGACAGATCGTGAAGCTGAGGCTCCAATACTTTGGCCACCTCATGAGAAGAGAAGACTCCCTGGAAAAGACCCTGATGTTGGGAAAGATGGAGGGCACTAGGAGAAGGGGACGACAGAGGACAAGATGGTTGGACAGTGTTCTCGAAGCTACGAACATGAGTTTGACCAAACTGCGGGAGGCAGTGGAAGACAGGCGTGCCTGGCGTGCTGTGGTCCATGGGGTCACGAAGAGTCAGACACGACTAAACGACTAAACAACAAATAAACATAGTTGAGGTTAGTAGAAATTGAGTGCTGGAGTGGTCCACAGTAAGAATTAGAATTGTCAGACCTCCAGGTCTCCAGGTTTGCCTGGCCCCTTCCGAGCAGCAAGTGGAAGGCTTGAATCACTAGGTGGATGAGAGTGCCTTTAATTTTTGTTAATATTATGAAGAATGCTGTGCATGAAGCTTGCAAGCTTCAGCCCAGGAGGATCTGGCTGCAAATGATAGCATAGACATTTGGTTGGCCAGAGTGGTGGCGGCTCTGCCTTCCTCTACTCCCTTCTCCCGAACCATCTCCAGCGCCTACCCCCATGACACCACCAGTGGCCACCCTTAAGTCTCAGGTTTGGACCCTGAAATCTCAGGGTCTGAGAGATGCTCCTGACCTGGCAACCCTAGTTAAGAGTGTAATCTTATATATGCTTACTAGAGAGGAAACCCCACTGAACATGGTGAGACTTGCCTCTGAGCAAACATGCAGAATATTGGGCTATAAAGGCCAGTGTATTAATTCCTACTGCAGGCTGAGATCTGCTTCAGCTTTGATTCATACTTCCCATCCTGCAATGCACAGAGGACGGAAGTACATAGGTGGGAAGCAACATCTGAGGAACTCAATTTTCAAGAATTCAAGTGTGAACTGGCCTGATTTGATCTTCCTATACAAAGCAAGGGGTAGAATTTAGGCTGCAGTCCTAACCCCACTTACCTAGCAGGGTGCTTTCTCTTTGTGGCAGTACTAAGTGCTGTCGCCTCTTCTTTTTTTCACTGGCCATTTTGTGCTGGCATCCATTTCACTTTTTTCAAGATAATGAGCACCAGCGCCTCGTTTATAACCCGAAAGCAGTGCCCTAGGACTGACTTCTGAGTAGACGTGGTTACGATTTGTGCTGTGTTGGGTTATCCAGTGGTGTTCACACTTTTTAGAAGGTTCCACCAGAATTATTGACTCCAGGTATAAAAAAATAAAATGCATTTATATTTAAATGCAACTTCTTGTGCAGTTTTAAAGCCACCACAAATTGATGTGGAAATGGGTCGTAAGAGATGTTCGAGTGAGCACGTGTGGAGGTGGCATAGACTGTAAAATACACTGATTTCTCTATCCCTTATCTTGATAAGGAGCGACATCCCCCCCCCCCACCCGTCACACATGTGGTTCAGTTCCCTTCAAATTGCATGATGAGAAGCACTAGGGAAGCAGGTCCTATGGTGCTGTAGAAGCATCCGGATTGCTCCTAAGACATAAAAAGATGAGCAAACAGTAGGAGCTTATTGTTCCCTCTGTGCCTCGATGCACACAGGCAGATGAACATCAGAGAGGCTGAATCTAAGTACTTTAGAACTGCCGAGTTTTTCCAGTCAATAATCAGAGCTGGATTAGCAGTTGCACATTTACTTAGCCACAAGTGCATGTAGAACATCTGTTTCTACATTTCCAGTCGGGAGAGGTTCCTGTTGCACACACATGTGCTGACCAGGTGGGCTTCTCCTCCCGCTGTGCTGAGAGTCAACGTTTAAGAAAACCATTGTTCTGTCTTAAAGGCTTCCTTACAGGAGCACAAACATCTCCACAACAACATCCCTTCATCTCCCCACAGGCACTCCCAGTAGGAATTGTCAAGTTTTGTTATGTATGATTATTCAAGCCATTGGTAAATTTAAACATTTATACTCCCAGTTTCGGTTGTTCCTCAAGAAGCGGAGTTCAGGTGCCAATTAGCACCCCAGGTGGTTGCAAGTGCAACTGTTCTTTCTTATCTCTCTTTTTTAAAAAAAAACCAACCCAATGCAAAATGTTCTCTCACTAATACCAGGTTTGTTTTTGCGTTTTTCAAACCATTTAGCAAAAATTGCATGCTTGTATAAACAGTTTTAGAAAGCAATCTCGTTCCCTTGCTGCTGCCATACAGCATAGCCCAGCCACAGACAAAGGAAGCAGTGAAAGGTGGGAAGATCAGGCTCAATGCGGGTTGGTGCTGGCTGTGAGAGCAGCCTGGGATCCAGTGGATTCTGAGCCGATCCAACCCTGCCTGTGCCTGCCCCTTTTAAATGCTCTCTCTTGTTGCTTTCCACCAGGCTCTGCCAGCAGGGATAATGTGTAATATGTTGCTCTGCCCTGCGTTTTTTTTCTATGGAAATGGGGGTTCCACCTCAAGGAATAACATACTTGCTGCTGTAAGCAGACTCCCTTGTCTGGAGATGAATAACAAGGTGACTCAGAATTCATCTCCTGGCTTTCAACTCAGTCATGTTGGCCTCTGGGTCATGTAAACAAAGCTGAGAATGAAGTGAGTTTAGGATCTATTATCTCAAAATGTTCTCATGTAAACAAGCTAATGCACCCTCTGTACTCCCAAAGACCACACAATCCCTGATCGTGACTGGTTGGGCCTTCAAATGTTTTCTCTCTCTCCACAATTAGGCACATAAATTTTGTGTCTCAGCATATTTGCCATGTTCTTTGTTCTGGATAAGTTTGTCATAGTGACAGAACACTTGGACACTATGACACAAGTTGCTTAGCTAAAACAATGCCATAGTTTTCTTTTCTTTTTTAAAAAAAGTGTTTGAATTTGGTATTATATTTGCTGATAATTTATTTACCTGGCTCATTAAAAGTAAAAAAAAAAAAGTTCTGGATTGTCTGGCACCCCTGTACTTGCAGAATTGTTCCCCCCCTCCTGGTGGTTCTTTGTTTTTAGTATCTTTGGACCAAATAAAATCTAGTGAATGACACACATGATTGGATGAAGGCACTGATCTTGGTCGGCATAGCCACACTATCTAAAATATCTACGTTTCCATCCACCTGAGTTGTTGATAGTCCTGTAGCAGAAAGGAAGATACAGAGAAATACACGTCTGTTATGTATTGAAGTCACTGTATATAGTTTCCCCTCAGGTCCGAGGCAGTTGTTTTAGGAGGGAACTTTAGGAGGGAATTTTGAATGATGTTTTGTTACATTGTTTGAGCCAGCCTCTATAAAAGCAGGCTGGCTCAGCACTTCACTTCAGTTCTGTTCTGGCTTCCGAATAAGTAGCTTCTCGAAGAATCGCTGTGTCGTCTACCCACTATTTAACACTGGCAACGTCTCTGCATGTCCTTCCCACTTTGAGGCTAATGGCAGCTTTTGGAGCAGGGTTAGGCCAGGAAGATGTCCAGAGGGGAAATGTTAAGGGCTTCCCTAGCACTGCAGCTCCAACCAAAGTTAGAGGCCCTCCCGCAAGCTGATCTAATATGTTGTGTGCATATGCTTCTATTCTTCTGCTTAGTGTATGTGTGGGGTTTTGTGTCAGCGTTACTTGTATGGGTTCTCTTGAGTTGGGGGTGGCTGGTTGTCTTTGGTTGGCTGTAGTGAGATTAGGTTTTTTGTGTTTGAGTGGGGGGGTATTTTTTGATCAGGTTAGCCAGATTGATTCGTATGCTGTCGGCAGATTATTGTTGCTGTCTTGTTGGGCTGTGTAAAGGGGAACCATAATGGGGTGAAGGCGTCCTCTTCTGTTTGTCCCTGTGTCAGTTTCAGTTTGTTGGTTAGTTACAGGTAGGTAGGTTGGTCTGAGTCGAAGCAAAATAAAAAAAAAACCTTCAGTAGCACCTTAAAGACCAACTAAGTTTTTATTTTGGTATGAGCTTTCGTGTGCATGCACACTTCTTCAGATACACTTGAAACAGAAGTCAGACCCTTATGTATATACAGAGGGTGGGGTGGGGGGGTTGGAATGGGTGATGGACTGATGGGAGTGGTAAACCTGTAGATGGCTGTTAACAACTGCTGACGACTGCAATTGGTCCTGCGGGGGGAAAGCAAGGGCTAATAAGGCTGTTTTCCATACTGTTCGGTACCATTGTCCATGCTTACTCCTGACAGGTCTCTCCAGTGTCTGGTTATGATGCTTCTTGCTGCTGAGAGTAGGTGGGCTATGAGCTCTTTATGATGTGAGTGGGCATTATTATCTTGGAAGGTGTTTGGTAGGGCCAGGCCTGGGGTGACTTCTAATGCTTGCTTAGTTAGAGGCATAACCACCCCACCCCACCCCACTCACCACCCCTCCCCCTCTTTTCTTCCTAACCTAACACTGTATGTAACACTAATGTCTCACAACAAATGAAACTGATCTGTAGAAAACAGAGACTTGAAAAAGAGACAATGCATGTATTTTTGGAAACTAAGAAATCACACACACACACATATGTGAAAAGGTAAAGGGACCCCTGACCGTTAGGTCCTGTTGCGGACGACTCTGGGGTTGCGGCACTCATCTCGCTTTATTGGCCAAGGGAGCTGGTGTACAGCTTCCGGATCATGTGGCCAGCATGACTAAGCTGCTTCTGGTGAACCAGAGCAGCACACGGAAACGCCGTTTACCTTCCCACTGGAGCGATACCTATTTATCTACTTGCACTTTGATGTGCTTTCGAACTGCTAGGTTGGCAGGAGCAGGGACCAAGCAACGGGAGCTCACCCCGTTGCGGGGATTCGAACCGACAACCTTCTGATAGGCAAGCCCTAGGCTCAGTGGTTTAACCCACAGCGCCACCCTGGGACGCGGGTGGCTCTAAAAGTAGCCGATGCCATAACCATGGTGCCAGTTGCCCATGACATATTTCTGTTTGGTTTTTCCCCCTGACACACAGTCCTTGGGGCTTTTAACACTTTAAAATATCCAAGCTCTGCGACAGGGCATGGTTGGCCAAAGTTGTTGAGACCATGAACAGTTTATCAGCCTCTTCATGTGACCAAGAAGCAGAAGATTAAAGCCTCCACCTCTGTCATTTCTCCTTCCTCCACAACCATCCATTACTTCCCTTGTGCTTCAAACCCTTCTCCCTCCCCCTCTTCACAGGCTAGTGGAAGCGGAAACAAGTGAGTTTGAAGTCTGCGGTGCATCCAGGAAATTAATGGAGATACTTGCAGAGAAGGGAGAATTAGAACAGGCCAGCAAATATGAAGCGCTCAGGGTTGAATCTCATTTCTGCGGACTTAATGTTATTCCCCGGCTGGCCTATTCCTCACAGGCCCTGAGGCCTTGACAGCCATCCAGAATGGTGCCCCGTCCTCCCACTTTGGACTATGTGTGTCAAGCCGGAAGGCAAAGAGGGAGAAGACCCCGTTTCAGTATTAGAGCATTCAAAGCTAGTTAATAGGAATTAATTAAATTCAGGATATTGCAGGGCAAGATAGACAGAGCTTGAGGGCTCCTGATAAAGTAATTAAAATGGTGGGTGACGCTTGAGTGGTTTGTGTGTATTATCAGAACCGTGAGATTGAATTACAGCCAGTCATCAGCTCATGCATTATTTATACTGCTGTATCAAAATATTTTTAGAAAAAATTAAAAAAGAAGAAAAACAATAAAGCAAGTTTAATTCTATAAATGATACGAAACATTTTTGGGTGCCGGCCTTGAAGCTAGCTCTCTCTCTCTCTCTCTCTCTTGGCCTCAATGCATTGGGAGCTAGCCTGCCTTGTACAGGCTGCGTGCAAACATCCAGTCAAATTCCCTACCCATTTATAGGTGAATAAATAGTGGGGAAGAGGGAGGATTCCACTGAATTTCTCTAGGGGTGGCAGAAAAAGTATTCCAACAGATTCGCAGGGATGTGGCTCACCGTTAGCAGTGGCAATAGTTCAGCTTCCTTCTCCCATGTTCCCCACTGCCCACATTTTTTAAAAATCCTCCCCCCCCCCTTGTGTTGGCAATCTGGTCACCATTTTGCAACCTCTACAGACAAAGTGGGTGCCATTCCGGGGCATGATGGCCAGTGTGGAAATGGTGGCCACCCCACACACAAAAAAGAAGAGGAGTATTTGGAGCAAATTATGCTCCAAATTGTACTGCCATTGTCTTTGTATCTTGTCTCCTACTAACAATGATAAGTTTTGAGAAGGATGGAGACCAGCAGGATTTTTTTCTGGTCTTGGCACCCTTTCTGAGCTTTTTATTCTGGAAAGTCCCCTAACTTTGCCAAGAGTTCTCTGTACAAGCTTGGAACAATGCAAACAATTACAAGGTGAGTCATGGTTAGCTTGCTTAATCTGTACATGTAGCCCTGGTTCGTATTTAAGGCTCCATGCATGCAATTGGAGTATTTGCATTCATCCCTGAGGCCTACTCTTTCACCCTATTGCATATACAACGTACATGATTTAGCATCAGGATTCTTGCTTTCCCTTCTCGTTTTTCATGTTAAAATCTGTGTACTGGTGCTCTAAAGCTTGACCTGCATATGTTTGCACAAAGAATCTGATCTGGCCTGGCCTGGCCTCTCTGTTATGCTAGGCCAAAAGCACAGTGAAGGAAGCTAGTGACATCCACAGTCCAGTTTCCATGGAGACAGCACCACACATGCTGATATTTTGGGACTGGGCTCTTGACCCTTCAGCCATTCTCCTCCTGGAACATGAGGTTACTCCTCAGAATACTTGCAGACTGTGTGTGTTTGAGTGTACACCAATTGTGCATTTGGGCATAGGGGAGGGGAGGGGAGGGAGGGAAGCAACACATGTGTCTCTGCTGCTTAAACAATGACCAAGGCTTATTCAGTGCAGAATACAGATAACATGCCACCCCTCAATCTCCACAGCAGGGCAAGGTGCCAGGGAGTTCCAATCGCTTACCCAGGGTCTGCGTTTCCTTTGCAAATGAGCCACAGCGGAGACTGTGGTGTCTTTATGATGTACGGCTTATTTACACACATGTACAACCTGAGCCTTGGAGAAGGAACTGGCAACCCACTCCAGTATTTTGCCATGAAAACTCCATGGACATAAAAAAAGGAGAAGCTTTGAGAAGGAAGTGAGAGTTTCCAAGGCATGCTCTGGTTCATGGGGTCACGGAGAGCCAAACACGACTAAGACGACTAAACAACAACAACCTGAGCCTACCATGGAGGGGTTCAAAACATTACACTCCAGGAGGGTTCTGTTTCTCTCATTCCTGCAGCCTTGGATTCAAACTGTCTGCCTACATTGTACCCTGATCACCCACTTCTCAACTTGCTGCTACTTAACAGACGGAGTCCTTTTTCCCTCAGTCACATCACTAACTGATAATCCTAAAACTTCCTCCTAACAAAAACTCTGGCATTGTTTTCTGACTAGTGATCTCAGAGCTTGGGGAGGGGTGCTCTCTCCCCCCACCCCAATTTGCTGGCTGGCACAGAGTCTTTGCTCTCTGCTTTGCTTCCTTTGTCCTCTTTTAATGATCCATCTCCCCAGGTGATTACTAGACATGGGAAGCTGGTTTGACCTGTATTTTCACATGCAAAGTCCAGCATCTAGCAGCCCATATTAATACTCCAAGCACTGGTTGAATTCTAACACTTACTTATATCCAGGAATTAGGGGTGTCTTGCACCCACGAACTCATAACAATACTATTCAGAAGCTTAGGAGCAGCACTGGAAGCTGCCTTGAACCAAACCATTGGTTCATCTTTCTCAGCACTGCAGCTTTGCAGGATTAGTCAGGAGACATTCTCAGCCCTACCTGGAGGTGCCAGAGGTTGAAACTGAGACCTCTTGCATGCAAAGCAGGTGCTTTACCACAGACTCATCAGCTGCAGGTCTGACGGTTGTTGTTGTTGTTTAGTCGTTTAGTCGTGTCCGACTCTTCGTGACCCCATGGACCATAGCACGCCAGGCACTCCTGTCTTGCACTGCCTCCCGCAGTTTGGTCAAACTCATGTTCGTAGCTTCGAGAACACTGTCCAACCATCTCGTCCTCTGTCGTCCCCTTCTCCTAGTGCCCTCCATCTTTCCCAACATCAGGGTCTTTTCCAAGGATTCTTCTCTTCTCATGAGGTGGCCAAAGTATTGGAGCCTCAGCTTCACGATCTGTCCTTCCAGGGAGCACTCAGGGCTGATTTCCTTAAGAATGGATAGGTTTGATCTTCTAGCAGTCCATGGGACTCTCAAGAGTCTCCTCCAGCACCATAATTCAAAAGCATCAATTCTTCGACGATCAGCCTTCTTTATGGTCCAGCTCTCACTTCCATACATCACTACTGGGAAAACCATAGCTTTAACTATACGGACCTTTGTCGGCAAAGTGATGTCTCTGCTTTTTAAGATGCTGTCTAGGTTTGTCATTGCTTTTCTCCCAAGAAGCAGGCGTCTTTTAATTTCGTGACTGCTGTCACCATCTGCAGTGATCAAGGAGCCCAAGAAAGTAAAATCTCTCACTGCCTCCATTTCTTCCCCTTCTATTTGCCAGGAGGTGATGGGACCAGTGGCCATGATCTTGGTTTTTTTGATGTTGAGCTTCAGACCATATTTTGCGCTCTCCTCTTTCACCCTCATTAAAAGGTTCTTTAATTCCTCCTCGCTTTCTGCCATCAAGGTTGTGTCATCTGCATATCTGAGGTTGTTGATATTTCTTCCGGCAATCTTAATTCCGGCTTGGGATTCATCTAGTCCAGCCTTTCGCATGATGAATTCTGCATATAAGTTAAATAAGCAGGGAGACAATATACAACCTTGTCGTACTCCTTTCCCAATTTTGGAAAGGTCTGACGGTGAAGACTGCCTATGCCCAGCGCCAAAGGGGTCTGAGAAAATCATCTCATTGCTCAAGCCAATGAGCAAGCAATGGCCTGTTATGGGTCAGGCTCTGAGAGTTCCATCTGATCTGTTGGTGTACAAGGGCTTGCTTGCTGGTCTTATAGGTCTCCCTGGTCTTCTTGCTTCATCAAGAGCTGTGTGACGGTACACAGGCTGTCTTCTCTACAGTTCCTGCAGGTCATAAGCTCGTAGACCCGGAGTGGTCGTGATGCTCAGTGTGTGAAGGAGGAAAAGAAGTGGGATTGTTTCATTCTAAATCAGACCAGACTCAATTTACACCCATGGAAAAGAAGCGGCTTGGCTGAGCAGCCCACCCCACCCCATCTATTGGCCGTGGCATGCTGCCCACCTCCACCACTTCACCAGTGTGCATCTAACTTAGCACAAATACTGGTCCCTAATAAGCTGCAGGGCATTATGGTTATTCACCTTGGCTGAGCCACTTAACTCTCACTCCCATACAGTGCTCATGCAGCTGTAAAATTCGAACAGCGGCTTCTCTCCTGCAGTGAAGCTTGGCTCATCTTCAGATATGTTATTCAGGATCATCCTGGTGAAAAGCAATGAAGAAACGGGTCCGTTGTTGTGACATAGCCTCGTGTGTGTGTTTGCGTAAACAGCTCTGTGTGTGCAAATTTAAGCTGCATGTGTTATTGGTAACAAGGTTATAAAACAGACAGGGCCAGTGTTTTCCAACTTGGTTTGGGTTTCAGCTTTGCTGGGATCGCTGCTATTTGGCTCCTGTGGGCCCAGGGACCTCAGACTGGAACTGAAGTGGCAGAAAGGGAGCATGCACGAGTCAAGCAGGTGGAAATCGTTGAGTGGTGAATTGTTAGAAACCTAGCCAGAAGGATAATGTAGCTCAAGAGATGGAGAGGAATGCTTATAGTACCCACTTTAAACAGTCATTGTTTCCCCCAAAGGAACCTGGGAACTATAGTTTCTAAAAGGTGCTGAGAGTTGTTAGGAGACACCCCTATTCTCCTCACAGAGCTATAATTCCCAGAATCCATTGGGAAAAGGAATGATTGATAAACCAGCTCCATGATGGAAATAGGAGAATAACATCCCATTCTAAAATAGCAGGCAGGAACATTTTTAATGAACAACACATGGAGAATCAAACTGGTGTAATATGTTATCACTGCAAACTTGCTGCCTCTAATGAAATTGCCAATAATGCTTCAACGAGCCAATGAAGATGTAATAATTACAATGAACCACCAGTTCATTGAAGTCAGCATTTTGGCTCTTAACACTGACCGGCCAGCTGCCTCTGGGAGGTTCAGAAGCAGGGCACAGTTGTGATAGCCCTCCTGTTGCTAATTCCCAACATCTGGCAATCTGCATATGGGGTCCTTGAAAACAGAGGTTTTGCTTTTTGTCTCTCAGTGACTATTTACCAGAAATAAGTCCATCTACCCTAGTGCTGCTCTCTGTTCAGGAGTGGCAAATCCACCTCATCATCTAACATTCAGTGCATTTACACTAACTGTGCAGTTCTCGCGGCGATAAGTTCTGCAGGTGGGTTATGATTGTTTCTCTGTGTGTGTATACCTAGTGCAAGCACTTTCACCTGTAAGAAGCAGCTAACCCAGCTTTTGTTCTAAACAAATGCTTTACGCCTGCATTTTTATTTTACTTCCCCTCCAGCCCAACTTAATTGCATGTGTAATGTTCTGCAGATAGCAACGGAATTGATTTATGACGGCTGCCCAAAGTCCAACTTGGCAAAGTAGCAAAGGTAACTAGTTAATCAGTAGACATGCTCCTGGGTTGCCCAGGTGCAGCTAAAGACAGCCTCCCATTTCATCCATTTAATGGTTGCCAGTGAACCAGGCTCTGCATAATGTGTGTGGTTTTTAAGTTGCTCTGATAAACAGGCTGTGGGCTTTTGGTTCACGCTTCCAGCATCTTGTCCTTGTTAAATCATAAGCAGTTTAAGATCTTGTCCTCCTTCTGCAGTCAATTGTAGGGATATTTCCCATTGGTTTTTCTCTCCACCCACCGCTCACTTTCTTCTCTTTTCTTTCCAAAACAAAGTCTTGTGGTTGTTCCCTGCTTCCTCTCCTTGGAAAGAATAGACTCTTCCAAGTTGGTATCATCTGTGCATTTTAATACGTGTGCTTAATTCACTGGCTCATGCGCAATCTGGTATGTTGCACAGTTTGTGACTGGATGACATGACAAGGGAGGGGTACTTAGTGACTAATTTCTAGAGGGAGGAGAAACTGAAGGTTTGTCATGTGGAAAAGTACTTTAGCCTATTGAAGCAATGTTGTTTAGAGAATCAAGTAGAGCAAGAACGGCCCACGCTGTATGTGAGCTGTGAGACTGAAGAGCTTTCTTAACACACAAGAACCTTTTCCAAGAAGGATATATTATATACATATTTTTAAAATCTCATTCTAGACTGAATCTTTAAAATTTGGAAAGCAAAAAAAGAGCGGTAGCATGTGGAATGCAGACTAACCATCTCATTGCTCTACCAGTAGAGCTAATTAAATTAATGTAAGTGGCTTTTATTATTTGGAAAGGAAGAAACTTTGGAGTGTCAAGCATCAATATTTGGCTTGAAATGTTGCCTGCATGCTTTTTTCTTTTAATATTGGTTTATCAGCATCTAATGAAGTATTTGTGAGATAATAACTAAGCATGGTTTAAAAATTTGTGTCTGAGGGGAATATTTGGAGGCGAGAGTTCCTTTTGTGGACTTGGGAGATAATAAAAAATAATGTGCTGCTGCCTTTTTAAGGCAATAGAGAGGTGGGGTGCTCTTCTGTGGCTTGCAATTTACAGATTACTTGAATTTTGGTATGAAATGAAGTTGTTTTAATATGATGATAAATAGAGGTGATTTGCTTTCCTGGTGGGGCACTCAATTTATTTGTGTTAAGGAATGTATGTAAGAGCAGCACCTGACCCAAATATGCAGATGTAAGAGTTTGTTAGGGGTGCAGGCATACACTGGTTTTTTAAAAAGCAATGGAATAATAATAAAATTAAAATGTAAACCTCTGTAAACTAAATGCCATTATTGTGTGTGTGTGTGTGTGTGTGTGTGTGTGTAGAGGTATCATATAGAATATAAATAGGGAGGCCACTTGTACTAAATGCTCAAAGAGGTTCAACAGGAAGAGCTACGTGACATATGCAGTTAGAAGTGCATAAAAGGAAGCACTCTCTGAATGTGATTGGGCTGCAGATTTGCTGGTCATCCGGCTAGCGCCATTTCACACAAGATGAATTTCTTAGGAGAGAAACACTTCTTCATGGGAAGCCGTCGGAAACACCTACATACTCCTCTGCTTGTTTCTTAGACTGGGAAGCCAGGATCAGCCATAACTTCATAGCAGGTGCACTGCTTGCTGGTGTCTTCCCATATGTCCCTTCACCCATGTTGTCTTGGGTGAATCAGGAGAGCATCCGTGTTCTGTTGTAGCTCAGTGGTAGAGCATCTATTGGTATCATCCAGTCAAACCACTAGAGCCTGCCTTCGCATGCAGGGGAAGTTCCCAACTCACCAAGGGTTTGAGACCGATATGTTAGCCTCACCTGGTTTAGCCAGCCAGTTGAAGCATTTCCCAGGATGTGGCTGGCCGCTGTTGCATGCTGACAGCTTCTATAAGATGCCGGTGAGAACTGAATGCAGAGTGGGAACCAAAGGTGGATAAACTACCCCCAAGGAGCATGGTGTGTACCCCACCAGAGGTACTCCTCCTCCTCCTCTAATACCCGATACACTACCCCATGCACTCATGAAACAGCACATAGAGTGGCCAGGTTCAGACCTCACTCTAAACCATAGTTTATCATGGCAAAAATGAGCCAGTGAGCCATGCCCCTTCTTCCTGTGGCATGGCAGTGAGGAGGAGTTCAGCAAAAGCCTTTCCTTCTAGTTTAGAAGGAATAAATAAGCTGCAGCTGATTGTCATCTGTACATGACAAACTCTTAACTACGGTTTGTTTGAAGCAATGCAACTTCAAACCATTGTGCTATTAAGTTAGGTTGTTTAAACTATGCTTAACATTAACATTAACACTAAACCAGAGGTCGGCAACCTAATGCCCATGGGCTGGTTCCAGCCCATGAGCTTCCTGGAACCAGCACATGGCCATTCCGTAGATTGGCATGGGGATTCCATGCTTTTCCTCCCACGGCACCAATTTTTTTTTTCTTGCTGCGGGACTGACTTCCAGGTCAGAAGAGTGCTGGAAATGGTGTGCGCACATGCGCATGGGTGCTCCTCCGTCCCGGAAGTGCGCCAGAAATAGCGTGTGCACCTGGAGGAGTGCCCATATGCATATGTACATACTAAATTTCCAGCGCTCTTCCCACCTGGAAGAGCACCGGAAATGGCTTGAGCGCACGCATGGGCGCGCTCGCTCCCACCCACCGAGAGGTCTGCCGGGGAGTGAACCAAAAAATGTTGCTGATCCCTGCTCTAAACTGTGGTTAATTGAAAATAGAAATGAAAGCTTCTGTTCTCCTTATGGTTGGGCGAGAAGAGAGCTGGGGAGGGGAAAGCACATAAGGCAATTTGTACTTTCAGTGGGAAACCAAAGGCTTACGTTACATAATGTGTGAAAAGACCCTAAGTCAGGCATCCCCAAACTGCGGCCCTCCAGATGTTTTGGCCTACAACTCCCATGATCCCTAGCTAACAGGACCAGTGGTCAGGGATGATGGGAATTGTAGTCCCAAAACAGCTGGAGGGCCGAGTTTGGGGATGCCTGCCCTAAGTTATAGACTTGGTAGACTGATTTGTTTTGTTTTTCTACATTTCTTTTTTTATCTCCTGCACCTCCTGCCACGCCTTATTTTCCTATTTACTTTTTGAAGTTGCTTGGCTACTTGCCTTCCCCTTCTTCTGGTGCCTAAGGATACAAACCCTCTCTTTGACCTCTGGCCAGAAAAAAGAGGCCTCTGCAAACTCCCAGCTGTGGAGATGGGTGTAATAGGAGCCGATGTTATTTATATTCTGGCTTGGGAATTGACAAAACAATGAAAAATAAGCAGGTAGGTGGGGAAGGGAGAGAACTGAGCCCTTTGTTTTGGTAGCAATGCAGAGCACCTTGTGACAGCTACTCCATGGGTAACATCCTCTGCCTGTGCCTAAATTGTGGAAAGATGGTTTTTCCTAGTTAAGGTCACCATCCAACATGTGGCACCTCCTAAGTTCCATGGCTGTCAGAGTCATTTGAGCTCAATGTAATTGTGCAGATGCTTTGAAGCTCATAGTGGATATATTCAGTGGAGCACCATGTTTGCAGTATGTGCAAGATGCACGTGCACACACTAAACATCTTGTTTTGGTGGTGGCTGTTGCACCAGAAGAACAGCTGTAGGGCAGTCAGTGTCCATTTTTACACCCCATAAAGAAGTCCCATTCTACCCATATAACTTTCAACGTAACCACATGGGCTGTATCTGGCTGGGAAGGTTCAATGGGCAAAGATTTTGAACACATGTCTAGATGCAGGTCACCCCTAACTTAATTGGCCTTTTCATACAAAGCCTTGTTCCATACGCGGATCATTTTATGATGTCATATTTGGGATTCATCTTTAGGTTCACCATTTGCTTCATTTTTCTGCATTGCAAAGGAGGAGCACAAATTCCTCCCCCTCCTTCTACCCCCACTTGTTCATTCGTCTTGTCTCTTAAAACTGTAACAGATTGTGCCAAAAGTTGCTCCGTGTGTGCATTTTGCTTAGGTCAGTCATGGCCAAACTTGGCCCTCCAGCTGTTTTGGGACTACAACTCCCATCATCCCTAGCTAACAGGACCAGTGGTCAGGGATGATGGGAATTGTAGTCCCAAAACAGCTGGAGGGCCGAGTTTGGCCATGCCTGGCTTAGGTAGAACGCAGCAAAATGGTTTTCTGAAATCAGAATAATGTTGATATAATCAGTGCTTTCCCCCCCAATAATAATAAGTTCTGGAACTCACCATGAAGTTGTTACAGTAAGTCGCTGGCCCGCAATGGTACCCAACTGAGAACCATGCTCTGGCTGAAAAAAGGCACTGAAAATAATTATGAATTAGTATGTGTATATACAAATAATGATCTCTCATCTGGGGAAGGCTCTTTAGTATTGTTGAATATTGTATTTACAGGTAGGTAGCCGTGTTGGTCTGCTGCAGTCGAAACAAAATAAAAAAAATTCCTTCCAGTAGCACCTTAGAGACCTTAGAGTTTGTCATTGGTATGAGCTTTCGTGTGCATGCACACTTTTTTCACACAAAAGCTCATACCAATGACAAACTTAGTAGGTCTCTAAGGTGCTACTGTGCTACTGGAAGGATTTTTGTTTTGAATATTGTATATTATTCAAACTATACCTCTAGAATTAGATAAAGTATAGGAGCAATAATTTTCACTTTCAAAATTTGATTTTTAATTTTGTGTCACTGCATCCTTGCCTAAGATAACCCAGAAGCGTGCCTCTTAAGTGGATTTCTTTGTGTTACAGATGCAGAGAGAAATCTTCCCGAATTCTTCTCGGCCAGGATCCACTGCACATCCCCCCCATGCACTGCCAATCTCTCCACCGGCTACGCCAGTGCCCCACTCCATGCCTCCTTCCCCATCCAGGATCCCCTATGGCACTGCCAGGCCAGTTGGCGGCCCCGGCAATGCCACCATTCCCAGGGACAGGCTCTCAAACATGCCAGCCTCCAGATCCATCTCGCCGAGCCCCAGTGCCATTTTGGAAAGAAGGGATGTGAAGCCCGATGAGGACATGGGTAGCAAAACTCTTACTCTTTTTCGGAACGAGGGGCTGTACGCCGACCCTTACTTGTACCACGAGGGCAGGATGAGCATCGCGGGTTCACATGCGGGGCACCCTCTTGACGTTCCCGACCACATCATTGCTTACCATCGTAGCACCATGAGGTCTTCAAGCACTTACTGCAACCCTCCTATGCAGCCTGAGATCATGGAGCAGTCGCTGTACCGGCAAAAATCAAGGAAATACCCCGACAGCCACTTGCCGACCCTGGGCTCCAAAACTCCTCCTGCCTCCCCTCACAGAGTAGCTGATGTTCGGATGGTAGACTTTCACGCCCATCACAACTCCCAGGTGTCTCCTCACACCATTCACCTTGAGAGGTCGTCTCCAGGTCGCCAGTCCCTTAAGAAAGACCCAGGGACGCCTGTGTTCGTAGAAGCAAAACCACGAAATGTCATGGGCTTACCTGGCATGGCTGAGGTAGTCCCGTCGGTACCTGACAAGAAAGCTTTTGGCTATGGATCAGCAGTGATACCCAAAGAGAATGAGACCAGGTAAGGCAGAGCAAGATGATATGGCTTTTGTCTGGATGAGTGTGTGTCATGTGACAGCTGAAGGACAGGTAAGATTTGAGTCTCCTGTGTCCTTCGTCACTGTGGCCTCTTAGTCTTGTGTGGCAGCCTCAAAAGACCCAAATGAGAAACGGGAGCCCTTCCCCTGTGGCTCATCCTGCCTATTGACAAGCTATAGGGGTACATTCTATTGATGCATCTTGTCCACTTCTAGGCTTTGTAGAGGACCCTTGGCAGTTTTTCAACTTTATGTGTTCTTTGTTCTTGACATGCTTACATATGGCTATGTGATATAGAGGAGATACTCTTGTAACCCTGTTTGCCGGATTGGATTCTGACTTAGAATTGACCCACTAAAGTTAGTGGGACTGAAGTTATTGATGATTAACTTAAGTCCCATAGATTTTGATGAGATTAATAATAATAATAATAATAATAATAATAATAATATTTATTTATTTATTTATTTATAGCCTGCCCATCTGGCTGGGCTTCCCCAGCCACTTTGGGCGGCTCCCAACAAAATATTAAACAGAATAAAATTCCCTAAAGATGTGAGCTAAGTATGACTAAGTCTGGATCCATCCTATTATCTTGTTGAGTAAATAATATGCACTAAAAGCAAATAAATAAAAGGAAGCAGAGAGAGAGAGAGAACAAGCTGTACTTATAGAAATTTATTTTATCTTAATGTATGATCCATGGTGTTTCTCACTCGATTCTCATGAATCAAGTGAGTTATGCTAATAGGGTGAAAACGATAAAACCAGTAGGTCCTGCCCTCTGACCAGTAGCCCTGGTGGCAGGCAGCAGGGATCTGCATTGCTCCCAGTTTGACCATCAGGGTGACTGCCACTTTCCTTGCCTAGTAGCTAATTCCAGATTTCTTACATCATGAATTAGAATTTATTGTGTCGGTAATGATTATATGAGGTAGCGATAATTGCTTTTGAGCTGTAAACACATCATGCATTTAATCTAGAAACAGCCATCATAACAGCTTGTGTCTCCAGCACCAGTCACTTGTCCAGCCGTACCTCATTCCTAACCACAGATTCCTCCCCCCCCCCCCACAGGTCCCAGAAGTCGAATATGCTATTACTTTGTAAGCTGCTGCAGAGCCTCCTAAATGCTCCCTTTAGGGCCAAGAGTGGCTTATTCTTGTGAAATTGACAATGATAAATAGACCATTTTCATAATGGTGCTTCTGAATATATATACGTGTGTGTGTGTGTGTGTGTGTGTGTGTGTGTGTGTGTGTAACCTGTGGTTCAGGTGCAATATTGAGTGCATTAGTAAAATTATGCAGCCACCTTCCTGCTTTCTTTTTCTTTTTAGAAAAAGAACTTTCTGTGGCTATGAGGCCATTTAAGAAGCTTCTTCAGAAAGCGAAAAACCATTTCCACAGATTAGTCTGTTGTCTAACCTCGGAAATGCTTACAATGCCTCTGAAGTCTTAACTTTAAAACCGTAAAAGCAATTTGGTTTGTAGCAGTTTAAAATAGCAAATGCAAAGCGGTCCCAAATAGTGAGCCAATTCTGACTTAGCCACAGATTGCCAGTCCTTTCCAGGCTAGTTGTTCAATCCGGCAGGCAGATGCCTTCCTTGCATGATGTATCCCTTGGTGGTGGTCTTTACCCAGTTCTAGAAGACAATAGTTATTTCAAGTGAAGCTAAGAGGAGGTCTGTACTCAGGGCTGGGGTTAGTTAACTAGCTATAGTTAGAACAAACCACAGCTCCCTGAGTTTGGATGTCATGGGGAACTGTGGTTCTAAAGAGAGAAGGTGGGAGCTATTTATTTGACCCTTTCCCAAGTGTGAAGGAGTAGGGAAATGGAGAAGATGTGAACCCAAAGATTTAATTACAAATTGAACTGAGGTTCAGCGGAGAGTTTGGCTCTGCTTGTAATAGCTTCAGCTTTTCTGAACTGGAGGAATTCATTTAGGACTGCCCTCCCCAGTTCCAAAATTCTGCTCCATCTTTAGCATGATCTTCAATTTGCAAAACATGGTCCCCTACCCCTGAGCTATGTGTCTGTTCTCTCTTTCTCTCTCTTTCTCTGAGAGAGCTTCAATTTAGTTTTTCATTATAGTATAAAATAATTGGAACTCTTCCTTAATAATATATGTGAGAGAGTGCTACTCTTCCAAGTTGCTCACCCTAAGATACATCATCTGTCTATATTTAATGCACATGTAGACTAATGAAGCAGATGAACTTGAATGAAAGTTTTTTATGACTGGCATTCTGGTTTATGCCTGCACCAGGCATGATGATGTGTCACCTCTTCAATGTGAAAGTAAAAAAGGTGCCTCTGGGAGAGGGAAAAAACGTGTAAGTAGTGCTCAGATAATTTCAGAGTGAGAGGTAGAGATCAATTTAGCAACGTGTACTAATGCCCTGTTCTGAATGACCTCAGGCTAGTTGTAAGACAGGACAAGGCTTGTTTCACACAGAGCTTCAATTGAATAATAAGAAGAGAGATCTGCCTGTACAAAAGGAAGTATCACAGAACTCTGTTATTGGACTCCAGAGGGACACAGGCTTGTATCCATTGTGCTTCTTTTAGACTTTATTTTGGACAGTCAGAGAAGGAAGATAGTCTTGGAACAGATTAACAACTCTGCCCAGAAAATCTGGAAAGTGTGCGAGACTCCTTCTGCTTTGCTAGGTCACTGTGCAGCTTGATGAGTGTGTGAAATTCACAGCTGGGAGAAGAAACCTCCTTGGGGAAGGGGGCAGACTTGCTATTTTGGCTGTTCTGTACTACCCTTGCCAACCACAGGCTTCCTTGCAAGGCAGTCATGCTAAAGGTGTGACTTTGCACTGTTCTTTAAAATGATTCCTGCTGATTTGGCCTGAGCAGAAGCAAGGCAGTAAGATTCACACCCCTTTCCTGAAAATGTGGATTAAGGTGGTCCTGTTTTGCAAAGGCATTCCAGAGAAGACTCTGCTCCTAGCCCTCAGAAAACCTCACTTCTCAGCTAGATAGATCTTGCATGCTGACCTGAAAGGCGCCTTCAAAGGGAACCCCAGCTAAGGTGGGTCTTGTAGGTCATGACCATTAGATTGACTTGGCTCATAGGTAAAGGTAAAGGACCCCTGACAGTTAAGGCCAGTCACGAACGACTCTGGGGTTGCAGTGCTCATCTTCCTTTACTGACCGAGGGAGCCGACATTTGTCCGCAGACAGTTTTTCTGGGTCATGTGGCCAGCATGACTAAGCCACTTCTGGCGAAACCAGAGCAGCGCATGGAAATGCTTCCTTCCCGCCGCAGCGGTACCTATTTATCTACTTGCACTTGACGTGCTTTCAAACTGCTAGGTTGGCAGGAGCTGGGGCCGAGCAACGGGAGCTCACCCTGTTGCAGGTATTCAAACCGCTGACCTTCCCATCAGCAAGCCCCAGGCTCAGTGGGGCTTTTTTAATTGTATTCTTTCTCCTATAATATGCATTTTGTACACATTTCAGATGTAAACAGACACATTTTATTTTGCAGTTTTGAGCCACAAAATTCAGGGAAGTGTGCAATCCAAAGGTTAACTGTTTTCTAATCCACATTTAAGTCTGTGATTAGGTTATTTCCGTGCTCTCCCAGAAGCAAATAAATGAGTCCTGTTCACTTTGTATATTAAGTGCCCACTGTAGCTTCTGCTTCAACCGTTCCTTCCTGCTTTCATTCCTATTTTCAAAAGCAGCATAATTTCAATGTTTGGTTCGACCAAGTTTATGTATTTATGTATGTTTTTAAAACACATGCCCAGCCCTTGAGATGACTACACACCACCCAAGGCAGCTGAAAACAATTAGAAACCAAAAATAAAATACAATTTAAAAATTAAAAAACAATCTAATAAAACAGACAAGTGCAAGAGATAAAAACAAAAGGGTTGGATAGAAAGCTGCCTTATCCTGAGTCAGGCCAGTGGTCCATGCAGCTCAGTGTGGTCCATATGGGCTAGCAACAGCTCTCCAGGTTTTTCAGGCAGGTGTCTCCTCCAGCTCTACCTGAAGATGATGGGTATTGAACCTGGGATCTTCTGCATGCAAAACAGATGCTCTGCCACTGAGCTATGGCCCTTGCCCACCTGGGGGGGGGGGAGCCTGCCTACATAAAATGCCTAATATGATGCTTGGTTTTGAAACAACCAATTCTGCTGCACAGTAAACCCTTGTACTTGAAGCCATAGAATAAGCACATGCTATAAATAGATCCACAATTGTATAAGTTGCCCATCTACTTGGAAGGATCACTTTTCCTCGTAGGATTTGTTCAAAAGCAGCTGTCAAAGGGGATTAATGTTAAAAACAAACCTTGATCCATTTGGTGACGGAGCAGATAATGTCTTCGACTTTAAATGGAACTAAAAGAATAATGACCAAAGAGGGGAGAGTTCAGAGACTGATAGCAAATGTGCCATAAGAAATAGTCAGGTGGCAAATGAGGTGAAGACAAGAGGAGGCCTGGGTCATTCAGTAAGTGGTTTTCATGGGAAACCTCCAGAAGGAACAAGAATTGGCTGCTATTAAGTTGAAAAGAAAGTCAGGCAATACTAAGGCGGTTTAGAGGTGGGGGCGTGGGATGCTTCTAATTTGGACCGGCAAACAGAGCTGACCCAGATGTCATTATAGGGGTTAGGAAATGGCCTGATCTGCTATGGATCTTTGGTGTTAAGTTGATTTGGTTGGTTTGCTTAGTGCACGGGTGGAGATCCCTTGGTCCATGAAGCAGGGCTGGCCCCTCAAGCATGCTGAAGGACTGAATCCTGCTGAAGGACAATCCTGACACAGTGCCAAGGATAGAGGGTGCCATTGCATGTTGAAAGGATAGGAGTAGCACAAAGGGAATGAGGAAGCCCAAACCAGAGGAGTTTACTTATGGAGTGGAGGTTGAGAGTTACAGGAGTTTGAGAGAAGAAGTACAGCCCACAAGTAAAAAGACGAGGAACTTTTTTTAAAATATATATATTTATTGAAAGGTTTTTTTAAATACAAAATAGGGAAAAAAACAATTTTACATAGCCAATAAAAATAAAAAAACAACAACAGGAAAACCACAGAGAAAAAAAACACTTCAAGAAAAAAAAAGATAAAAGGAAAAAGAAAAGAATAAACATTCTAGTTTATAATCCATGATTATAATCAATTCCGACTTCCCTGACCCCTCTTTTATGAGCCCCTTTTTATCCCCAAAATATGCAACTTCCAATTCATTTTGAAAATACAACTTTTTACATTCATTTTCCAATCTAAAACAATTCCATTTCCCCCCCTAATCAAAACATCTTAATCTCATTTATCTATTATAATTCCCCATTGGCCTCTAATTTTCCCTCAAAAATGATTCACAAAATTATCAAATCTCCTTATATTTTCCTCTTTTACTTCTAAATCCACCCCCCCCCCCCGGTTCTAGTTTTCCCTGATGCTTCGACTAGCTCCTTAGAATTACCCATTTTCAAAAATTAAACAAACATCAATTTTTCATCCAAAGACGAGGAACTTTCTAAAAGAGCCGAAGTTTGCAGTTGGTGGTGGAGAAACTCAGGCAGGCAGTACAGACGCTTGCAAAGAACAGCCAAGGAAGAAGATTCCGATTCTTCCAGAGAGAGGAGGCAGAGAGACTCTGCAGGAGGGAGAAAAGACCTGTTAAGAAAAAGGCTACAGTAGCCTGGAGAAAGGATGATCAGAATGTAGTGGGGGAACTGAGAAGTTAGCTCAGATCATAAAAGGCAGGGAGAGAGAACATAAGGGGCAGCTGTGACTGTTGTAATGAATGTTGGTTTTAGTCCATACAAGCACTTTGAAAAAGGATGTGGTGGTTTGGTCTTCCTCTCACAAGGTACATGAAAATTAATGCCCAGGAGGCACTGAGCAAAATTCCTTTCTAATCTTGTGGTCCTTGTTCAGCTAGAAAAGAAATCAAGTCTTGAAAGTTAAATACTACATTTGGCTTTAACAAACGATTCTCTTGTCTTACAGAGAGAGGATGCAAGCAATGGAGAAACAGATTGCCAGTTTAACTGGTCTTGTTCAGTCTGCGCTTTTAAAAGGGCCAAATACAAGTAATAGCAAAGAGGCTTCTAGGTAAAACAAAAGAATTCATTAAATCTGTTTCCCTGTAATTATTTCATTGATCACACAGGGGGCAAAAAACCCAGGCACTCTTAGGGGAGAATCTTGCACCCCATGGAGGATGCCGTGGGAAATGCTTCCATTGACATCTTTTGGGTCAGAATTTTTGCTCAGTTATTTTTATTTTTCAGCATTAATTTTTTAAAATAAAAATGGCTTAAAAGTTGAGTTTAAGCAAGGAGAATAAAATGCACAACATATTTAGAGACATTCTTCTTCTTGGCATTATAATCAGTCAAGTGAATAAATGTATTTCTGTTGTTTTGGAGATCTATCCCTGTTTTGTTTTCAATCATTGATCGAAGTATTTATAAACCGCCTACTCGCATAAAATATCAAGGTGGTGTGTGATGTAAAATACCACGGAACAACACAAAATTGTAAAAAATGGCTCATATAAAAAAGTAAAAAGTGAAAAACTGAGTAGGTCTGTCAGCTTAAAAGTCTTCAAGACACATCTGATGGTTAACAGTGAGGATGCCTGCAGAATCTCTGTGGCAGAGGTCAGGGGTTCCATGCTTGGGATTGGTGTCACTAAGTGCCCAAATTAGTATTTGGAGGCTTGGGGGACAACTCACAGTGCTCCTCTGGGTGTTTAAAGCTGTATATTAAATGAGCAGTCCTAGACCCTACCAGTTTTTTAACAATAAAAGTCCATTCTGTATTCCAGAAAATTCAGGTTGTCATTAGAATCAAAATTCTTGCTAGTTTGTTTTATTGATAGTTGGTTTGCTGTCAATAACCGAGCTTGCGTAATTCTTTCCCCATTTTTTGTTTCATTTAGTGAGAAGATGCTGAAAACTGTGACTAGTAAAAGCAGTGCTGAGAAGCCAGGTAAGACACTTTGTGTTATGAAAGTGCATTTTGCTTGAAGGGAGAGCTGGCAATTAACAAAAGGGCTTGAATGTTACTTCTTTGCTCCAGTCTTTAAGATGCAGTATCCATGCGAGTCAAAGCAAAGGGACCAGAGGGGCAGCTACCATAGAATGCACTTTTGCTAACAAGGATGGTGAATTGAAGGCTGTATTCAGTCTGGAGTTCTATGCTGGAAAGTGTTTTTGCAGTTTGGATTTGGAGAGAGAAGGGAATTATTATTTTTTGCCAGAGCTCTTCAGAATTTGAAGCATGATTTGCCATCCTGTTGGCTGTTTTTAAGGAGTCTGCTTGCTTCCAATAGACCCTGCTTGTATGTTTCTGAATCAGGATGCAGAACTGGTGAGGTTAATAATAATAATAATATATTACAATAATTTATTATTTATACCCCGCCCATCTGGCTGGGCCTCCCCAGCCACTCTGGGCGGCTTCCAACAGAAAAATGAAATAAAATAATCTATTAAACATTAAAAGCCTCCCTAAACAGGGCTGCCTTCAGATGTCTTCTAAAAATCTGGTAGCTGTTTTTCTCTTTGACATCTGATGGGAGGGCATTCCACAGGGCAGGCGCCACCACCAAGAAGGCCCTCTGCCTGGTTCCCTGCAGCTTGGCTTCTCGCAACGAGGGAACCGCCAGAAGGCCCTCGGTACTGGACCTCAGTGTCCGGGCAGAACGATGGGGGTGGAGACTCTCCTTCAGGTATACTGGACCGAGGCCATTTAGGGCTTTAAAGGTCAGCACCAACACTTTGAACTGTGCTCGGAAATGTACTGGGAGCCAATGTAGATGTGGTCTCGGCAGTGTTATGTGGTCTCCACACAGTTCTCAGTTTAGCCTGTGAGGCCATTCCCCCCCCCAACCACACCCACCTGTTGTATATGAGATCCGGTACTAGGGAGGTAGAAATGCAGCTCCATTGGCCGCACAACTGAGTTTCCCATGGGAGCTCCATCACAGCAGCCAATCCCTACAGGAAGCCACCACCTGCCAGCTGATGGGCAGTGACTCCAGACTGCAGATCAGCAGCACTTTCAAAGCTCCACATGAAAAATTAGCAGTGTCTGTGGAGGATGGATGAAAGGGTGTACAATACTTGTGCAAATTGAGCCTTCAGCTTCAAACAAAAATAAAGGTAAAGGGACCCCTGACCATTAGGTCCAGTCGTGACCGACTCTGGGGTTGCGCGCTCATCTCGCATGATTGGCCAAGGGAGCCGGCGTACAGCTTCCAGGTCATGTGGCCAGCATGACAAAGCCGCTTCTGGCAAACCAGAGCAGCACATGGAAACGCCGTTTACCTTCCCGCTGTAGCGGTTCCTATTTATCTACTTGCATTTTGATGTGCTTTCGAACTGCTAGGTTGGCAGGAGCTGGGACCAAGCAACGGGAGCTCACCCCGTCACAGGGATTCGAACTGCCGACCTTCTGATCAGCAAGCCCTAGGCTCAGTGGTTTAACCACAGCGCCACCTGGGTCCCTTGATCAAACAAAAATATATATATGCAATTTCCATTAACAAAGGCTCAAGAACTGTGGCCTGGAAGAAGGACATCAACACCACACAACATTTGTCCATATGAATCATGGGAAGATCTGTACCTTTTTTTAAAAAAAGTGAGGTGCTAACCTCATCCGTTTAGTGCTCCCCTTTTCCTGATTTTGTTCACAGTAGTCGATGATAGAGCTTGGGATGAGGTGCAAAACCACCACGCCAGCTCTTCTCTGTGCTGTTTCCAGGACGGATCTTGTAGAAAACCAGTTGGTGCAGTCATACCCTTGTAGGGGAAAGGGTGTATGAACCTGTCTAACAATAAACAGGAAGCCCGCAGCCTTCCAGGACTCCTGTTTCATTGTTTTGTTATGGTTCAGGGGACTGCTTTTCCAGAACTCTGCAGAAGGCCGGAATTCCTTGGAGTACTTCCGAAAACGTGTTGCTCCTTTTTTTTTGTGGTGTCCTGTTCTTTGTCCTGAGGTGAGGCCCTCTCCAGAAAGGCAGTTGCAGAAGTTTAAATGTGCAAAGAAGAGACATGAGCTCAGTAGTTGTAGACTTGGAATTGGATTGTGTTTCCTGGAGAAATCCACCCCCAATCGCCCCCAGCTACTGCCTTGAGCACAAGAAGAATGGGCTTAACTTTGGGGGTTATGTGAAAGTGTCGTGTTCTACAGTGCATGTTCTACACTTTGCTGCTGTGGTTGATATGTATTCAGCCCTGTGCTCATGCAGTACTTTCCCCCCCTTCTCCAAATTCAGTGCTGCCTGGGCTGAAATGTTTTTGGAGGAAGGCACAGATGGGTAGATGGGTGTGGTAGGCAGTGAAGGAATGTGCATCTGCCATTTTTATTTCTCTCCTGGGAAGATGATGCTAATTCTTTTTATACCCTTGGAAAAAAACACAGTCTAGATCAAATGCCAGCTGGCAACATGTGACTAGCCACAGGCGAGGATGTCTTTCCCTGCCCTCCTTTCCCCTTTCTGAACGGGAAACTCCTCCAGAAGCTCATCAGCTGAGCGACAGGCAGGCAACACGAGGATTTTTGTGCATTGGTATCAAGCCCATATGTGATCTCATTGATGTTAAAATTTCAAGGCAACTGCAGCATGAGGCAGTAAAAAATAAATCTGTTTATCACCATTCCATGCTATGTTTAGGGTTTTTATTATTATTATTGAAGGGCATAGCTATGCCTCACGCCTGGATTGCAAAATGGAGGCATGACTTAACCAGTCAAAAGGGGAATCTGTTGCAACCAAGTTAAAGGTTATCCCATTGTAGCTGCCCACATGCAGCAGGCAATTCTAGATCATATCTGATGATGGGGGAAGAACGGGAGGAAATGGGACTTTGAAGATGAGGAGCTGTTGATACTACTTGTGTCACTTTTCAGTTCAGCAGATTTAATATTAGCCCTGTTTCTTCTTTTCCCTCCTTGCTTGCATTGAATTCATGTATTTGGGAAGTGTGAAGATGTTTGCAGGCTCAACTCCATATTCCTTGCCTTAACAATACTCCATATTCCTTGCCTTAACAATAAAACCATGGTTTATGTTGGAGGAAGAGGCCAGGTTTGCACATAACACTAAGCCAAACCATGATGCTGTGGCATAAATGAGCAATTATGTGGGCTCCCAAAAAGGATATCACTGGTTGTTTTGCTGCTGCTCTACATTAAGCTAAGCTGTGATTTGGCTTAGCCTGTCATCTGAACCTGGGCCCGTGGTGTAACTCTTTCTAGCTGTAACCAAGGTCTGTCTACCCGCTTGTGGAAATTCCGAACAAAATTATATGGATACATGGGTGAGTTTGAGCGCTGTGGATAGATTCGGTCAGATATATGAGGATAAGGGAAAACACGTGTCTTGTTTAGCAACTCGTTTTGAACACAGTAAACAGCAGTTATCACTTGATGATTCCTCTTATTTCTTTAGTTATTAACACTACCTATGCTTTACTATCCTATCAGTCGACTATTGAGTCAAAGGGGATGCAGCCTAGGACATGATAGGAACAATCTGTGATCTTGAATTTGCATTGTCAAGTGAACTAAGTGATCCATAGGAGCCTTAACATTTTATGATAGGAAGAGGAGAGAAAAGGTGACTGAAGCTTCACTCTTAATTAAACAATTTGCTGCTGTTTATTATGTTCAGGATCTGCTCATGTCTCCAGTGGGAAGAACTCGTTACTAGCTATCGAAGCTGCCCCTGCCAGCGTCATGCCAGTCGGCTCCACAGCCATGCAAGTCAGCCTCTTTGACATGAAACGCAACGTGTCAGATCTCCGTCTCCAGCTGCACCAGATGCGGCAACTACAGGTATTACTGAGCCTTTTTTGCTTGGAAGAGGAGAGGTTCCTGCGATGGACACTTTGCCCCTTTTATAGCAACAGAGTGTCTTCTTGTGACACTTTAAGGACTATCAGATTTATTGTGGCATTAGTCTCTATGAAATTTATGGTGGTACAATAAATTTGCTAGTTTCCAAGGTGCTGCAAGACCTGATGTAGTTTTTTTTGCCGCAACGCACTAACCTGGATGCCCCCTGGAAGCTGGTTTCCTGATAAGATTGTGCACTCGTTAATATCTTCTACACAGTATGTGTCAACTTAGAGACTTTGGTTCCATAGGAAAGGAAGTAGCAGAATAACAAAGGCCATGGAATTGAGTGTTTATGTGCCAAATCAGCTTTTTGTCCAGTTTGTCTGAAATGTTTTGTTGATATATTAAATGTATGAAACATGTGCCCCTCCAGATGTTGTTGGACCCTGACTCCCATGACCCTGACCTTTGACTCTTGCTGGCTGGGGCTGATGGGAAGCAAAGTCTAGCAACAACTGGAGGGCCAAAGGTCACCCAACACTGATATGGATATGTATCTGATAGGTAGGTTGATTTAAAACCTACCCCCACCCATCCCCCAAATAATAATAATAATAATAATAATAATAAATTTATAATAATTTATATCCCTCCCATCTGGCTGGGTTTCCCCAGCCACTCTAGGCACCAAACCAAGTGGCAGATGTTGGTATTTGGAAGGTTTTAATAAGTATAGAGGGTTAATAAAAAGTTACTCTCTTTTTCAAACAACATTCAGACAGGGGTCCTAGGATGCTCAAAAGTAGGGCATAAATATTTGGATGGAGGAGAGTCATCTGTTATACATGGAAGCTGCATTTAGCTATTATGGATTATAGTTGATTTATCATTCCTTCCTGGATTAATCCTCTTTAGAACAAAACCTGTTAATCAAATGAAGGAAAATATATTTCCCCATGTGTATCTTTTGTTTAAGCTTTGATTCGGCACGGTGTTGGACATATGGAAGGGTACCTGTAGGTAAAGGTAAAGGGACCCCTGACCATTAGGTCCAGTCGTGACTGACTCTGGGGTTGTGGCGCTCATCTTGCATTATTGGCCGAGGGAGCTGGCGTACAGCTTCCAGGTCATGTGGCCAGCATGACAAAGCCGCTTCTGGCGAACCAGAGCAGCACACGGAAACGGTGTTTACCTTCCTGCTGTATTTATCGACTTGCACTTTGACGTGCTTTCAAACTGCTAGGTTGGCAGGAGCTGGGACCGAGCAACGGGAGCTCACCCCATCGCAGGGATTCGAACCGCCGTCCTTCTGATCGGCAAGCCCTAGGCTCTGTGGTTTAACCCACAGCGCCACCCGCCTCCCTTATGGAAGGGTACTTCTGCCTATATCAGTCAACCGTCCCTTTTCTCTCTTCCCTCCATCCCCCCACCATCCAGTTGTCATAGTGCTCTGCAGAGGTAGGGGCTTTTCTTAACCCCACTGCCACTATACATTTTACTCATCTGAGGCATGAGGAATTGGGGCGCTCCATACATGTGCGGTTACTTTTCTCCATACAGGACCTTTGTGTGGAGATGGAAGGATTAAGCTTGGAAGGATGACCCAGCTTAATTCTGCCTCTCTGCCATCTGCTCATGAGGAAACTATTTATTGCCTAATGGTTGCCAGGGTGCTGCCACATCATGCATGCAGATGAGCCATCAGTTGGATCCTGTTCATTGTTTTCTAGCTATTTTCAAAGAAGTGTGTCTGTATACTGTTGAGCCTAGATAGCTGCTGAGATAATCTGGAGCTGTGTCTCTAATTGTTTTGTTATCAGAATGGCATCATTTGGACCCTGCAGGGCCAAGAATAGAACTTTGGGTTTCCAGCCCATGCATCTGATGGGGAATTCTGTAGGAAGAAGCTTTAGATAGCAATACTGGATCCCTCTACTCTAGTGGCTATAATTTTCCCCTCTGAAATGGCAGGTGTATGTCCAGCAAGTCACACTTGGCTTCAAATCCCCCACATTTACTAATTTCAGAAACTATGGGGAGAAGCAGGCGCCCAGGCATTTTACGGGATCCTTGCCCCCTATAAACCCATGACAATATGAAGGTGCAGGAACAGAATCACTGCCTTTCCCCAACCAATTTGTTATTGACTGATCAGTGGTATATGCAATTCCCCCAAGAAGTATTATGAACTGGATTAGCAATGCACTCACTTTGGATTGTTATATAAAAGGCAAAAAAAGGGAGCATGAAATCATGCGCCTGGCCACGAAAGCAGAGTAATTAGATAATTCAATCATATGAAAAATTCAAGGCTTAGGACAGCAAATCCTATTTGGGAAATCACTTTTAATTTATAAACTGATGTTCAGCAATGTGGCCATGCCTTTGACTGTGTGCAGAAGAGAAATAGGAGCATCCAGATAAATCCAGCCTCTAGTAATCCTAAAATAAATAAAAAACTGAATCATTTTGTGTGAGCGTAAGAGATGTGGATAGGTGTGCAGCCGAAATTTCATACAGATTTAAAAACCTGCTCTTTGTTTTTAAATTGGTGCTAAAGAGTGGGTGGCGCTGTGGTCTAAACCACAGAGCCTAGGGCTTGCCGATCAGAAGGTTGGAGGTTCGAATCCCCGTGACGGGGTGAGCTCAGTCCCAGCTCCTGCCAACCTAGCAGTTCGAAAGCACGTCAAAGTGCAAGTAGATAAATAGGTACTGCTCTGGCGGGAAGGTGAATGGCGTTTCCATGCACTACTCTGGTTCCCCAGAAGTGGCTTAGTCATCCTGGCCACATGACCAGGAAGCTGTACGCCGGTTCCCTCAGCCAATAAAGCGAGATGAGCACCACAACCCCAGAGTCGGTCACGACTGGACCTAATGGTCAGGGGTCCCTTTACCTTTAAAGAGTGGGTGGGTGCCTTACCACCACTGAAGGTGCTCACTTTGCCAGCTTAGTTTTCAGATTTATAACATCCAAAGCTCCCTTATCCTGAGTTGGACTGGATATGCTCCTTGGCTAGAGTTGCCAGAGGTGGAACGCAAGACCTGTAGCATACAGAGCTCATTCGTTTGGCACTAAGCTGTGATCGTCCTTGCAAGTCACATCTTAAGTTCTGTAAACCGAAAAGTAAAATAAAAACCACACTTGATTTCCAGTGAGACCTCCCCCACCCCACCCCAAAAAGCAATAAGCACTTTACGTGGGTTGTAATGAAAAATGAAAGCAAGTCATTCAGGCATGTGGAATCTCATGCAAGTCAGGCTTGCACTCTTGATCTTAAAGCTCTTTCAGAGCTCATTTAGAATGGCAGCAACATTCTAGCAGCAGCTGTGATGCAACGCAGGCCGGGTGTGCATTTCTCCTGTAAAATGTGCGTTGTATTTTGGTACACTTCTTTGAGCTAAGGAACGTATTGCAAATGATGGAAAAGTGCAAAAAACCAAATGGGAACTGCATTCCAATTCACGTGGTAGTCCAGAAAATGTGAATCAGTGCAGTTGACTTTAAAATTCAGACTGACTGAAACCCTCTAGTAGCAATACTTCAGCCACACTCTCTGACCTGCTACCTGCAGGTCGAACTTTCTGATATGCAGACTGGAGTCCTCTGGCAAATGGCCTGTTTCTGTTAACACTCAGAAGAAGGGGTTTTTTTGAAGGCTCCTTTCGGCACCTCCTAAACTGGTTCTTACCAGTTTTTTGGTCAGGCCGTACGCTTGCGTAGTAACACTGGCCTTACTGATAATGGGTTTTGCAGAAGCTCTACCTCATTGTCCTGGCAGATTTGATAAGAAGGGTTCAGCAAATGTTTTATGCAAGTCAGGATAAAAGGAGCAACGTCGGAGGTCATGGGTCAGCAACTTGGCCTCTCCAGAGTCGCAGGAGCACTTGCGCTCCTGGTAGGGGGGCGTTTATGCCTCTTTCCTCCAGGACTGCTGAAGGGAGAGCTTTTAAGTGCACCGGCGTGAAGGCTCTACAGTGCTTTTCAAGCAAGAGTGCTAGATAGCTGGTTTGCCCTTTAACTGTAATACAGACATCCCCATATGCGTGTTCTATTCACACACATGGCGGGAAATAAATAGAATCATACCAGGAAATGGTGGGAAAGAGCTGGAGAGTCCTTGTGGTTCACGGGGAGAGGCCTGAAGAGGGTGTCAGTGAGGGCAGAGGAAGCCCCCAAGAGACCTGAAGCGCAGGGGGGCTTTGTTTAGGCTGCTCAGTCTCCCTGCCTAACAGCTGACACACGGAGTAGCGCAGCAGCCAGTTTTCCAGCATCCTCCAGCCGGCCCCAGAGCTTCAACTCTAGTTGAAAAGAGAGTTGTATGGGGAGAGAGGGTGGGAGATAGAGCTGGAGAGCAGGGGGAAATAGACATTTAGATTGTTTTTAGAGGGTGCTCCCCACTTATGCATGCAGGGGTCCAGAATCTAACCCCTGCATCATTGTGGGGACACCTGTGTTTGCCTGGATGTGGAGGAGTGTGTTTGTGTGTCTAGAAACCCCATATTTTCCACGTGGCTAGAATATGTCCTGTTGTGACTCTTGCTTTTGTACATCCGTTGCCTCATAGACATTTGCCTTTGGCTCCACTCATCATGGGCATATTGCTGCCCCCGACAGATTGCCCTTTGGCTGGAAAGAGTCCCCAAGTCCCATGTGTCTGGCCTAGGCTTGACTTATTTAACCAACGAGGAAAACCACAGTGATAGCCTGCCCCCTTTAATTTGGCCACTGGGCCAGTTGTCATCATGTCTGTGTGTACAATCCAGAAGTATGCCCTGCTTGCTAGAATGTTTTGGATAAAAAGCAGCGGCACCTGTGTCATTTAGCATGTAGTGTGCCAGCTTCAGCTGGGCCACCCACCCACATGCACACAAAGGCACCAGGTTTTTTAGCTCAGTCCCAGTGCCCAACTTCACTTAAGCAGTGTCGATGAGGCTGCAGGGTGCCTGCATGTAGCCACCCTCTGAACACTTTGCTGAAAGCAGGTAGAAGGTGCTTTCCCCCGCCCCCTCCCTCTTGTAATGCTAGACCTCAAGGTCACCCTGTGCAATTGATTGGCAGTAGATTCAGGACAGGCGAAAGGAATAATAATAATAATAATAATAATTTATTATTTATACCCCGCCCATCTGGCCGGGTTCCCCCAGCCACTCTGGGCGGCTTCCAAAAAAAAACAGAAATTCTAAAATACAGAAATCCATCAAACATTAAAAGCTTCCCTAAACAGGGCTGCCTTGAGATGCCTTCTGAAGGTCTGGTAATTGTTCTCTTTGACCTCTAGTGGGAGGGCATTCCACAGGGTGGGTGCCACTACCGAGAAGGCCCTCTGCCTGGTTCCCTGTAACTTGGCTTCTCGTAATGAGGGAACCGCCAGAAGGCCCTCGGAGCTGGACCTCAGTGTCCGGGCAGAACGATGGGGGTGGAGACGCTCCTTCAGGTATACCGGACCGAGGCCGTTTAGGGCTTTAAAGGAAGTGTTTCTTCGCACACAAAGGCTAATTGAAATTTTCTGCAGATCAGCAAAAGGGCTCCTTTCTGTGGGTTGACATCTTTACTATCAGCCAGCCCTTGAGTCTTATCTGTGGCTCTATCACATCAACTTCTAGAGACCAGAAAGAGTGTGCTGTGAAGGCCTTCATAGACCCCCTTGCACCTCTGTTTGGGTTTCCATCTGTAAATTATACGTCCCTTTGTGAACAAATCTTGTTGCTTAATTGGCTATGGAGCTTGCTGCAACAGGATACAGAGAGGGCCACTAGTTTAGAGAGCCTTGAAAGGAAATGAGGCAAATTATATTTCAAGGAGCCCTCAAAAAAGAGACAGTGGTTTCTGCTGAACTCCCAGTGAGAGGGGGGGGGTCCAGGGGGAACACTGGGAAATGGAAAAAAAGAAATGGTTTCGTGATGTAGAGCAAAAAGAGAGTGCAAAAGAAGAGGGGAGGGATTGGGTAATAGGTGCAGCAAGAAAGGGATGGCAGAAGCTGTGGAAAGAATATTGGAGGTGGATGTGGGAAAGGGTGGGAATGGGATGATTATGTAAAGATTATTTTTAATGGACGGATATGTATGGTTTGAATTGGGTACGATAAATGGAATTCAGTGAATTGTCCTGGGGATTCGGCTTCAGAAGTAGGGGGGATGAGTTTAAATAAAATAATTAAAAAGAAGGAGGATAGATCATTTAAGATTCAAAATATATTGCATTCCTGGTAAAAAAATAATAAGTTAAGAGAAGAAATATTAGATATAAGAATCATAAGTTAGAATTGAATTAAGGTGGGGATTTGGAAGAGTAGAAATTGAATAAATAAATATATAATTATATGTGTAAGGTAGTAAATTTAAATGGGTGCATGATGTATGAAAATAATGTGAAAATTGCTTTAAGGATAATAATTAGGGAACCCGGGGGGGGGAATTGGGGAAGTCCAAATTTCTATGATAATGGTTAGAATTAAGAGATTTTTCTATTTGTGTATGTTTTTCTTTTTTCTTTTCATTTTTTTCTTTATTGGATGTAAATGAGTAAAATTTGGTTATGATGTTTTTTCTTTTTTGTTATTAATGGGACGTGATTTTTTTTTTTTTAGGAAATGAGGCAAATTAATGGAAGGCCAATCTATCAAAGGGTAGCAAGCAAGTTTGGGTGGCTAGATGGAACCCCATGTTCGGATGCACCATTTTCTAGGGAACAGCAGTGTGGGCAGTCTTGTGCTCCTGGACTTCCTGGAGGAGTGTGGTTTAGGCCTTGTGGGAATCAGGATAACTGGACACAGTGGTGTGGTTGGGTTGTTTTAGGCCAGGAGTGGGGAACTTTGGGCCCAGCCTTTACTGCTTACTTTACCATGGGTTAAACCAGTGCTGTTGTGTTCGGACCTCCCCCTCCACATTCTGCTGAGAGGGCCTTAGAAATCAGTCCTAAATTCCTACCCCTAAATTCCAGCACCATTTGCTGGACTAGGTGGGTCTTCCAGCAACCTGGCTTGATGCTGCTGCAGCGGTGCGCAGAGATGACATTGCTCCTGCTAGCTTCTCTGTGTTTTCTTCCCAACCTGCCCCGACCTCCAACCTTTCTCCCTGTCTAGGGTGTTTTGAATTGAAAGGCAACAGCCAGATTTTGTCATGCACTTTTCCGTGTTGTGATGAAACCATTTGAGAAGAGGAGTCACTAGAACAGAACGATCTGTTTATGCCGTCTTCTGGAAGAGCAGCTGCTCAGTGTTGCTGGATTGCAAAAGGCAGTGGAATCATTGCTGGTGGTTTGCAGTTGTGCCAGACAATGCCACATTAGAGAGCCCACATTAAAGGCTCCAGGCCCATGTGAAATCGTGCTGAAGTTCTGATGGAACTGAACACACTCGAAGTCAGGTGCATGGTGCATAAGCCAACTTTCCCCCACCCCTTCAGCTTCTACCTTCTCCTTGAAATAACATTTATTTGTGTGTGAAATTGGAGAGAGAAGATTTTATTGTTTTCTTTTTAAAAACGGAGGGGGGAAAGTGCATTCAGCTGCAGGATTGTTTATCCGAACCCAACTTCTGAGCAATATGATGCATTCAGATCCTAGGGACGTTAGTCAGGCAGGGAAAATTGAAGTTGATTTCTTTTGTGTAACAGCTGCACAACCAGGAGGCGCTACGGGCCATGGTGAAGAAAGCGGAGCTGGAAATCAACGGCAAGGTGATGGAAAGAGCGAAGAGGCTGGAAGATCCTGTGCAGCGACAGCGCCACCTGGTGGAGCAAGAAAGGCAGAAATACCTACACGAAGAGGAGAAAATTGTGAAGAGCTTGTGGTAGGTGAAAGGGACTTGTCCCTTGTCTTTTGAAGTGGGGTTGTTCAGAGAAGATGAATGCATAAGAGCTACCCCCTTATGAGGAAAGGTTGCAGCACTTGGGACTTTTTAGTTTAGAGAAAAGCCGAGTAGGGGGTGAGACGATTGAATTTTATAAGCCTATGCACAGCACTGAGGAAGTGGATGGAGGAAAGTTTTTCTCCCTCGCAGCCCATGAATTCTTGGACATCCAGTGAAGTAGGATGTTGGAAGGATACATGACATATAAAAGAGATGCAGCACCTTGTTAATGATGGCCACCAACTTAGATGTCTTTAAAAAGAGATTGGACAAATTCATGGAGGAGAAGACGATCAGTGGTTACTAATTCCAATAGCTATTTTCTGCCTCCGTATAAGAACAATATAAAAATAAGGTAAAATACAAAATAAATAAATAAATAAATACTTTAAAAAAAAAAGCCTAATAAAACCCATTCTTATACATGTGCAATTAACATTTGATAAATGGCTTGAGGAAAGCCTTCCTAAACAAAATGTATTGGACAGAGAGATGCATGGAGTTATTCTAGGTACACAAAAGACATAGATAAGAATCAAACATGTATTTTTAACTCTTTCAGGCTGGAGTCTTACCCACAGGAGCCAGTGTGGTGTAGCGGTTAAGAGCGGTAGACTCGAAATCTGGTGAACCGGGTTTGTGTCTCCACTCCTCCACATGCAGCTGCTGGGTGACCTTGGCCTAGTCACGCTTCTTTGAAGTCTCTCAGCCCCACTCACCTGACAGGGTGTCTGTTGTGGGGGAGGAAGGGAAAGGAGAATGTTAGCCACTTTGAGACTCCTTGTGGTTGTTGTTTAGTCGTTTAGTCGTGTCCGACTCTTTGTGACCCCATGGATCAGAGCACGCCAGACACTCCTGTCTTCCACTGCCTCCCGCAGTTTGGTCAAACTCATGTTTGTAGCTTCAAGAACACTGTCCAACCATCTTGTCCTCTGTCGTCCCCTTCTCCTTGTGCCCTCCATCTTTCCCAACATCAGGGTCTTTTCCAAGGATTCTTCTCTTCTCATGAGGTGGCCAAAGTATTGGAGCCTCAGCTTCACGATCTGTCCTTCCAGTGAGCACTCAGGGCTGATTTCCTTAAGAATGGATAGGTTTGATCTTCTTGCAGTCCATGGGACTCTCAAGAGTCTCCTCCAGCACCATAATTCAAAAGCATCAATTCTTCGGCGATCAGCCTTCTTTATGGTCCAGCTCTCACTTCCATACATCACTACTGGGAAAACCATTGCTTTAACTATATGGACCTTTATTGGCAAGGTGATGTCTCTGCTCTTTAAGATGCTGTCTAGGTTTGTCATTGCTTTTCTCCCAAGAAGCAGGCGTCTTTTATTTTCGTGACTGCTGTCACCATCTGCAGTGATCAAAGAGCCCAAGAAAGTAAAATCTCTCACTGCCTCCATTTCTTCCCCTTCTATTTGCCAGGAGGTGATGGGACCAGACTCCTTAGGGTAGTGATAAAGCGGGATATCAAATCCAAACTCCTCTTCTTCTTCTTCTTCTTCTTCTTCTTCTTCTTCTTCTTCTTCTTCTTCTTCTTCTTCTTCTTCTTCTTCTTCTTCTTCTCAGTTCCTTGGGATTGAATACCACACATTACCATAGGCTACATCCATACTGATTTCCCAAGCGCAGGATCAGGGTTTATATTTAATGCCCAAGTGGGGAAAAAAATATTTTCACATGCGTGGGCTCTTGCACAACATGTATAGCTCTCAAGCGATTTCCCAGTTGAGTTTGGCTTGACTGATTTAGACACGTGGATGCACGCAGAACATGAGGCTGCATGATTTGCAGCCTTTTAATAGGAGATGATGGATCGGGGGTGGAGGGTGAGATGTGTAGTGGCTAGAGCACAGGTTCGGATGTGGGGGAAACCCAATGCAAAGATACATTCTCATCTCTGAAGTCCAGTGAACATGAAGCACAATTGCGATAGCACTTTTAAAAGAAGGAAGGAAGAAAACATAAGAAGAGCTTGTTGGGTGAGGCCAGTGCCCATCTTTGTCCTGCGTTCTGTTCTCACAGCCATCAGCCTGATGCTGGTGGGAAACCCTCAGCCCTCTTCCATCCTGCAGTTGTCCAGCCACTGGTATTGAGAACCATTGCTGCCTCCAGCTTGTGGAGGTAGAGCTTATTCATCAAGGCCTAGTAGCTATTGAAATCCCTCTCCTCCACAAATTTGTCTAATCCTCTTTTGGAGCCATCCAAATTGAGAGCCATCATCCTTCAAACCTAAGCAACATAACAAAAAAACCCAAATTGATTCTGTATTTGTTTGTGTGTGTGTGTTTATAAAATAAAAACAAAACAAAATCTCAACAAAACTAAACAGGTTTTGTTTTCAATGGGACTAACTTCCTGATTAAGTGAGCTTTCGACAGCAGCCCAAGAGTTTACAACAAGACATTTCTTGATATATTTTAATTGATTTCTTGCTATTGACTTGACCATCAGCTTAAACTACCTTTCTGTGAAGGTGACGGATACCTTTGCTGATTAAACTGCAGCAAAATCAATCCCCTGTCCAAATAATTCTTCAGTGTACATTTTGTTAAGTTACTCATTAGCAAATTAATTGTTTTATTACTCCTCACAATTTACAGAATGCTGCATCTGCAGAATGGCTTCTCTATTTTCAAGGGTGATTTTATTATCAGCTTCTATGTGACATTTTCAATCCTAGTGCTTTAGAAATTGTGTCATTTTTTGCCATTTCCAGGGATAGCACAGGATCCTAACCCCCTTCTTTGAAGGCTTGTGATTCTGGAGTCTTGCCATTATCTGAATCAGTTAATGACAGTCCAAGCTATTTCGAATGATTTTTAAAACCTTGCTAAGCTATACAGTGTTCTTCAACCTTGGGTCCCCAGATGTTGATGGACTACAACCCCCATCATCCTTGACCAGTGGCTAAGCTGACTGTGGATGATGGAAGTTGTAGTCTGTCAACATCTGGGAACCCTGAGCTACAACTACCCCACACAAAAGAATCATCACCTTATTGATTAAAAGGTGAAGTATTCTTGCGCTGCCTTAGTTTCACCTCTTCTGAGCCTTAACCTTCCTCTACACATCTTTTCTCTTTCTCCCACTCTCAACTCTGACCTCACCCTTCTTTTTTGTGCAAGAACATCTGTATCTGTGTTCTATAGAGACCCTAATATGCCATGGGCACTAAATATATGTTAAGCAATAGTAATATAGCTGGCAATTACCACAGTGAGACAACATAGTAGTTGGGCAGGAACAGTGCAAATGGAAAAGTGTTAAGTGACTGCATCCTTGCTTTTTGTATTTGACTGGCTACTCCAACTATCACATACCCCTCTGCCTCCATATATTTTTGCTCCGAGAGGTGTTCATAGGATCTGTCATCTGTGCTGTGTGTGCCTGTGTTAAAACATTTTCTATAGTTGTCAGCTCTTGGATGTTCTAGTTTTACAGTATTTTACTGCCGCAGCGTGTAAAATTCTTGCAGATCTTTTCTTTAAAATAATATAAAGCATTTTTAATTTGTTTTGGAGGACACCCCCCCCCCCTTGTGGACCAAAGGCTTGCTTGCAGCAATTGTATTTGTGCGTATCTCAAATGAATCACCGAAATTAAACCGAAATGCTTGTATTTAAGCTGATTATGCTCCTTTGACTTCTGATAGGATTAAATCAGCTTAGGCTGCAACACAAGCACACATTATTTGAGTGGCAAAGCATCACTCATCATTTTCTTGGCCAACATGCCTATTCCTCTCAGAGAGTCCTCAAAGTCCTGTGAATTTGCCACAACAGCTGGCTGTGCAGGGTGCTCATGAGCTGGTAGATGGGATGGCATAACCTCGCCTTCTCTCCCAGTCCCACCCCAAAGTAGTTTTGCAGCTTGATCAACTTACAGTTGCAACATAGACAGATAGATTTGTACAGAGTTGGAAAGATGTATTTCTTCTCTCTCTCTCTCTCTCTCTCTCTCTCTCTCTCTCTCTCTCTCTCTCTCTCTCTCACACACACACACACACACACACACACACACACACCAAAAACACCTAAGGTGAGATACCAGTGATTCCCATCCAGGCACTGGCAAGCCTCAGACCTGCTTTGTCTTCAGGAAGGTGGTGGCTTTGGGTACCTTCAGATCATATGCAACCCTTTGAAGGAAAATGCAGTGGAGAGAAGCTGAAGCAGGAGAAAGACTGGCGCTGCCGCTTCTCTGCTCCAAATTCCTTTCCCAAATCTGCTTTTCTCTCAGATAAACAGCTGTTGGGCTTTAATTGAGCTGACGTGTGTACGGTGGTACCTCGCTAGACGAATGCCTCACAAGACGAAAAACTCGCAAAACGAAAGCGTTTTGAGATTTCAGTGGAGACTCGCAAGATGAAGTTTCCTATGGTGCGCTTTGCAAGACGATTTTTTTCGTCCCATAGGGTGCCTCGCAAGACGAATTTTTTCTCCCCGTCTTGCGAGGCACCCTATGGGAAACCGCACTTCAATGCGTTCCTATGGGAGCCGCTTCGCAAAATGAATTTTTCGCTATACGAAGCGACTCGCGGAACGAATTAAATTCGTCTAGCGAGGCACCACTGTAATGTGTAGTTCTGCCCTGCAAAGGAAGTGTATACATTGCACTGAGTTTCTTTCCCTGCGACATTGGCAAGTACTGCTCACTTGCTGACCCCTAGTGACTGTTTTTGAGACATTTTAAAGATCCTCGTTTCCTTTTCGTGGTTGGTTGTGTTTTTCTTACCCGCATTCTAGTGACCAGGCAGATCGGCTGCTAGGTTCCTGTGGATGTTGGAATACACACACACACACACCCCTCTTCATTTCAACTGAGAAAAAGGCAACAAATCACACACAGCTGAAGAATTTTGAGGAAAATAATCTTAGGCTGCAATCCTGCCTTGGAGTCAATCCCATTGAGCATAGTGTGGCTTAGTTCTGAGCAAATATGTATGTTTACGACTGCACTGGATATATTCATTATCGGATTTGTTTATTCTGTCAAAGGCTTAATCAGAACACAAAGCAAAAAATAGCACAAAGCAGGAAGAATAGCCCATATATATTTTGGGGGCTTTGGGCTGTCTCATTTGGTATGTTTCACATATGTTAATAAAAGAAATGTGATTTATTATTTTTAGAAAATGTACTTTAGCAGAGATTTGCAATTGTATATTCACATCAGCCCTATGAGTTCCATCATTATTAATGTAAAGAGCTTCACAGCTGCCACATACCGTATTGGCCTGAATATAAGCCACACTTTCCCCCCATATTCCGACCGTGAAAAGTTAAAGTGCGGCTTAAATTCACGACCTTACAAAAGTTGGCTTTTAGGATATCGCGGCTAAAACAGACATACGGTAAAACACACACAAAAAAATGTTTTCTTGCCGATTTGCAAGCTTCAGATGGTTCATTTGCCATTTATGGGTGTGAGTGCCTGCGGAATTGTAGCAACTGAATAACGATTTGCGATTTTAGTGATTGTACGGTAACTTTTGTGGGCTTGCAAGATCAAAGGCTTAAATTGGCTCGGAGTTACAATTCTACCAACCATAGCAATTTTCAGCCTGTAACCCAATTTTAAGGGGGCGGCTTATATTTGGGTATTGTCTCCCCCGCAATTTTTTTTTAAAGGTGCTGTTTATTTGCAGGTGTGGCTTATATTCAGGCCAATACGGTATACAAAAATTATGACAGTATCCCAAGTGCTGAGAATGGATTTTGTCCCTAGTGTTGCCACAAACAAAGCCAGGGTTCAACTCTTGTTCTCGCTTTTTCAGTGAGCTGGAAAGTTTTGTTGAAGATCTGAAGAAGGAATCTCTTACAGCCAATAGGATTGTTACACTGAAAGACGTTGAAGATGGGGCTTTTCTTCTACGGCAGGTTGGAGAGGCTGTCGCCACCCTCAAAGGTGACTTCCTTGCTTTATTCTTTTATTTCTTAAATTTGTAAAACCACCCTTCATCCGTAGATCTCAGAGCCGCTCATATAGTCCATTTGGAGATTTTCTCCACCTCCACCTCCGCCTCCCCCAATTTTTATTTTGGGGAGTGTGTGGGGGGGTGTTAATTAGGCCCATGTTGGTCTTCCTCTCTGTCTTAAAAATGCTTTATGACTCTTGTTTTTGCAGGTGAATTTCCAACACTGCAGAATAAAATGCGGGCCATTCTCCGCATCGAGGTGGAAGCTGTGAGATTTTTAAAGGAGGAACCTCATAAACTCGACATCCTACTGAAGAGAGTTCGCAGCATGACCGATATCCTCACCACCCTCCGGAGGTGATACATTTTTTCCTTCTGTTTCTTTCTTTTTTTTTTTTTTACATTATTCCGGACACATCATTGGCCTGGTGCCATTACAAATTAGATAAATGTTTTATATATGTTTCTATTGTTGATGTTTTTCATGTTTCACAGGAAGTGATTCATGAATAGAATGGAATGGTGTGAGTGAGTGAGTGAATCAGAAAGAGGGTGTGGTTTTCTCTTATCCTCCTCCTTCCTTTTGTTCTACAGCCCAAAGAGTTCAGATGAATATTCTTGGAGGATTCTAAGCCTCCCAGTCCTCTTTACCCTAGGAGTAGTTCCCATTCGAATTCAATAGGACTCACTTCTGAGTAGATATGGTTAGGCTTCTTGCACTGTAGGTGTGTGAGATGGGCCTGATGTCATGGTTTGGCACCAACCTACACAACAGGTGTCTGTGGACCGATAAGAGTGCTCAGTGGTGGAGATGCCAGGACTGGACTTTGTAGCAGAAGTCTAGGGCCTCACTCCCGGGGCCCAACAAATATAGCAGTGTTGCATTGTCACATTTGAAGAATTACCCCTGTAAGACAGTTAAGTCCAGGGTCTAAAAGTTATCTGCCTGCACCACAGCTCAAGTGGCCCTGCTGGTTTTCACACAGCTGGATCCCATGTGTGAGACGGGATATATTATGCTTAGCTATAATGCCCCGTCAACACAACAATGAGAAACCCTTTTCAGTCCGGTGGCTGCATTGTTTACTGGACAACTTCTGAGGGCTTCTTGCCAGTGCTGAGCAGTGCTGGAGACATAAACGAGCATGGCGCCAAATGTGAATTTTACCTTTGTACAGTAGGTGTGATTCTGCACACACTTAACATGCCGCTCTCTAGGCAGAAAAGCGAGACATCATCAGAGTTCAAGGCCACTTCTCAGGCAGGCAAAAATGTGTGCAAGGCTGGACTAGTGAGGGGTGTGGACTGGGGAAGAGTTCTGAAGGCCAGACAGAAGCATGAGATTCTCCACCCCTATTATACAAGCAGTATCACTTCCATACAGAAAATCACTAGAGGGAGCCCTTTACTAGAGAAACAAGAACGTGCTAGCTATATATATATACTTGACAGTGTGACTGTCTTCCTCTTGTAGGCATGTTACCGATGGTCTGCTGAAAGGTGTGGATCCCTCACAGGCCGCCCAGTACAATGCCATGGAGAAAGCGACGGCGGCAGAAGTTCTGAAAAAACAGGACGAGGCTGCCAAGAGCCCTGCTTCCCCAAAGCAAAAGGTTGGCGAACCCTCAGCGGAACTGTCTGTCAGGTCAGAGGTGATCCCTGTCTCGAGCATGACCGTCCACCATGCACAAAGCTCCCCGGTGGTCATGCATCAGTCTCAGCATTCAACAACACTGGTCAGCAATGCCCCAAATTCTCCCGTGGCAAAGAGCCCCTCGGCAGGTTCATCTGCATCATGCCACCTGGTGCCTGCCATGCCAGAGTCTGCTGCAGCAGCAGCAGCCGCAGTGACAGCGACCACCCAGCAAACGCAGGCACCTCAGTCGCCCCAGGTTAATGGCTCCACCATGCAAAGCCTTTTTATCGAGGAACTTCACAGCGTCAGTACCAGGAACAGAGCTCTGTCAATTGAGGTACACATGGTGCATGTTATGGCAGGGAGGGCTTCGGGTGCTGTTGGCCATCTGAGAACGAGGCAGGAGATCTCTGGGCTGTCTTGTTGGATGCTATAGGAGTCCTCTTTCTCGAGTGCCAGACTTGGCATGACATTAATCAATGTCATTTTGCAAAGATGGCTGGCAGAACTCGGAGCACCTCTGCGTATTTGATTCGTCTAAAAGTTTATAAATAAAAGTTTTAAATACAGTGTGAAGCCCGAACTGATTTGAAAACATTCCCCTCTCTCTGTGTGTGTGTTTCTTCTTAGAAAGCAGAGAAGAAATGGGAAGAGAAAAGGCAGAACCTCGATCACTACAACGGAAAAGAATTTGAAAAACTCCTCGAAGAAGCACAAGCCAATATCATGAAATCAATCCCAAACCTTGAGATGCCTCCACAAGCCACAGGCTCGCCAAAAGCTGACGCAGCAGAAAAAATAGAAGTCTCTGGTAAGGATTAGTGCGTTACAATAAGATAGATAGATGGAGCTTTGATGTTGGACTCTCTTTTAAACGTGAAAGAAAATGATAACCATTGACTTCCAAGCTCCAAGTCTTAGAGAAAACATATTGGTGGGAATGTAAGCCCTACTTGCTGATAGGTGGGAGGTGTATAACTCAGTGGTTAAGGCACCTGCATGCAGAAAAGCTCCTGGCATCTTCAGGTAGGGCTGGGAAAGATGATCTGCATGGAACTCTGGAGTGTCTTTGCCAGCCAGTGTAGCTGATAAGGAGCTAGATGGACCAATGGTCCAACTCATTCCTTCCTGTGTCCCTATAAACAGCCTCTACCCTACAATGCGGGTGGTGCTGTGGGTTAAACCGCAGAGCCTAGGGCTTGCCAATCATAAGGTTGGTGGTTCGAAGCCCCGTGACGGGGTGAGCTCCCGTTGCTCAGTCCCAGCTCCTGCTAACCTAGCAGTTCAAAAGCACATCAAAGTGCAAGTAGATAAATAGGTACCGGTGGGAAGGTAAGCAGCGTTTCCGTGCACTGCTCTGGTTCGCCAGAAGTGGCTTAGTCATGCTGGCCACATGACCCGGTAGCTGTACGCCGGCTCCCTCGGCCAATAAAGCGAGATGAGCGCCGCAACCCCAGAGTCGTCCGTGACTGGACCTAATGGTCAGGGGTCCCTTTCCCTTTCCCCTATAAAGCAATACCTTACGAAGCAATTTTGGCCACAGTGCAACCAAGGATCTGGCACTTTCAGGCCCCATTGATCCATGTTCTGTTCAACAGGGTTTCTACACTGAGCATCAAACACATGCTTAATTGGAAATTTGAGCAGCATGTTAAATCTCTCCCATCAAACATAAGTGGAATACCATGTTGGTTAACTTTAGGGTGGTAGGCCATGTTTTTAAAACCACTGCATCTACCACATTGTCGCATCTTGAATTTTCAGAAGAGGCTCCTAACCCAGAGCAGGAGACCGAAAAGCCAGTGAAGTCTCCACCTCCTCCGCCTCCACGTCGCAGTTATCTGATAGGATCTGGACTAAGCACAAGACTGGGAGAAGTCAGTTACGTGGCCAGGAAAGACAGCACTTTGGTCAAGGTTTGGTGATTGAAACAATTGAAGCAAAATTAGATACCCAGAATAGGAGGCGCTTCTGGGCAAGACAATGTCTTTCTTACTTAAGTTGCCAACGGGGATGGGTTGGTGTGGAGGTTTGTGACCCAAACGGGTATCTAAGGAAGTCTGTCAGGAAATGCATTTCATACAGTAGGCTCTGCCCATCCCTGCCTTCATGGGAATTATCCTCCCTGTATTCTTATTTATAATAACGTGAGGCAGATTAGAAGCTGCATTCATTCTACGCATGTATTTGAAATTTGAAAATAATCTTCAAGAAGCCAAATATTTAACACAGATTGACAAAAATCGATGAGAACAGTTCCATAGAAACCTTTCTAGTGAGCTCTTCTCTGCTTGCTTTCTCCATCTGTCTGTTTCCTTATCTCCCCCAGCCGCCCAAGGAGATACATTAAAATATTTCCGTCACATAGCGTGGCATGGTCTTAGGCTGCCAAATCTAAGTGTGATAATTGGCGTTGAATTTCTTCCGGAGGATGGGATGGGATGGTGCTTTCCCTTCAGAAAACTAAAGAAAATGCAATAGAAGGGAGCATTTCATTTGTTGGTGTCACGCTAATAGTCGAATTGCTTAAATATTAGGTTTTTAAAAATTGTTTGTTATACTACTTAGGAAAGCAGTGAAGATGCTGCTCAAGGAGCACAGCCAAAAATCCCCAAGGAAGACCACGCCTCTCCTCAACCCCTGGGCACAATTCCACCTGCAAAGGAGGAGGAGGAGGGAGACAGAATAATGGCAGAATTACAGGTATGATGAGGCTGGACCTGCAGAGATATGTACCTTGGATAGCATTCACTCCTGGTCTGTGGACCCAGAGCACAATTCCAAGGGAATTAAGTCCCACTTAAGTGAATGGGGAGTGTTATAGAGTGCAAGTGAGCTCCTTCAGAAAATGCACATTGATGCTCATTGTTGCAGCCTATATCAAGATATGGTCTCAGGTGTAAGTAAATGGGAAAAGAGGGGGGAAGTTTATTTCTATGCCTTTCTGGTGCACACATCCATTTCATATACAGGTACAACTTGGTTCAGGTCAGGAAAAACTGGATCTGAAGGAGGATTTGAATATCCGTGGCCATAAACAGGCCAAAGATCAGAGTTCGATTCCAGTGGCTTGAACTCTGGATCCTGTTTTCAGCAAGAAAGTATTCGGAACTTGCCTAAGGATTATCTAGCTTGCTTGTTCATTGTAACATAGGAATGGTTTTTCTGTGACATTGCTGAAGTCTAGGGGCGCAATCTAACAACAGTCAGTCACAATCAAGTCCTGTTCTGTTGCTCTTGAGAGCTGCGACTGACTTGGGCTAGATTGTGTTGCTTACTATGCAATTGGTACAGTATTTCCTGCATATCTGTCGTGCACTTTGGGGGCACTCTTTGTGCCAGAATCTGTGGAAGACAAAACTATTCCTTACATTAAAATAATATCTCCACTGGCTCGCACATCTGCCAGTGATTCTAATAAGGAGGTAAACACATAGATGGTTATCAAGCTTCAGCAAATCTTCTCCTGGGGCTAACTATGATGGCAGGCCCACCTTGCTCTTTGCTGTGGCAAACTAATGAGGTAATGATGTTCTGGGAGGCTTTTATTTTTAATGTTTTTAACAACTCGCTCTTATTCAAAAGGTGTAGAATTCTTGTTATAAAGAACTAGCAGCTATAGATTCCATCTCTAAAACAAGGCCGGGTGAGTGAAGGGTGGAGCTTGATTCTCTTTCAGTCACTTTTTTGCAGCCTGTAACATTTCAAACAATTAGCGTGAACTGGAAGAGAGAGAAACCATTATTGCATTTATAACTTTGTATGCCCCATAAAGTTCTCCGGGTAACAATAGCTGTGGCATGATTGTCAGGTTAAAGGTTTGTTTTAAATAAACCCGCATGACATGAGGCATGTAGTTTCAGCAGCCAATTCATATACGTAGTATTGCTGTGCTATACATTTTGAGGCAGGGCTTCACAGCTGGCCAGTAGGAACTAACCCTTAGCTTTTCAGCCTAGACATAATTTCTGGGCCCCTGTTGTTGATACAGCCTTGTTTGATCAGAGTTGGTCCTGAAGAAGCCCAAAGGGAAAAAGTAAGCAAGCAAACTCTTGGCTGGAATGGCTCAAGGAAGTGGCTTGGCTCTTGCTTGGAAAAGGTCTTCCGATAACATAACATGCCATATTTTAACTCTCTAGGCTTTCCAGAAGTGCTCTTACATGGATGTAAACTCAAACAGCCATGTTGAACAGTCCAGAAATGACACTCACACAAAAGATGCAAGGCCTGTGGCCTTAATACACCCCAAGGAGAAGAAGGTAACAGTGGCATTTGAGTTCTGCCACATCCTCTTGGCCTCACCTTCTTCCCTTGCTTCCAAACTAACCCTGTGCCTTGTGCATTGTTTAATCTTACTCTTTCTCTCTCTCTTTGTGCTGTGTTGGCTGTGTTTTCATGTATCTAGATTTGTGACCCGTCTTAGCACCAAAGTTCTCAAGATGCTACTAGCCTTTAGGAAAACAGAATTAATATGTGGTGAATGACGAAATGTTTAAGCAACTCAACACAAATCTTAGGATTACCTCTGTTAGTGGGGTTCAAATGCTCTTAAGATCTGAAGCGTAGGCATTTTTATTTTTAAATTTTCTATCACACCTAATCTTCCATGGAAACTCAAGGTGGCTAACAAATCTGTAGCAGAATAGAAAACAGATATCAATCCCCAAGACCAACCAAATGTGCCATCAAAATTCTAATGTAAATCTGAAATAAATTTTAACAATTCCAACACAGACACCACCTAAGTTCTCTTCTTGAGACCAAAGAAAGGATACAGTGTTTAAACATACAGTCATACCTCATGTTGTGTTTGCTTCAGGTTACGTCTTTTCAAGTTGCATCCCGTGGCAAACTGGAAGTACCGGAATGGTTACTTCTGGGTTTCCCTGCTCGTGCATGCGCAGAAGCGCTAAATCGTGCCACGTGTGTGCAGACACGGCGCTTCTGGATGCGAATGCTTCGAGTTGTGGACATGCCTCCGGGATGGATTACGTCCGCAACTCAAAATTCCACTGTAGTGATATGAGTGTCTGTAAGAGGCAGTGTTTGAATTTGGCTCTGAGAATACTAAGCAAAGAAAATTGAAAGAAAAAAAGCGTGCATTTTGCTACAGACCAGTGGAAAACTGCAATCCTACGACCCAGGTGGTGCTGTGGGTTAAACCACAGAGTCTAGGGCTTGCTGATCAGAAGGTCGGCAGTTCGAATCCCTGCAACGGGGTGAGCTCCCATTGCTCGGTTCCAGCTCCTGCCCACCTAGCAGTTCGAAAGCACATCAAAGTGCAAGTAGATAAAACAGCGACCGCTCCGGCAGGAAGGTAAAACGGCGTTTCCGTGCGCTGCTCTGGTTCGCCAGAAGTTTAGTCATGCTGGCCACATGACCCGTAAGCTGTCTGCGGACAAACGCCGGCTCCCTCGGCCTATAGAGCGAGATGAGTGCCGCAACCCCAGAGTCAGACACGACTGGACCTGATGGTCAGGGGCCCCTTTACGTTTACGTACACTTACTGGAGAATAAGCTGCATTGACCACAGTGGGACAGCTCCTGAGTAAACACAGGATTGTTTTGAAAGTTTGCTTTATAATAAGAGGAGCAATAGCTAGAATGCATATGATAACACCAGCTGGGGAAAGCAATTGCAAGTTTCAATATTGCTTTCAACGCAATAGCTCTAAAGCTCCAGGCGAACTGTTACACACAGCAGATTCCTTTCTAATTTTTGCATTCATGGTTAGGGGACTTTTGGGGTGCTATTAATACATGCTTAGGAATTCTGAGATGGACTATAACTGAAGTAGAATCAGGTGGAATTATGATGCTGCACCTGAAGAAATATGTAACTCCATCTGTTCAACTCCCTGTTCCAGGGAACAAGGCCATCTTCTCCTTCCCTAGCAAAGATAAACACAATCCAGACCATAGAATTCCTCAGGCAGGGAGGAGGTGCCGAACTGGGGGGAAAACACCATAATAGTATGACTACACTATAGACCAGACTATAGATAAAGAGGTACTCATACAAACATAGACTTGTGGAGCTGGGAAGGACGAAGAGGGTCAAGCCCCTGCAATAGCAGGAATATTTTGCCCATAGTGTAGTTTGAACCTGCAACCCTGAGATTAAGAGTCTCGTGCTCTACTGACTGAGCTTATGCTGGAAGGCAGCTTTGTATATGTATATTCAACACCTCTAACGTGGCATACTCAAGGCAGCATTCGATGTTGGCTTCCCAATTTCCTGCAACTGGTGAGATGAAACACGCAGTGAGCCCTCTCTCTCATGTGCCCTGAACAGCATGTAGCACTTTGCTAACTTTAAATAATAATACTGAATAGCCTTTTGACCCTAGAAACCAGAATATTTCCGACAACACATGAAACACTCCGTGCCAATTGTCCATGTAATGCCACCTACATCTTTGGCTCTTTTTGACTTCTGCTTGGTTTGCATGAAACCTTTTTCACCTTTTCTCCTGGATCCTTAGGAGGGGTTATGGTTTCCTTGACATGCTAACAAACTACATATGCATGGGGTCTGAGCAAGTTTTAAGTTGCCTCTTGTACAATGATAGTTGTCTTCCAGACTCTTGTACTGTGCTATGTTTTTTAAAATCAAGACACCTGTGTTGAAAAACAAGTAGTTAACTTGCACTTGTGATGGCTTTAGTGTGACAGGATAGTAATTCTGATTCTGGAGATTGATGCAGTTGGTGTATCAATGGACAGGGCTGGGACATGGAGGCTCAGCAAGGTTGGGCATTTGCTGGGGGCCTCCTGAAGAGAGCCTCATGGATCTGGTACACTTACTTATTGGGGGACAGAACCTGGAGGCTGCCTTGCCCAAGAGCACTCAAAAACCTGCAGCAGATCCTGCCAACAGACTATGTTTGTTATCTAATGTGGATGGACAATCCTATATTCTCAAATTATGTGACTACTGTATACCTTTTTTGTTGTGGTCCAGCAACAATTTTGCTTCAAGTTGTTTCTGTTACAAACAGACTAAAACTGTAGTCTACCAATGGAAGCAGCTGTTTCTAGGCTTACTCTTTTGAATCTGTATCTCATCGTTGCACATCCTTTCTGGTCACAGTAACAAGTTGGGAGCACCTTTTTACTGAACTAGCAAGAATGCATTTGAAATGCAAAGGCAAATGTCCTGTTCTCCCCTGCAGCCAGTCACTTTTGGAGCTGTTTTTGCAAATCAGGAGTCATAAATGCACTAGCCAGGGTGTGGGTATGTGCAGGGGAAAAGGGCTCTTGCAGCAGCTCCTGCTGCCAAAATGGGTAGGCTGTGCCAGCAGACCTACTTAATCCATTTTCGGCAGAAACAGACACCGTTGTACCTCGCAGTGGGAGGTGCTGCTTCTTTCCCCAGGGTGCTGCCTCTTCAACCACACCCAGCATTTTGACCTCTTGCTTTTCTCCTTCCTATAAAATAAGGTATTGACTGTGCGCGTAAACATCCACTTTTTTTATCAGTTGTGACATTCAATACTAAGGTCAACATCAGGAGAGACTGAGGACGAGGGGTAGGAAACGCCACCAGCAATATTCTTGCCACCATCTAATCTAATACCAGACTTCTTTGCAAGCCACTCTTGAGAGCCTCTTGGTTTAAAAAGAAAAATGTAGCTCTTCTAAATAAACAAGCTCTGGAAGCTATTTACCGTAGGCATTCCTGTACTATTTGGGTAGCACCATCAAGTGCCAAGGGATGCCTTGCTGGGCCCCTCTGCCTTGCCCTTGGGACTCTCCCTAGGCCACGCCCCTCTTTGCCCCTGCTCCACAGCCTCCTCCAGTTTTTCTGCCTGGCCTGATATGTGTCCTTGAACTCTAACCATGCCCCTTGCTTGCCGGGATGGATGAGTTTACACATAAAAACCTCTGGCTTTTGTGTGGCTGGACCATAACCTACTGTACCAAGATAAAAGTCATTTCCGTTGCCCCACCTTCCAGTTAGATGTGACCCCTGAAAGGTTGCTCACTGGAGAATGCAGCCCTCCATCTGGAGAAAAACAAAACCCTCACCCGCTAATCAAATGTAATGGTTATACCAGAGGAAGAGGCTTTTCTGAGCTAGCCAGCTTGGAGAACTGGCTTAAATGTTAGCAGTCAGCATTCTAGTCCAAATGGTGTGGTCATTGTTTCCTAACAAAGTTTAGTCCAACAGCCTAAATGAAAGGTTTCTGTTTCATACAAATCAATCGTTGAAAGGGAGGAATGTTATGAAGATGGCACAAATGTTGTACAGGATGTAAAGTCTATGGAGGGGTTGCTTAAAGGACTCATTCTAGAACCTGTGTTGTCTGCCTGCATAGTTTTGTGTGTGATACAAAGTTCTACCAGATTTGGAGTAAACCCCTGGAAGAGGTGCAAAAATCCGCTGAAGACCATGGAAATGGCTCTGCATTGATGCAGAAAGAGGCCCGTTCACATTATCTGTACTTTATCTGATGATGTGCTAAATAATTGGGGGGAAATAGTCCCAGCCTTTTAAAAAAATAAGTTGTATCCCTCAGTAACTAAGTAATGCAACTCTTCCCCCTAGGTGTATGGGGAGGCAACAAAAGATAGTGACCATCCCAAGCACCAGACAGAAGAGATGGTCTCGGATGCTCCCAGCATTGCTGAAAACTCTACCTTCAGCAAAGATTTGCTTTTGGAGAATAAGGAGTATGCACAAACAAATTCTCTTAAGCTGAAAACAAACTGCTCCATTGTGTTAGACAATGAAAGGAAGACGGGGCCTGAAGAAGCACAATGTCCCGCAGTTGAAACTGGAAGACAAAGGTCAACCAATGCTGCACTTAGAGAGACTGGTCATAGTTCGCAGCAGAATGAGCCTCTCAGTGGTGCAGGGGCACCTCCTGTCAGTCAAACAGACTCATACACCCAGGAGGCTTCTCCTAAGTCTCTAGAGGAACAAGAAATGTCTGCTGGGGCCTATAATCAAGTTGTGCTGAGGCATAAGGCACCTAGAAATGTTGCCTTAAATAGTATGGATGAGGTAGAGTCGCCAACTAGCTCTCCAAGTGATGAAAGCCCACCATCGGAGAACATTGCTTTCATGATTACCAAAACAGCAGTCCAATTTCTGTCCAGTGGAGAGGTCCACGATATAGTCAACAGGCAGGGAGAAGATGTGCAGACTGTGAACATTGATTCCAGAAGGGAAGCAACATCCCAACAAGGGACGCTAGAGAACCGTGAAAGTGAAGAGCCCGTGATGTGCTTGGACAAAAAACCGGTAATCATTATTTTTGATGAGCCAATGGACATCCGATCAGCTTATAAAAGACTTTCAACGATATTTGAGGAATGTGATGAAGAGCTGGAAAAAATGATGACAGAAGAGAAGATAGATGAAGAGGAGGAGGAGGAGGAAGACCAAGAGCCTGAGACACCTGGTGCCCGTAACATAGGAGTTACCAGTGCAGACAGTAATAGGAGTCATGGGGCTGATGACACAAGCAGCAGTAGATTTGAGCAGGACTTCAGAAAACGCTATCTGTCTAATTCAGCGACACAAGTCAAACTCCTTGAAGGGCAGGAAACAGGCGAGATGGATCTCAGGAAATCTCCTTACATTTATGTGCCACATCCAGAATCAAAGCTGGACACTCCTGATACAAAGAAGAAATTCAAGTTTAAATTCCCTAAAAAGCAGCTGGTGGCTCTTACACAGGCAATCCGCACGGGGACTAAAACCGGCAAGAAAACTTTGCAGGTGGTTGTGTATGAAGAGGAGGAGGAAGACGGCACTGTGAAACAGCACAAAGAGGCAAAAAGGTTTGAAATCCCGAGCAGTCGGCCTGATGACGCTTCAGGGAAGGAGGAGCCAAACCTAACTGTACAGACTTCTAGGACTGAAGAAATTAGAAAAAATACATACAGGACTCTGGACAGTCTGGAGCAGACTATTAAGCAACTGGAGAGCACTATTAGTGAGATGAGCCCAAAATCAGTTTCTGAAGCTCCAGCCCGATCGGAGGGAACTTCTGTCCCGGGCTTTTTCTCACCTAAAGAATCCCTAGCGCTGGAAGAGACTATTGCTGATGTTGAACCCCCTTCCTCAATACCGTCAACTTCACGTAAGGTACTTTAGTATGAGAAATCACAACTCCAGCTGCTTTCTAAAACAAAATCTGCCATAATAATCACCATTAAGCAAGAGGTGTCTTCTGATTGGTTTGCTTCCTTTCGGGTGGCTTGTTTGATGCATCCATTAGGTGTCTAACAGCTAATAGATTTGTGTGTGGTTTTATTTTTTAAAAAATAAAATAAAATCTCTCCTGCTGATTGGTGATGGGCAATCAAAGGAAGCTTGGTCAGCTGTGGGCGAATCAAAATACCTGGGACTGCCAGTTAAACGTAGGTTGATCTGTAGTTGAGCCTTTTACCTCCATTTTTGATTCCTGGAATTAACACCAGTGGTGTGCCTTGTGGTGTGGATCCTTTTGGTGCTTCCCATGCATGTATTGGGGGCTTTGCCTTCTCACTCAAAGCAGCTTTGGCCATGGTGTGCGAGCCTCCACGTTGCCCATGCACTGATGCTTACCCCACATTTCCCTTATCTCTCCCCCCTTCCCCTTGGCACCCCAACCTTCCCCACAGGGTTCAACCAGCACTTCACAGACCAGCAGGATGCCAATCCCTGCAGCCGCAAAAAGTAGACAGCAAGGCAGTGCAGACAAAACAAGCAAACCGCATAAGCTACAGGATCAACGCCAGTACAGACAGGTAGTTTTACCTTAAACCCAAAGCTTGGGATGGACTTGAAAGCGGATTGTGTGTGTTTGGTAAATGTGTAAGTCAAGTGACCGACTTGGATGATACCAAATAATGGACTTTTGTTTTCCCGCTGGAATTTGGAACTGGAAATCCAGGGACTGGGGGGGGGCATGAAAATATTTAATGGTAGCATTGTCTCTCCCCCCCACTCCCTCCCTCATACTTGCGCATGTCTGCAGTAAAACATCACCTGCTTTTTTGAGTTTTGTTCCTGTACTCTGCTGCAGTTTCCTAAATGCCAGCGATGGGAATAGATGCCGTTTGAAGCATTTCAGATGACACTGTCGATACTAACTCCCTGTTTAACAGACCGCAGTGAGAAGCCTATTAACCACCCACCAAAACGTTTCCACCCTCACCTAACAACCCTACAAGCATGGCCAATGTAGTGAACAGCCCAGTTTTTGTGGCACCCTCCTTTCCCCACACTCTCTCCTGTCAACTTCTCCCCCACTCTGTCCACCTTCTCTCCTGTAGCTGAGGGAGGGGTGGCGGGCAGGAAGGAAGGAGGGAGGGCCTCCCAGGTCCAGCCCATAGGTGCAAGATTTAGTGCCAGCTTCAGAGACTCTATATCCATTCTTCCTTTCTGCAAGCCTATTTTTCCATACAGCTCCTTTTATTTTTTGTTTATTGTGTATGTTGACTTAAATTGTCTCCCACCATCTTTATTTATTTACAGGCTAATGGAAGTGCTAAGAGAGCTGGTGGGGACTGTAAGGCCACTTCCCCTAACCTGTCTGCTTCAAAAATCCCAGCCTTTTCTTCCACCTCTGGGAAAAGTAGCTCTGTTTCTAGCGGTGATAGCACTAACCTTCCGAGCCCCCCTACTAAAGCCTCTGGCCCTTCTTCTAACCCTCTCAGTCCTCCAACAGGTCGCCCTCCTCATTCCGCTTCCCTAATCCCCTCTGTCTCTAATGGCTCCTTGAAGTTCCAGAATCCCGCTCACACAGGTAAAGGTCACCAACCTCTTTCATTCTCAATACAGACTCAAAACGGCCGGCCACCCCCTCTTCCTCCAGCTCCCTTTTCCTCATCCTCCTTCTCCTCTCCCTCCTCCTCCTCCTCCTCTCCCCCATCACTGAGTCAAGGTTCGAAGAGCATCCGCTCGATCCACACACCCAGCTTCACCAGCTACAAGTCCCAGAACGGAAGTGTCAGCAAACCTGCCCAATCTTCCTCCGTCACCAAGGAATCAACTTAAAAGCTCTATACTGGCCAGTACAAGTTGCGGACAAAATCTTCTCTGTTGCTGATGTCGGTATTGCAGCTGAGAAGTGCGTACCAAACTTGCTGTGGAGTTTCAGGCTGAAATGTGAAACTTGTGCTAAATACTGGGTTATTACAAGCGAGAGACAAAAAGTAGTTTTGTAGGCATTCGCTGCTGTCAAAATGCCGAGGGGGAGGGGGAGGGCAGGGGGTGGGGGCTCCGTTCAGCCAGAAACTTGTTACAAAAAGTACAATGGGAGTATGAATGAAACTAGAAGTATGAGTGCACAGAAATGGTTCAAGCATGAAAATAAAGTGTATTAAAGCGAGTTATTTTGTATAAAGCTATTTTTAAGTACGAGAACTAAGCATCGTGTGATAATGCAAAATTATAGAACTGAAACTAAGATATTTTTCTTTTATTTTTGTGTTATCCAAATTTGTTACAGATTTCTATTTTTGTCAAAAAACAAAACAAAAAAACCCTTCATGGTTACTTTCAGAAATCTTTTTTGCCAAAACATTTGATACTACTATAACGTACATTTTGATAGTTATGCCGAACACCTTCCTCTGCACAAGCAACAAGAATTAAGACTGAGACTGATGTGGTAGGAGGCAACTTTACCTATTGCACTGCCATTCAGATTATATTTAATAATAATTTGCGATGCCAAGGAAAAACTTTTTTTTTTTTAACATTTAGGCATTTGCTGATTCCCTTTTGCTTCCTTCATTTTTCCATTTTACTGAGACCTGGGTAAATCATGTAGTACTACCATGTGGATTATTTTTTAAAAAGTGTATACTTCTGTACTGTTCTGTATAATGGAAAAACCTCTGTACATATTATAATATAAATATATAAATATAAATATATAAATATAAAATATAAGTACAGTATGCGGCTGGGCACAGACAAGAGTAGTTTTCGACACCAAAGGTCAATTTTATGCATGGTTCTCAAGTACACTTTGGGAAAAGGTCAGTGGGGGTGGGCAGGGATGGGTTTCAGAAAGCAACCTGTGTGGCAAGGCGAGTGGTTCTTTTTGTAAATATCTTATTTGTACAACTCTATAGTATAATACAGAAGGAAAGAAACACCTTTGCAGAAATAAAGGGCTGCATGCTTATGTTGTGGTATGATTTTGTCACTAATCAGTTATTTCGTAGTTTTCATACTAGCCCCCCAATGCACTTGGGTGGAGCCATTGCACATTTTAGTCCCATTGATTTCGGTGGGATAAGTACGCATGTTCTTCAATCTGTCCTATTGGGGGAAAAGGGCATAGGCACTTTTAAAGTCATGGTGGGTTGTGTGGAATAGGATGCTGGTGGGCCAATCGCCTGATCCAGCAGCGCGGCTTGTCTTGTCTACAAGTAGCCATTTTGCTGCAGGAAATCATGATGGGAAGCTGAGATCCAATGCAGCTTCCTGTCTCAAATTTTTTGTGTTACGCACACACCACAGTATGTTCCCTTATTAGCTTAAGTTTTTTACATCATGTGCAGCTTGACCACAACCTAGAATCCCCAACTGGTGGCTGCCACTAACGGCAACATCCTGCTTGTCTTGCTTGTTTTATAATAATGCGTGACAGCTTATCGTGCCGGCCCAATACTGCAATCTGCAAAAATATAAGTGAACAGAAGCCTCATATGTGACCTTGTTCAGGAATTTTAAGGAGCCAGTAGTTTTAAGAATTAGTGCAGTTTTCAAAGGGACGGTCTCCCATCTGAATCCAAAATGGCAGCCAGCTGACTTGGGAGACATAAAAGACAACCTGCTCCTTGATCTCAGGAACCATCACGCAAAATCTTGTTACAATATCTTAAGATGTGTCCAAATATATAGTGAAAAAACAAACTTTTCCAAATTATATAGTTGATACGTCTAGCACACACCTCTAACAACTGCATACCTTTGGAAGCAAGTAAAACAACACTAAGAGCAAGTCACAAACATAAAGTTCTTGCATATTAGTCCACCCAGTGGATAGGCCACATTTGCCTCTGCATAAACAAACAAACAAACACTCATATCCATATCTATATATCTATATTGGAATAAAGTAAGATTGAAAAACTTCTTCAGTTTACAGGAAAAGTTTCTGCTCACTTGGAAGGTGGATTCTTAGGTGCTGATGCAGCATGTGAAAGTTCCTTATTTTTTTTAAGGTTCCGAGAGCCCCATTTCCAACTAGCTGATATTATTCCTTGTAGACAAAGGCTACTAGAAAAGTGGAAAGGTGGGTGGTAGGCGGTTCATATACCATTTGGGGGAAGAAGTTTAGGAAACTTCCACCATTACCAATTATTCAGTATTACAACCCTTCATTGCTCCAGAGTGTTACTAACTTTATTTATATCCACCCTCTTCAAATGCTTGAGGCAGTTCTCAACATCATTTTAAAAGTCCATACACAAAGCTACAAAACAAAATTATGTTTCTGCCAGCAGAGCCAGCACAATCAACCCACAAATCAAGCAGCCCCTTGGGCAAAATTCTTCCTTGAACATGCACATTTTACACATTTGCTGAAGGCCTAGAGCAGGGATAACTCAGAGAACTCTGATTTAAGAGAGGGGCAGAGCTCCCCCCCAAAAAAAGCAATGGTGGTGACATTCAAGTTAACTCTTGATTTTTAAGAATGCCAGTGCCTCACTGACTGCTGGTGTCCATCTTTTGACCAATCTTGCTGAACCCGGAAATGCTGGGGTCTGGGTAAAGCAGGCATAAATCCAAATGCCATGGCAAATATCAAGACAAACTTCTGATAAGCACCTGAATTTTCAGGTTTCAGGGTATATTATTAACACAGTTGCCATCAGGATGCGTGACACTTTACAATCTAAGAGGGCTCATCCCTTAAGGACCTGATAATCTGAAATTAGGCACATGAGAGGCACAAAGAGGCAAACAATGTGTTTCCGTCACATCTCAGTTACAGCAGGGCATGAGATCTGGGGCAGGGGGTGTTCCAAAGGCTTACACAGAGACAGCAGACGTTGAGGAGTGGTTTGAAATAAAATATATATGCTGCCATATCATAAAATATCAGGGTGTCACAGAACAACATGTACACAGCAAAACATAAGACATTAAAATGGCTGAGCAATCAGGACCACCTTAGACAACTGCATAGGCCTATTGACATAAAATGCTCTTCAAGAGAAGCCTGGAGGTAATGCTGCCTGCCGAATCCTCAAGAGTGTGTTCTGCAGCATGAGACCAGTGACACAAAATGCCTGCCATCTACCAGAAACCAGTGAGGCCTCTAACACAGGAGAAAACTAGCATCATGCAGTAAAGGCCGAAAGGGTAGAGGAAGCAAGATATTTTCAGATAGTGGAGGGAGGTGAGTGGTAAGAGTGAAGGCTTTACAGGTAGGGGTACTTGTGACTATGGTGGACCATAGTCCTTTATGGCAAATGGAGAAAGGGGTAGGGGAAGGGAACTGACCATGGAAGACATCAAATGGAAGGATTAAGTGCTTGAATTGGCTCTAGGAGCAGACAGCAAGCCAGTCTAAGGATTTAATTAGGGGCATCATATGATCAAAGGAAAAGGGGTGCAATTCGTTTTGGAAGCAGTGGTTTGGATAAGAGAGACAAGGGCCGATCCAAGGTGGAAAAGGTTGCAAGAGACAACAGACTCAAACCAGGGTTTCCACCAAAGGAGCAGAGAATAGAGGCTGTATTTTTGCAATGTTGAAATGGTGGAAGCAAGAGGACTTGACAAAAGATGGAACACAGGGAACAAAGGGAGAAAAGAATCAAAGACAAAAAGAAGCCTTTCTATCTGCTCAACAGTATGATAAAGTGGGACTTTGATATATTGAGTTTGAGATGACACTGGAAATCTTGTGACACTCAAAATCTTCTGCCTAACGTTAGGGCTGGCCCCAGATGTGACAGTGAAAGGCATCTGATTATAAAACACCAAAGAGAAAGTCTAACAAGGAGGGTGTGCATATATAGAATCATAAATAATTACGAACATACATGGTGTATAAAGCATCACAGATAAAAGTCTGAAGCTATATCACTTCATAACTAAATTAAAATGAGGGTTCATTAACAAACCTCTTAGGAGTACAACAGACCGTTTCTCTCCACATCTCACCCTCACTCCAATCTGGACTGAATACAAGCAAGTTTGTGCAAAGAAGCTTATTTATATACTGCTTTTCACTTATAAATTTATGAATCCCAACGCAACTCACAACATACATAAAATCATTAAAACCAGCATCTCAAATATCTAGATAATTCCAACAACTATAGCTTCAAGAACCAAAAGGGAACTGCATACAGTCAGGAAACACCAAGGTAAGCAGAAAGGTCTTTTAATTGTCTATGAAAGCACCTCATAATCAGTACCTGACTGGTCTCCATAGGGAACTCAATCCACAAAATGGGAATGAACGCACTTTTAAACCCTGGCCTAGCACATTTCAATAGGTCATGGTACAGTCAGAAGAACGCAGCCCGTAGAATAGATCAAAGTTGTACGGGCGTACATTGCAAACAGCTCTAAAATGTGTTGAACTGCAGGCTACTGAAACTACTTCTATTAGCTCTTTTCCACAAGTTCCATCAGCTTACATAGAAACAAAGCACCCTGCTACCATTGTGTGAATTTGCCCCAATATGCAATTTTCACATCTTCCCTCAAACGTTGTTGGTCTGCAGCTACCAAAAACATTTGTGGCACTTGTCCATGTATGTCTGCATCTTCTGTCAACCAGCTGCTCTGAAGGTATAAATTTCTACATACACAAATAAATAACCACCTCATCCACTCCACAGCTCTTGAATGAATCAGGATCCTGTCCCTGAAAACTAATAGCACAGTGTTTGTGATGGATGCTTGAAAATACAGCCTTATAGAGGCAGTGGCATGGGGCAACGTATTTTTGTTAAGTTGCTACTCATGCAAGTTGGCATTTTTTAACACCACAGCAACCTCATGGTGAAAACCGAATGCATACGTGAACCAATCCTGAACCAATCCTTATTTTCTTACTCTAAGTCCTACCCCTAGTAACTGGGAAGAGGAGGTGGGATGGAGGGAAGAAAAATGCCCTTGCAATGGCTTCCTTCCTATGAATGCAGCTGGAATTTCCCTGGAGGTTTGAACAGTGAGGTGACCAAGGAGTTTGCTTTCACGTCTTATAGCCTTTGTGCTGTGTTAATTAATCCAGAATGTCCACCATGCCATACTCCTAATTTGTGACTTAGGGGGGTCTGAGATACCTCAAAGTTTGAGAATAATACCTCGGCTCAGAGCTACAAGAGAATCTACTGTAAGGCCTTTAAGACTCAAGACCCCAGACCATAAGACTGCAAGAAACACCATCTTGCAAACATGTTTATCATTTCAACATGGGAATCTGCCCTGATTCCACCTGCCCAGTGTGGCACTTTTGACATTATCTCCTCCAAACACCATCCACCTTCACAGTAGGGCATACCTCACCCAAAAGAGCTGGGAAGTCCTTACAATCCAAACAAAACAAAACAGATGCCCATTAAACCTGCACAAGGCCTTTGATATATCCAAAGCTATTCTCAGTACTGAGGCTTCTGTTCGCAAGAACAATATGACAATAAGAGTGGGCTGCAAAACAATTAATCCATGTTAAACCATCAGCCCCATCCCTAAATAAAATTCACAAACAAGCCCTGTTGAAAGCGTTCACCTGTCATTTTAATAACCATTTCCTACATCATGGACCTTTTGGGCAACCACTTTTCCTTTTCTCATACTGGGTGGGTATAGTCAGTGAACTTTGATGATATGAACTTGACATTTTTCATTCTTCCCCCTTAAAGGAAAGTCAGTCCATGCAAAGAACCATCAAAACAATTTTATTTCCAGTGTTTTAAGCGGGTATGCACACAGGCATGATACAGATTTGGATTCATTAAAGTCTTCATGCAGAATTATATTCTCAATAAAAGAAACCAGTTCCATCCAGGATCCACTATCTACACGCCTATGTTACAACATTTATATCAAATCTGGTATCTGAGGAAAAGATACACATGTAGTATATACATTTAAGTTATTTATTTTACAGAAAGATTAAAAATTCAAGTCACATAAAACTCAAAAACTGTATTAAAACTGGAATATAAAACTCAGAAATCCAACTGGAATGCCTAAGGAATGGAAGCTCTGTACCCACCTGTGTTAAAATTTGTAAAATGTCATGAAACGTCTTACCGGTAAAATGTATTCATTTGTTGTTTATATTAACATCCTCTAATTTAACAATTATTATGGCACCCTAACAAACCAAATGAACTTTTTTTTTTTATGAGGCACTTGTTAGTGACTAAAGCCAAAAGAACATTTTTTCCTGCATACTAATGCCAGTTGTCAGTCATAAAAAAACATGTACACATTACATAACATGTTGCATTAGATGCTTTGTTCCACATGTGTATGCAGCAATCAAATATACTTTTATTTAAAATAAATTTATTTTTATATATTTATATATATTTATTTATATATATATATTTTAGACTCTACCCTCCCACCCAATATTCTGGCTGTATTAATGCACCATAAAGAATTTTCCCACAGCGCATATAGATGAAACAAACCTCCTTTGATAGCTGCAAAGTAACATCATACAGGGGGAAATAAACACATACAGAAAAACTGGGAAAGTGTTAAAAGAGAAGCTGCTAATTGAATTGCTGTAGTGGACATCTGAATTTCTCTCTCCATTTCAAAGATACTGGTAGAATCGAGATCTAACCACCTGGGTCCCAGATAATTTATGAGGATGGGCATCAACTGCTGGGCTGAAGTTGCTTTTGTTCATATTCTGGTAGCTTTCTCCATTAACATGGTCTAGTGGCTGTAGCGATCCCGACACTGGTGTTCGAGGAACCAGAGTCAAACTACTACTAGAAGAAGAGCCACCTTCCTCTGCCCACATCTCTGCAGACGAAGAGAGGTCTGTCTTTGACGAATCTCCTACTCTGCTAGTGTTCTCCTGCTTGGGCTCTCCACTTTCCCCCACGCTAAGGTCGGTTGTGCTAGTGCGTAGACGCTCTCGTGCAAGCCAGTCTGAAATGGAGAGGTCCTGTGCTGGGCATTTGGGCTTCAGCCGGTTCACAGCTGAAGCATCTTTCTCCCTATCGGGATTTTTCTCTTGGACTTTCCAAGAATTTAGAACACTTATTTCAGCAAAATCTCTCTGGCCTCCCAAAGTGTGCCTTCGCCTGATGTTCTTTCTCTTGGCGGTCTCTGCAGAGTTAGATTTCTGACTGCCTACTCCAAACATATCATCTGCGGATGACTTGAGCCGCAGTTTTAACCTGTCTGTAATCTTGAGTCTCCATGTGGGCTCCTGCTTTTCAGGCTCACTTCTAGCCGATGCAGCTAAGCTGCTAGTTGACTTTCCTTTCTTCATGATGTCAAACATTTTGGTCACTGCTGGCAACTCCTTCTCACACTTGGCATCTCCGGAGCCTTCACTGTCCGTCTTGTGCCGGGCTGATTTCTTCCGGGATAGTGTATCACATTCAATAAGTTTGTGTGAGCTAAACAGTCTGCGGTTGTCCAACTTAGGCGTTGAACTTCCCTCTGTGCAACTTACTTCGCTTTCTTCAGAGTTCCTCCGGCTTCCCTTTGCCACGTCTTGCACTTTCCCCCTGAACAGCCTTTCCACTGCAGAGCTCGTGGAAAAAACAGGGAAGTCGCTCTCGCTGTCTGATTCCACAGGGCGACCTTCACTGATCAGTTCACTTCTCTCATCATCAGCCTCTTCTCCTTTACTCTCTGCAACTGACTGCACCTCAGGGCTTAGCATGGTGGAATCTAATCCGGCTAGGTACGTGGTAGATGAAGTTGTGGAGTAATCAGAAGTGATGGAGCTGACATCAGCTGCTAAAAACTCACTGTATTTACTCTCAGGGTTGGCCAACTTTTTACAGGAGAATCTGTGCAGAGAAGCCTGTGAAGAAGTGCTAAGCATTGTGCCTGAGTCAGAGACTGTTTCTTCCAGTTGAGAAGAGGCTTGAAAAACAGGTGGTCTTGCACAATCTCTCTGGGTACTTAGTCGGAAGCTGAGATTTGGCGATCTCATATATTTTTGGTGGTAAGGTGTTGAAGGGTCTTCCGGGGGCCCGCACTCTTTCCTTGGCAATACAGCCTCCCCCATGGCTGCCACAGAAGGCTTCTTAACACTGTTCTCTTTTTCCTTTGGAGCTACTGTTCTCGCATTTCTCCCTGCCATTTCCTTCTCCGGTTCTTCTTTAGGTGGGTTATCTTTTGCCGAACTGCCGCAAAAGTGCTCCCCTTGCTCCCTCTTGAAAAACACATTATCTAACTCATCTTCGGAGCTGCTGGGCTGTGGTTTCTCTTTTGTTTTTTTCCGCTTGCGACTGGCTGCTGCAAAGATGGAGGACTTAAGCAGTTCTCTGCTATACTGATCCTTTCCAGATCCCCAAGAACCCTGTATGGGACGGACAAGTAAACAAAACGAAATACCATCATAATTGTCCTCAGAGGTTAGAAAACAAAAATCCATGTTTTGTTTTGACACAATAAAAGCTTACATTTAAAATGTGTGTCATCTAAAGAAGCATTACTTTAAATGGGCAGGGTGAGAAAGCTCTACCATTGTCACTGAACGGAAATGGGCCTGTTGATTTCTTTAGTAAATTCACCAATTACTTAATAAGCACAGATCTACAGTCACCTGGTTGAAGTGGCTCCCTTTGTCTTAGGAATAAACTACCCAGAGTGAACATAAGAATATCAGAAGGAAGGTAGTGTGGGCCAAAGACCCCTTTCCTACTAAGTTCTACTAGGATCTGCTTAGTTGAAGATATTTCCCTCCCCAAAAGTTGTCAGAATAGATAAAGATGATCATTAAAAAGTATTTTGAAAGTCAAGATATTATGTATGCAATATCCAAACAGTGATGCTATCTTCTAATGCTAATTCATGACTGCAATTTCCTAATATTTTATTATTACTGTTATTATTATCCTTCCATATATAGCTCAGGGTGATGTACAAAATATACTAAAAACACGTGAAAAACAAAACAAAACAACAACAATATTGTAGTAGTGGTAATAATAATAATAACAATAAAAATAAAAATAAAAATAAAAACAGAAAATGGAAAACCCATGGCAGAGACCTTATCATTAACTATATTATATATAGTTTTCTGAATGTACTCAACATCCTTTAATTACAGTACAGTCTAGTGCTCTGTTTATTATACTATTCTTCTTGCACCAGTGGTGCTGCCGGTGCCTTTTGCAATATAATCTATATTTACAATAAAAGACTTTCAATCCTTTTGTGGATTTGACCTTTAGAAGACTATAGCTGCAAATCTTAACCCCACTCACCTGGGAGAAAGACCCTCTGAATAGACACTATTAGGATTGCACTGAAATGCACTAAAATACCAGGAGCGTGGAATTTGTCTACTTCCCCCACATCTGTATGCAAGCAACACAGCCGATAAATATTTAGCTGGAAGAAAATTTAAAAGTGCAATGATTTACCTTAGATTTTGCAGAGTCACTAGTAGCTGAATCTGTTGAGAGAAAGTCAAAATAGAGCACTTTAGTCATCACTGCAGAGCTTGATCTCACTCTATAGACAATGCCGGACGTATGAAAGAAGACAAGCACAGAACAAAATGTGAGAGCAAACAAGTAACAAAAAAATCAAATAATCAGAACAAAGTGGATAATAAGAGCTCACAAAGATGCAAGCTGCACCACAGAAAGCCACCGCCATGAAAGGATGCCGTGAGTTGTAGGCAGAATCAGCTCAAATGACAGAAATGGCAAAGGAGCCAAGTTCTTCTAAATAAAGCAGAACAGAAATACTAATATTTATTCAATGTCCTAATACACAGCCCTGCAAAACCGCAGCTGAGAGACCTTTTCAGGATTGTACTCTGTACGCTCCTGTAAATAACATGCACAATTTTATTTTTTTTATTTTTTTAAGAGCCTTTGGCTACCTTCTGAAACAATTCTTAGATGTTCTTTTTGGCAAGTCATGTTTGTATGCTGCCAAACTGTTTGCCCTGGGGTTCGCATGTGAAGGTGCCCCAGTTTCATTTTCAGGTGCTCCTCCGAGCTACACATTAAGGAAATTTCAATTTGTTGCTAGCTAGATTTCCACAGCTATCAGTTTTGTACTCGTATCAAAAAAGAAGCGCTATTATGAAATGGAAAAATGGACACCATAATTTTACTGTCTGGCAGAAAACGACGACAGAGGTTAAACAGCTATAAAGGGGATAAGGAGGGGCTAGCACAGTGACCAAACAACGTTTGACTTTGCCATTCTCCAAACTCTCAGGGGGTCCCCATCCCAACCTCAGAATTAATGAGCTGAGCCCCATGCCATGCCCCTTCTGACACATGGCTAATGACTAGAAAGACTGGTGGACCATACCATGCTATTTCTCCTCAGGGTCTGCTTCAGAAATAACAAGAAACAGCAGAAACACTTTTAAAAAGTAGCACTGATCTGTTCAAATACTCTTTAAAAGAAAAAAAAATACTGTACAGATCAACTAATTCTTTGTGCATTTACAAGAAACGGGGGTTTCTGCAGACAAGGCAGCTACAATGTGGGCAACAGTCCTCCTTCTTCCTACAGTTCCAGCTGTCCATAAGTGACATCACAGAGTCCACTAGTGACATCACCGTGTGATAGACTCCTCCCACTTCTCCTGTTTCAACATCAGGATAGAGGGACTGTTTCAATACAATGCGGAAAAAAGTCTTCTACGGACTAAAACACAAACTAGAAACAAAGGGATAACATTTGTGATCAACAACATGCTTGGTTAGTGAAACAGTTATGGTGGCAGTGTGGGAAAACGTCACCAAGAGAGTAAGAGTTTTGCAACAGTAGTAGTACTTAGCAGAATAATAAGGTGGCAGTCGTTAAATAGAAGCAACTTGTTTAGCAAAATATGAAACATACCCTATTACAAAATACTTAGGGAAAAATCGTGGTTAGTTTTCAAACAAAGTGAACTTTAAGCCTTCCTGACTTTGCAAATCAGTGCAATTTGAACAGAACATGGAAGCTAAAGCTTTCTGCCATACCACTGACCACTTACACACTAGCAGGAATCCTGTTCACCTCGTGGTAAGAATTACATGAAAACCATGGTTAATGACACAATAGTGGCATGCATAGTTCTCATGGTCTAAGAATTACAATTCAGTTGTCCAAGAATGCACCCCGAACATAGAACATGCATGCAACATGCCTAACCATTGTTCTCCTTTAAACAAAACACTTTCAATCATTTAGATTGGGGGAAAATCAAGTTATTAGCAAATAAAAGGAAATAGGAGATTATTACAAATCATTAGAAGAGAATTTTCTAGCCTACAGACTAACACTGTCCAGGCAAGAGTTACCTGATACGTCTCCAGGAGATACTCCCGTCCTTCCAATGTTGGTGAGTAAATGATCTATGTTTGGCACTGGCTGAGATTCTACTGTGTTTTCCTCCTGAACTGCTGTCTACAGTTAATAAACAAAGATCTCTTCATCATTGTGTCAGAGTTAGAGGCTTCATCACGATTCAACAGTGTTTAGTAAACTGCAATAATTCACCTAAGAACCAATTCCTCAATAAAACAATACATTTCCGTAAAACTTTGGGGGGGGGGGCACACGCCCAAAACAGAGGGGAATGGAGAGGGGGAACTATTCTATTTGAGACAACTTAACAGCAAGTGGCACATTATCTGCTATTTTCATTTCTGCACAGTAGTAGAGGGGTAGAAAGTTGCTTGTGGTGAGCAAGTTTCACACATATGGAGAATATGTGCTCGTTGTAGAGATACTTTACTTTACTGTTAGGCCTAAATTAAGAGAGGCAGAATCCAAATAGTTAAGGGTCAGTACTTACAAGGGGCTCTTCAGCATCATCTTCTGCGAAAAACCAGTCATGCTACAATTTAAAATAAAAGAAGTGAAAAATCCCACAAAAGTGAAATCATGAAAATGTGGACGACGCCGAAATATAAGGAAAGGAGGATTGAACAGATCAAAAAAGAAGAATCAGAATCAAACCCAGTCTAGCTAAAGTGAGAAGCTCTGCCTGCATAATTTTTCCTGGGACAGCGAAATAAACTCACTTACTTTTTGGATAAGTGTTTCTACAATTTTGTATTGATCTGGCATATGGGTAACCATGTGTGTCATGTTGTCTTCAGATGATCTCACAAGAGTTGGACCAAATACTATCGCCAGGTTTCTTGGTTCCATCTGACAATAAGAAAACAAATGTGATTTACTTGTTTGCAGAAGGGAATGCAATTCCATACTTTCACATCCTCTATAAAACCAAAAAATAAACCCCAATAATCCTGAATATAAACCCTCTGAACACATAATCCAGCTACCTTGTTCTTCTCCGAGTTTTCTGCCACCGTTTTTAAATGTGCCGAGAGAAATTTGAGTGTTTCATAATGGTGGTCAGGTAAATCGCGGATCTGAAACACATGATTATATCACACAGCTTTAAAAGAATCATACATAACCACAAATAATTTGCCTAAGTGGGTATATAAAATCAGCATACCAGCCTTTTTAGTGTTTTTAGTCGTTCCACAGGATCTACTTTTCTATTGGCATCTATGAAATCTGCATATTTGTCTGAAGAGAGAAAATTGTATTTTATTGCAGAACATCATATACAATCTAACATATTTTTTAGTAGGAAAAGAAAAGAAATGCAGTATGACATAAGCAAAGGAGTGGAATACACATTATAAATTCATCATAAAAGCAAGCAGATGATTCAGCCTGCCTGAGTCCCTGTATCCTGTCTACTAGAAATTCAACAAAAACATATTATATAGGCTAAAAATTAAATCCATAAGAGGTTCTAATAACATGGTGTGAATTTTAATTATAAAAAAAAAATCACACCTCATTTCTATCAAACAGTGATTAAATGAGGCTTAAAATTATACCCTGCCATTCATTTGTACTTTATCTGAAACTATTATCCCATTTGGACAAAACCATAATGGATGTATAGAGTTTGCCTGAATAAAACTACCTACATCTGACAATGTTAGGATAAATTTCAGATCATCTAGATCAGGCATCCCTAAACTTTGGCTCTCCAGATGTTTTGGACTACAATTCCCATCATCCCTGACCACTGGTCCTCTTAGCTAGGGATCATGGGAGTTGTAGGCCAAAACATCTGGAGGGCCGCAGCTTGGGAATGCCTGGTCTAGATACTACTGGTTAATTGTATTGTAACTATTCACTTTCAAATAAGGAAAGATCTGTCTAGGGGTGTTGTTCTTAAACAACCAAGTCCAAACTTATTCCAGCATTTGTTGATATCAATCTCCCATCTTTCTTTTTGGAAAAAATTACAAGAGTTTCCCAAACAGAAATCAAAGTATAGATTTTACTTAAGTGATTCATTGACCAAGGTTAAGTGACTAACAACTCAAATTTAGTTTTTTCTCAGACATGCACATATTTTTTTTGCAAAAGACTATATATTAATATAAACCATAGCCTCCAAGAGCTATATAACTCCACCTTTAACAGCTACTTTAACCACCTTTTTCATGGAACCTGGCACACATAAACTGCAGGTGGTGAAGCCTTGGCTCAATTTCTGTCTCAAGCTGCTCTCAAAAGACACAGGAGCAGGGCTTCTAAAAGGCAACAACTGCAGAAACAGCAACAAGTTCTGAGCACGTTATTTGTGAGCAACAACTAGTGACCTGCCTACAAGTAGGCCTGCATGACTTGTGACCTGCCCACCCAAATACAACTCAACAACCATGAATGGCAGCTCACGGGGGCTCACGAAAGCCTATACACCTGACACCCTAGAACAAGGTGTTATAAAGCCTAACACCTGACACCCTAGAACATGACTGATGGAGTTGGGCCACAATTTGTGCAAGCCAGTCCAAAGACAACTACGTTATACCAAAGTTCTATCTAATTCAGCACTGTCTACTCTGACTGGCAGCAGCTCTTCAGGATTCTCAGGCAGAGGTCAGACTTTCCCATAGCCTTCTACCTGCTCCTTTTTGCTGCAGGTGTCAGGATTGACCCTGGGACCTTCTGTATCCAAAGTTGAGTTATTGGTCCCATTCCCTGTCTTAAATCCCTTTTAGAAACTGGTAAAAGAAGGTGGTTGGGGTTAAGGAACACTGAAATGAATGAGAGCAATGTTTAACGACTGAATTCATGCCTTTTGATAAGTGGAAAAGGAAGGAAGAAAATAGTTCATCAAGCAACTAGACCAGGGGTGGCCACCTCCCAAGAGACTCTGATCTACTCACAGAGTTTAGAACTGGGAGTGATCTACCCCCTTTTGGGGGGTTCAGGTCAAAGCTGTTGAGTTTTTTTTAAGGAAGGGAAGCCCTGTTTTGGGGGGGTTAGGTCAAACTTGTTGAGCTTCTTTTAGGAGGGAGGCCCATTTTTGTTTAGGGCTTCAGGTCATAGTTCAGCTTTTTTTAGGGAGGAGGAAAATTTTGGGTGAGCTTTTTTTAGGGGTGCCAGTGATCTAGCAGTGATCTACCACAGACATCCAGTGATCTACTGGTAGATCACAACCTACCTGTTGGACGTGCCTGAACTAGACTATATATTCAGTAGTGTAACAGGCAGAAGTAACTGGGAGTAAATTATCACAACAGTTTTTTGGTTTAATCTACCATAAGGAATTTACAACACGGCTTTTATTTTTAAAAGGCCATTTTGATTTGAAGAGAAAACTCACCATTAGTGAAGAGAGGTTCTGGAAGCTTTCTGAAGAAAGATTTCAGTAAACTACTTATGACATTCAAGTCTCTCCATTTCTAAGAATTTAGAAACAAGAGCATTCTCGTTAGCCTATAGTTAACTGAAAACTTTATAGAAGCAGAAATACACATGGCATCACTCACATCATCTTGAACGTCGATGTCAGTCATCCCTTTGTTGAGCTCTTCTTGCATGCTTGAGATAGCCGCATTATTTCCAGGAACCCTATAAATACCGGTATACTCAAGGCCTCTCTCTTCAACAAGTTTGCAGCATATATCAACTATTAGTGGAATATACTGAAAAATCAAAGAGAGAGAGAGAGAGAGAGAGAGAGAGAGAGAGAGAGAGAGAGAGAGAGAGAGAGAGAGAGTTACTTCTTCCCCATGTTTTGTGAACACAAGACATATTTTCAAAGCAAAATGTAAATGTGTGATCTTTAACTCAGACCTTGTTGCTCTGAGCAGGGGGACAGTCATCTAGCCTGACCCCAAAAGTCCCAGCAGCAGATGGCTTCTTCTCAAAGGTTTTTCTCATGATACTGGGAATGTTTCGCCATGTACCTTTTGGTGGGCTCGTCTCACCTTTTTTGTAATGGAACAAAAGCAACACAGAAAACAGTTTTTTTAAAAAAGAACGTACCATGATCTAATTGAGGATGACTCCAAATAAGTTCTTAAAAAATAGTAACAACTTTCTTGGTAGAACTATCAGAATAAGCAGTAAGACCATATACACAGGAAACCTACACAGATCCAGCAACCACCGCAAACATTATCGTTCTGTGTTACCTGTATTTTCTCCATTATTATTATTATTATTATTATTAACATATAAAACACACTACCTTATATTCATAGCATAAAACATACCTACATTACTCTATATAATACCTACCTATACTATACATATCAACATACCTACACACCCACCCCACACAGACACCCACCAAGTGCCTTGACTTCCAGTCGTTCTTGTTACGCTACTTTATTTTTCCAACTAGCTTAAATGCATTTCATTATTTCTTTAACCTCTTCTTCTATCTTGACTTTACTCTCCTTTCACTCTAATCATTTTACGGACTCACTCAATATCTGTCAGAAATTCTACTTTTTCCACATAAATTTTGATGTATTTGTTAAAGATAGCCCACTCCTTATTCACTTTTTGTACCATATCTCCTCTTATCCTCCCTGTTAGTTCGGCAATATGGAAGTATTTCATCATTTTAGATAGACATTTTAGATTAGTTGGGATGCTGCTGCTTTTCTAGTTTTTGGTGATCAATAACCTTGCCGCCATAGTCGCATACATAAATATTGGTCTGACCGTTCTTTTTATTTCCTCGACATGATACCTAGGAGAAAGGATTCTGGGTTTTTTTCAAATGTAAATCTAAACATCTTTTTCAATTCGTTATAGATATTTTCCCCAAATCCCACTATCTCTTTCAACTCCCCCACATGTGTAGAAAAGTTCCTGCCCCATTGTTGCATCTCCAACAGACATCACTACAGTTTTTATACATTTTTGCCAGTCTGACCCGGGTCAGGTACCACCTGTATTGCATTTTCATTACATTCTCTCTTAAATTATTTGTTGATGTTTAGTCATTTAGTTGTGTCCGACTCTTCGTGACCCCATGGGCCATAGCACGCCAGGCACTTCTGCCTTCTCTTAAATTATAGCATGCCGTAAATTTGATATCTATTTTCAACAGCCGTTCCCATTTGGCTCATCATAATATTTTCCCCTAAACCCTGGGCCCACTTTACCATCACTGTCTTCACTTGCTCCTCCTTTACCTCCCATTCTAGGAGCAAATTGTATAATTTGGAAATATGTCTACTTTTAGATTAGATTAAGTACTCATCTAGTCTTGAAATTTCTTTCTCAAATCCTTTTTGTTTATCTTTTGCCAATCTCTGATTAATTTGAAAATATTGCAGCCAATCGTTCAAATATTTTTTTAACTTCCTTATATTTTTTCATTTTAAGTTTGTTATTTTCCACTTCCATTAATACCTTATATGTTGCCCAATTGTTATTCATATTCTTTTTCTTTACGGTCATGATTTCTAAGGGTGAGGTACACCAAGGTGTTTTGGGTTCTAGGATCCCTTTATATTTCATCCATATTTTATACAGTGATTTCCTTATAATATGGTCCATAAAACCCTTCTGGACTCTCAACTTTTCATCTATTAGGTATGCATGCCATTCAAATCGATTGCCTACTCCCTCCAGATGTAACACATCAGTATCCTTTAACTTAATCCACTCCCTTAACCAGGTCAGACCTGCTGCAGCATGATATAATTCCAGCTCAGGTAGGTCAAATTCTCCTCTCTTTCTCCAATCAATAAGTAATTAATATTTTATTCTAGGTTTTTCCCCATTCCATACTGGTATGGAACTGGTATTTATCTCTTTTTCTTATCAAATGAAGATGGAATCTCTCTCAGAATTATGATCTCCTTCCGATTCACTACTAGCTTTTTCTTTCCCTTTGTTTGTAGTATTTTATCTTTTATCCAATTTGATGTGAATGTGATTAGGCAATCCCCCAGCCATTCATTCTCTCTCGCTTTCCTGGAGTTTACTCTAAATATTCTTTCCATATGATTTAATAGTTCTTCTTCTTGTATCTCTAGCAACAGCGCTAATTCTCCTATTAATTTTCTTTGGATATTTTCCCCCTCCTCCTCAGGTAGGCCCCTGAATCTGAGTGTTTTTTCCTTACTGTGCATTTGTAATATTGACAGGGCATCCCATGTGGCTTCTTGATTAATTTTATACTCCTCCAATTCTTTTTTTCCCCCTCCTTCTTAAATTCTTTCCCAGTTTCTTTCTGCTCTGTATTTTCTTACAGTACTGACAACCCACTTCTGGCTTCCAAACCACCTCCTAACATTTCCCAATTAATAACAAGAAGCAAGATTCCAACACAGCAAGAAATTCATTTGGAAGTAGCCCTGCCTAAAAAATGTTAAGAAACAGCTTCCATTACTTCACCAACCAGTTAAATACATTATGCCATCAAATACAATTACTTGAGAAAATCTTTGTGATCTCAAATGAATTTGCATAGGGGAAAAAATGACCTTGTAGTAAAGTAAATGAATACTTCTGACCACCTTCTGTGATGTCATGGTCTTTGTGTAAAAGCATACCTACACTTTGGTCTAGTATTGTTGAATACATTTCAATGGTTACTATCTAAAGTTGCATGATGCATACATAGAAAAACAGCTTTGATCCATGCGGGTTACATATGCTCATCAATTTTAAAAACTTTACCTGCTGATTTGAGGCAAAGCAGAAAACCTTCGATAGTAATTAAGGGTAATTGATCTTATTATTGTAAAATTAATTCAGTACTTTTACTGCCTGAACTCACATACATACTCTGCACTTGATCACTGACATATTACATTTTATGTAAATGAGGAAAGGGAGTGATTAATTTTAAGAATCATAATGCCAGCAAAGTCTTCTATTAACAAGGTCTGCAACAATACTTGACTGCAATGAATAACAAAACTATTTTTTTCAACAACAAGAGTGCTAAGCTTCTTCATTATTCTATAGCAAAACCCAAATCCCCCAACAAAGAAAGTGACTGAGAAAAATAAAATATAACAACGCTATTGAGGATGAAGGGGATACACAGTAAAGTATATTTTTAAGAAGACTGAAACCAACAATTCTAAACAGTTTGTGAACTAAAGATTCCTGAAATTAAACATGCATGGTTTTTGGTTTTTGTACTGTGCTATCCAGCACATCAAGTTGTGCACCTAACCAAGATGCAGCACTTCAGGTCTCAAGTCTCCCTATTACTGGTGAGCAAGAAAAGTTTGCAGCACAGGACGGGCTTCCTTATTATTGGCTATATGGAGGGAGTGCCTTGGACACTCGTGTTTTAAGAGTCCATGAAACTCCTACAAGCGCCCAATGACTAAAAGTCATTTCCTATGTGTTACCATCCTCTTTCTTCTGGTGTAAATCTGGAAGAGCTGAAACTAGTAATGATATTGATATGCATTAACCTTTAGCAAGGAATTTCCTTTCCGATTCTTCCTTGGGAGAATGAGGACTCTGAGTTCTTTGCTCAGTTTTAGAACCAAGAAGTGTCTGCCTTATACTCAGGGTCTGACGAGGTGTTTTGGGAGATGGCTCAGTTTTGCCGCTTGAAGCACTGAAAAAATAAATTATATTATTCATAAGCAGAGGACCAATGTTTCAGATCAAATGAGCTCTTAGACTGCAACATGACTGCTTACCTCATCATTGTGTTGTATTCTTTAAGTCTCCCCCTAATTAGGTCCCTGCTTGTGACCCCTGCATTCTGTAAAATGAATTGAGAAATATTGTTCAGACCCTGCTTTAAATAACTGAGTTTATCTAGCCACATTCAGGAGACAGTAAGCCATAAGAAAGACAAAGTAGGATAACTATAAGCTCAGAGATGTGCAAGCTTCTTGTACCCATACACATCCCCTTCCTGCAAGCAGGGAAACACACCAGGAACGTTAGCTGACCATTGCTACATCCAAACTCAGAAACCACAGCTAATGGCGTCCCAAGAAACTATGATAGATAACCATGGTTTAAACCTTACTTCTGAATTCTGGCTTGTTTCGTTCATTAAGCCACACAGGCATTGCAACAGCTGTGGAAAACGGCAACACCTTCTCGTCATGCTCTTATGACAAATCCTCTCCGGGAACAATCATAGTATTCCAAGAAACAGAACAGCTTGAAACTGTGACTAATACCTGTGTAAAAGATCTCCAACTATTCATATTCACATCTGCCCACCAGTGTGTGTGTGTGTGTGTGTGTGTGTGTGTGTGTGTGTGTGTGTGTTTAAGCGCACCATTCTTATAAATCTATTCCACATAAAACACATTATCTGCAGATTCACATTCAATGCAGTCCACTTTTACCAGACTCTCTTCCTGGCTGCTATTAACAACTGATAGTGTCAGAAGTCGCCTCAATGTCCATGAGTAATGGATGCACAACAGTGCAATCCTATGCATGTCTACTCAGAAGTAAAGCCTGCTTAAGTTTAATGGGAGTTACTTCCAGGTAAATGTACTAAGATTGCTAGTCTGAGAGGAGTTATGTTAGGACTCTGCACCCTGATTTCTGTTACAATTTTAAAATATTTAAACCTCAGTATTGGGTGGCATTTTCAGATGTGCAAAAGGTATGGGTGATAGCCAATTAAATTTAAGTTTTATAGCAACAGGGGACTTCATATGGAACATTAGATCATTAAATAGAAATTCATACCGTCTATGATTAATCATTCACCATTAGAAGTTACATACACCAAAAATGATTTATAAGAACAGGAAGGAAAAGCACTAATTAGCACAAATTCATTAAAAAAAAACCTGCAATCTATACATACATATCTTGGAGTCCCACTTAATTCAGTGGGACTTACTTCTGAGTAGATATTCATAGACTTGCACTGTAAATGTAGTTTAGGTACAACCGAAAAAGCAGTTTTAATTAACAGTTAGATAAGCTTCAGTAAAAGTAACTGGGCCTACTTTTTAACCAGTCTAAAGAAGTTAAATAATTTCAATTTTCTTAAAACCACTTCCCTTGGCAAATGATGTTGTTGTTAAAGAGGTCAAACAAAACAGTTTACTAGAGCTTATTTATTTATATCCCACCTCTCCTCAAAAGATTTCAAGGTGGAGGAATACATCATACACTATCCATGTTATCCTCACAACAACTTTGTGAGGCAAGGTAGGCTGAGAGGTGTTGATTGACCCAAAGTCACCCAGAGCTTCTTAGCCGAACTTAGGAACCACACAGCACAACTCTATGCAATTTTACTCAAAAGTAAGTCTCAGTGTGTTTACTTCCTGGTAAATGTGCACAGAACATCTTCCTTAAGACAGTTATCTTACTTGAATAATATGTGCAAATTTTCATTAGTAGTTAAAAAAGGAAGTTCAACTGTTTTCTCTACTTTCTAGTTCAAAATATTCTAATTAAGACTCTGACCCTGGCACTCATCTGTAAGTCAAGGTCAAGGAACATGTGGCACTCCGTATGTCGATGGATTCCATCAGCCCTAGACAGTAAATTAAATAAAATAAAAGGGCACACTCTACTCATGTAAAAACACGCTGATTCCTGGACCATCCACGGGCCAGATTTAGGCGGCGATTGGGCCGGATCCTGCCCTCAGTTTGCCTACCCATGGTCTACCTACTAACCACTAATAAAACTAGTTAAGCTGCTTTTCATAATGCAGTTGTAATTGTCAACCACCCTGGGATCTTCAGATGAAAGGTGGTATACAAATCTAATAAGTAATAAATAATAATAAATTCAATTCAGCTACATGCAAAACAGTTGGGCTACTGCCCATCATTGAAAGAGAAAGTGCATAGCATTAAGATTAAAAAACCTATGCATGCCGTCAAACTTTAATTATAATTCAGTAAACACCAGCTTCTTTCAGTTCAGTAGAATGTCACCATATTCATTGGGACTAGTTGTGTGTCCTTTGACAAAGTATAGAACAGACAACAGAGGGGAGAAATAAAGACTTAACAAGCACACCACCTCATCGTTTAAGTTGCCATTTTCTTGTATAGCCTTAATCCATGCTAGCATGTCATCTCTGTCTTCAGCCTGAAACAGGTATTCGCAGTCTGATGTGGTGAGCCGAAATACATGCTTCCTTTTTGTATCACTGTACGAAATGTCTATCAAACAAGCATTGATGCTGATGGGCTGCAACTCCTCAGAGGACAGAGTTTGATCTTTTTTATCCTTGTACAAGTATAAAGAGCAACCTTTCAGGGCCACGTGCATCTGCTTCCATGGTCGGATGCTCCCACTAACTCTCTGGAAAACATGAACCAGCAGTATTATTGAATAAAGTAAAATGGACAGGCAAGATGCTTTACAGAAAACAAAGAACTTAAGTCCAAATTCAACAGCAGAAGAGAAAAGAGAGGAAGAAGCAACCTCTCACAAGCCTCTTAGGCATTAACATTTGAAAAGCTATTCTAAACAAATGACTCATACAGAAGAATCATACAGCATAAAGAATCATACAGCAGAATCATACAGCAGTGATTCTCAAACTTCCTACTCCTGACCACTTGAAAACTGCTGAGGGTCCTGGCGAACCACTTAATGATTTTTCTGCCCCTTTAGAAATTGTAATGTGCTGCGCTAGATGCTGTATGATTTTAATCGTATTTTTAATGGTTCTTTTATTTCTCATACTGTATTTTATTGGATTACAATTCATATGTGATAGAACTTTAATGGTAATACAATCAAATATACTATAAGAATTTAAAAACCATTAAAATGTGAATAAAAATCAATATGAATATTTAATGTTGACATGTGGTGGGCCACCTGAATGAAACTCACAGACCACTGGTGGTCCACAGACCGAATTTGGGTACCCCTGTTGTACAGAATACTGTAACATGTGCAAAAATAAATAAGTAGACATTTATGCAACCACACTATTTTCTGACAGATTCACTGACAGGCTGCTGCTTAAATACTTCCCTAGCCAACATGACCGTTTCCTTGCAGATGTATGAAGGAGTGCAAAATATACAAGCATTACTTTTACTGACATCACTTTTGGACATTTTATTTCCGGACTTAAAACTCTGGCTAATTCAGTACTGCTGGCAGCCTGGAGAATCAGCAATGTGTTCTCACTATGGAGCATAGAGAACCTGACATGCAAAAGGATTCCCCTAATTTCATTAATGTGCCCTAGGTTCACTCTAATTGCCAGAGGAACAGAACACTGCTGCAAGTGTATCATCAAGTCTGCATGCTTCAATCATATTTGGAAATACAGTCTCAAATACATCCTGATAGCTGCTGGGAACGTTTGAAGAGCTGTTGAAAGAAAAGCAAACAAGTATCTAGCCTTCTCGGCTTGCAATGAAAAACCTGCAAACACATGAGTAGTTTCAACAACATACGGACAAGAAGGCATCTAAATAATTAGCTACACAATTTGTATTTACTATTAGCTGTATGTTAGGGGGAAGCAGTACCTTTCCCTTCTCTGTGCCTAGCTGTCGAAAATGAAGGCATCCTTCCTTGGAGACATCACCGATGACCTCTGAAGAAGAAGCTTTTCTGGACCCTGAGTTTTCTGAAGATGTTTGGCTGTCTGGGGCCTAAAGAAAACACCATACTGCATCAACTTTGTAAAGAAACATAGTATGATCAACCACCTCTGTACTCACTGGAGCAATACCTCTTCTTTCTTTTTTGGGCAGGAAGGTGGATGCAAGGAGAAAGCAGGGACAGGCAGCTAACATCAGCTGCACAGTACAATTATTCAGCAGCTTGTTGCTGCTAGTCTCTGCATGCCCCCATTTTGCCTACTATCTTCAAGAGGGACAGATGGGGACAAAGCATAACCAATCACTGGCAAGCCCCACTGTGTCCCTAGACCGGGATCAGCAAACTTTTTCAGCAGGGGGCCAATCTACTGTCCCTCAGACCTCGTAGGGGGCCGGACTATTTACTGGAGGAAGAAAAAAAATGATGCAAGAGCACTACGAGCCCCAGTGGCTGCTTACCTGTGTCTTGCGAGTGGCAGGGGCTGGTGGTGGCGGGGGGATGATGAGCAGCACGCAAAAGGGCTCCAGAGAGGGGCTGCTTAAAATGGCGGCCGCTCAAGCGCTGCTGCTGCTGGCACCAACAAAGCCCAGCTCCCTTCCTCCTCTAGGCATAGCAGGGAGAAGCCAGGAGGAGGGAGGGAGGAGGTGCCGCCGCTGTGTGAGGGAGAGGGAAAGAACGTGTGCGCTGGAGATCCAGGTGACAATTCCCGGACCATCCACAGGTCAGATCCAGAAGGCAATTGGGCCTGATCCGGCCCGCAGGCCTTAGTTTGCCTACCCATGCCCTAGCCTAGACCAATCCTAGCTCACTTGTATCATACATATAGGTGGCTGCAGTGCTTAAGCTGGCTGCACACATGATTTGGATACTGTGTCATTGCACCATATATCATCCAGATATATAGGAACGTAGGAAATTGCTTTAAACTTAGGTCAGAATATTTATTCATCTGGTACAGTTTTGTCTACAGCACTCCAGAGTTACAGGAAGACAAAAGAGCTTTCCATCAACTACCACCTGGTCCTTATAACTTGCAATAACAGTGATGAAACCTGGATACTTTATGCATGCAATGCATTGGCTCTGCCCCCAATAGAAGGTCTCTGCAAGGTATCAGTATCCAAAAATTCAATGTAGTAAAGCAATTCCCTTAATAAAGCCTATATCATCACAAACTTTTGTTCACCATAATGTTTAAACATGCACCACCATCACTGGGCACTCTTATTTTCTAACAATGTTCTTGAATAAAGAGCTACTGACCTTAATTCCCTTTAAGCTAGATACATGCTTTATGGACCTGTAGATGGAGAGTAGATATTAGTGTCAACATATCTGAATGCACACTTGGATATAGCATTCACAGACGCACTTAAGTACAGTGGTACCTCGACTTACTAAGGCGATCCGTTCCGCGACGCTCTTCGTAATTCGAAGTCTTCGGTTGTCAAAGCGCCCATTTTGCGCATGCGTGAAGCACGATTTTGCGCTTCTGCGCATGCGCCGGCCGCGCGCGTTGCTTCTGCACAGGCGCAGAACGTGTGCGCAGCAAAAAGACTTCTGGGTTTGCCGACTTCGGAAGTCGAAACCTTCGGAAGTCAAGCCATTCGAGGTACCACTGTATTTTTATTCAGGACTTACATTTTTCCTTCTCGATAGTCATCCAGTCCTTCATCATAAGATTTGGACCTTTCACTTTTTGCAGGGAACTGACCATCCAGAACACTAGTCCTGATAGATTCTGTAGTCAAAACAAATGCATTTCAATTTATTTAAAAAGCAAACAAACACCACCACCACATTTCATCAATGGATTAGCTAAAGAAGTCTTGACAGCTGTGACTTACCATGGTCATGGGATAGTTGGCGCCGAAAAGGGACAAGAGAGGTAGGGCTAGGAGGAACTGTAGCAATGGTGGGAGCTCGTGAGGCAGATGCTGAAATAACAGCAGAAGCCGGAATGTGGGCGATATCATGGTCAGTACTGGGACTAGCTGGCTCATCTACAAGGCAATACACAACAAATTACTAAACCTTAAAAAGTGTCAATTAATTGGCCCAACTTGGTATAATTAGGTGTGGTATGGTGCCCCTGTGCCCTTACCAGAGATACCAGCACGACACCTCTGTGGCACATACATTCTAATGCCGTTCCAGGAGAGAAATGATTAAAAATAGTTTGCTGCACTTTTGAAGGGGGGGGGACATTCGTGTGGGGAAAAAACAAATTAATTAAAGAATTTGTTGTTGTTGTTTAGTCGTTTAGTCGTGTCCGACTCTTCGTAACCCCATGGACCAGAGCACACCATACATACAATCTAATTCACATTATTAATGAGATAACTGAATGAAAGGCAAATATAAGATTGTTACATTTACAACACAGCTGGAAAAAAGAAATGTTAAACTGAACAAAAAATGTACTATTGCAGTATTTAGTTTCTTCATGAAATACATTTTTCACAAGACCGTATATAAATCTAACTACAAGCTTGTCAATACAACAAATCTTTTTTAAAAAATCTATCAAGTGTCTGACTGCTGTCATTTAAATGAGACTTCAATTAAAATAAACTGGAAATAAGCAAAACAAACTACTTGAAAGTTACGCATAAATAATCAAAACACACATTATAATTCATCTCCAGGCAAAGAAGGGAAATTTTGTTATTTTCACAGAAAGCCTATGCCACTAGCACATATGCGCTAACACAAGCACACCCAATGATTTTGTTAAAATAATCAGTTCAGATTCTAGTATGTCAAAAGTTGCTACTGCTACATACCAATTATCACTTCCAGTAATTGCTGATATAAGTTATCACAGTCTGTACATATCCAGCACCTTGTAGTTTCTAGTGCCACAAGAGTCATCCTGCAGCAGTCAAAAAAGCCTAAAGATCTTGAGATTCTCAGATTTGCAAAGATGCAGACCAGGCACGTATTCTAGAAGATAATATTAAGCCTGATCTATGAAATTCTAGAAATAAAAGGATAAGCCGTTTTCCTAAACTTTCAATATACAGGACAAAACTGTACAGCAATCCAGAGCATGAGCATGTTGCACTCTGATCATTAATATGTATTGATTCTAGGTGCTATGCATTTTAATACGCTGTGCTTCTGAAAGGCCCATTGAAATAGGCAAGCCTTCGCAAACAGAGGTTTATTCTTTTATTTGAATGAACACATCAGCACGTACTGCATTGTGTTTTCAAAGCGTAATTGATGGCTCTGCTGTAAGGAGGCAGTGCCTGTAGCATCCAAGTTTGGTAGTACATGCACATACAAGCACACATACTTATTCAAAATAATAGTAACAACATTTTCAAGAATAGAAAGACTTAACTAATTCTCTGACAACCCCCCTTTAAAACACTGAGACCATTGCGGCAAGAGCTTATAGATGGGAGCATGGCGTGACAATCCAGACTAAACACACACAAACACTTCACAACTAAATATGTCACAACTAAATATGAATATTCTTCCTAATGATTAGAAAACTAGACACTTTAAAAGAAGCTGAATACTTAGCTTGCATTCATACAACTCTCACTTATTAACAATGATTTTATTTCTGAATAATTATTAAAAGCAGGTCTTGAAAACAAGATGCATTGTAGCATACATCCATACTACTACTACTACTACTACTACTACTAATAATAATAATAATAATAATAATAATATGTTGCCTATCTCGTTGTCCCAGCTACTCTGGGTGGCTCCCAACAAAGTATTAAAAACACAAGTAAATATAAATTTCCCTATATAAGGTTGCCTTCACATGTCTTCAAATGTCAAATAGTTGTTTATTTCCTTGACATCTGATAATAATAAGAATAATTTTATTATTATCCAAGTAAACACATTCTCCTCATTAGCTGCTCTTTTAAAAAAAAGCTTTTTGAAGAGCTGTATTTGCAGCTGTTTGGGTGCCCCAGACTCCAACCAGAGTAAAAACCATTTCCTCTCGTACCCAAGAATTAAGGTAATGTGTGTCTAAGAAACAACATGATTTCCCAGAGTACATGACATTTATCCTACAAAAAAGAGCTTGTGAATCCCTGAAGAATTTGGAGCGGTTATGTCAAGCTTGAATAAATGTCATGCTATTAAAATATCAAGCATTCATTTTACACTGAGCCAACTTCCTATAAACAATTTCAATGCATTTTTTCACATGCTGTTACTAGTCAGACAACTGTAAAATCACACACATGCAACCTCTCCCCTCTACTTTTTAATAGGAAGGAAAAGATTCACAGTGTAGATTCATGATTCACAAAATCATGAATTTGCACTGTCAGGCAGGACAATATATGGTGCAGTCAGCTGATATGCACAATCTTGACAGAAAACACTGCCCATTTGTTCAGGGTGTATCACAGCACGACTCCTGCAAAGGGCTTCACTGTGGCCAGTCTGTAAGGTAGTGTGAAGGATGTGAAGTCACAATAGAGGAATTGAAATTAGAATACAGTACAGTTTAGAAAGATAAGTATGCTTCTGTTATTTTAATGGAATCCTCAAAACTTCCTAATAGTAAAAATGACAAATTTGCCTAGGCATAGCCTTCTAATTGACTCACACTAAATTTTGCTTGATGTATCTGAATGCAGTAAAATAGGATGCCAGAATCAATTTTGTTTTGGTACTTGAGTAATATTCCAATAAGCTACATAATACACAGCAGCAAACAGCTATTTCAGACTGTCTGCAGCAATATCAACAGTGCAAAGACACAAACATAAAAAACAAACTTTCATATATTGTGGAGTAATAATCTTTCATACTACTGTCTTCAGTTTAACACCCATTCATAGCTAAGCCTCAACTCTGCAGAGCACCAATGTGAACTTCCTGCCAGATATGTGTTTTAGAGTTCAACATTATGGCCAGGATCCAAAGAACTGTGCAACTAGTTCTGAACATCCAAAGGCCTTTGATCTCCAGGTTCATGAATAGCAGCCATTCATACTGTATTGACAAACCATTCATGACACTTTAAGGAGTTTTCAAAGCAGTTTGCAATATGGCACAGAATGCTGCTATTTGGAAGGGGAGGGGGTGTCAGAATTTTTGAGCCCTATGAGCGTAGACTATAAAATTTTGAACATGAAGGCATTGCTACAACTCTTGAATACAGAATCATGGAATTGTAGAGTTTGAAGGGATCCCAAGGGTCATCTAGTCCAACCCCCCGCAATGCAGGAATCTCAACTAAATCATACTTGACAGATGACCATCCTCTGCTTAAAACCCCCCCAAGGTGCAAGTATCAGTCAGAAGTAATGTAAGAAATTACCTTAAGGTGATTGTTCCTGTTATCATTATTGTTGTATCTCCTTTCATGTGAGCCTCAAGACAATTTAAATGCATGCAAAAAAAGGCTTAAAAACAACACAAGTAAACATGCTGGAAAAACTTAACAAAACAGAAATGCCTTCAACTGTTTCTGCAAAGTACAAATAATGGGTGCCTGATGTATATCAGAGGGATTAAGTGTTCCATAAAACGGGGGCAGCCACACTGAAAGTCCTGCTCCAAGTTGCTGTGTAGTGGATTTCTGGTATTTTGGGTACTTCAAGGAGATATTCTGCTGCAGACTACAGTAACCTACTGTAAGTGGTATGGCAGTCTCTCAAGTAACTTGGTCTCAAGCTGTATAGGGCCTTCTATGTTAGTAGCAAAACCTTGAACTTCCCAATAGCAGGCAGGCAGATAACGCAAAGCCGGCAAACCATGTGTTATATGCTGGTGGCTGTCTGCTACCATAGGCAGTCTGTTCATCATATTCAGTATTAGATGCAGCCTCAATGATAGCCCCTGCATTAATCCAACCTTGAGGTTACCAACACATGGACGACTGTGATTCAGTGTTACAATCAAGCACAAAGTCTCATAATACCATTGGCATCTTAACAGTTCATTCAGGAGGAATTTAATATAGATAAATGAATGAAACCTGGTTCAGCAATAGGAGATATTTTTTATCTCACCCCAGAGGGACACTCCGTTGTCACCCGAGACAGATGGATGCTAACAGCCAACAATAACAACAGCAGGCCCAATCATTACCTGTTTACTTGGAAGTCAGTTCAACTGAACTGAACGGGAGTTACTCCAAAGTAAGTATGTTCAGAAATGCAACCTTATATTAATTATTAAACATCACAGAAATGTGAATGATTCATGGGAATTACGGTAGTTTACACTCAAACTTCGAACATTTGTTTTATTATTATTGAACAACCCTTTTTTAATATAGCAGGATCATATTGTATTTGAAAATATTCTTGCTGAAAATGCAAGAAGCAAAGTCGGTATCAAAAAGTTGTTATTGATATTATAAATAATTGCTTTAAAATTAGCAGGAACTTTTAGGGGTTATAAACAGCTGAAAACTCTAGAAATGGTAGCCAACTAAAACTGATTCAAGTACTATTTTCATCATATTAAAAAGGAGGAGGAGGAGGAGAGAAGAATCTTGGGCACCAGCCAATTCCATTAAAAATCAACATTCCAGGCATTTGACAGATTATGGCAAGCTGGTTGATGGCCTATTGGATGGGATGTTCTTGCGGCTGAAGCTTTTGTTACTTTTCTACTGGGTTTGTTTATGGGTTATTGGAATGGTTTTATTGAAATGTATTGTTTTATAAACTGTGTCTATTAGCACCTGGCATCAATACTCCTCAGTACTTCTTCACTTGCAATGGGTGCGTGGCAAGTTTGCATCTTCAGACCCTTCAGCCCTGATGACATCATGGAGACATGTCTTGGACTACAGTAGGTAGATGGCAATGGCATGCTGTGTTTACCACCTGGTTCTAAGGCACTCCAGAGCTCCAGTTTGATTTAGGCTAAAGGGGGGGGGATGAGCAACCTCTGCTGATCTCTCACCCCAAAGCCACTTTGGGGTTTCTTCTGGGCTAAAAACTTCAGCCACCCAAATTTCAAAACCTTGCTTCCCAAAGATGGTATTTGATATCAGGAATTTTTCTTGCAGCTGTTCTTGGAATATTTTAAAAATCCATGGGAACTATATTCTTGGAATATTTTAAAAATCCACGGGAACTACTTCTCCCCATGAACCCTTTCACCAAGGATGATGTGAGGATCTGATGGAGTGCCTACAACCAGCCAATAGATTTTTTTGGGGGGGGGGGAGTGGTGCTGCTAGCAGAACTCTCTAACATTTGTTTAATCCATTACAAGCCAAACCCAAACTCTAAATGAAGTTTGTGGTTTGCCTCATAAAGGAGTCAAGTTGTTTCCCCAATTTGGATCTGCAGTGATATCACTAATTGGAAGTAAAAGAGATTCACATTCGTACGATGAAACCACAATGCCAAGCTGCTGCCACCTTTCCAAAGGGCATACTACTGGTCCTCTTGAAGAGAACATTAAATCTTTCAATCCTTATTTCTTTTTACCTCTCAGCTACAGGGATTGCATTTCCCCCCTTAGAGGCCACAACTTCGTGGCAAAACTATGGTTTGTTTTTTGGCTTACTAGCCATTTAAATATGTTGTTGACATCTTTTCAGAAAGCCCTAGTGACACACACACACACACACACACACACACACACACACATTAACAGCAGCACAGTGGCTAAGAGGCTGAGCTGAGATGCAATGACAGAATGCCTGGATCAAATCAGGGCTGCTCTAAGGCAAGGCTGGATGGCGCAATGCGGCAGGGGGGCGCCGCAGTGCGCCCGCCAGACAGCCGCGCTCGGAAGGGGGGGCGCCGGAGGGATAGTTCGCACCACGGCGCCAGGGCACCAGATATTCTAAGACGGGCCTGAATCAAATTATCACATCTGCCATGAATTTGGGGTAGGCTTAGAGACCTTCTCTCACCTTCAGCACAGAATCTGTAATACTGGAAATTTTTTACCTTTTTAAATTAAATGTGCTGAGAAATTAATCAGTACTACCTTTGTAACTTTTTAGTCAATCAAAATTTGTTTGTTGCAATGTAAACACTACTGAGTTCATTTTTACAAATCGTTTTGTGCACTCAAAAGCTGCTATTCATATTCTTATTAGTTTGGCTGCAACATTTAGTCAATCCATTGGCCAAATGAATCAATTAAAATATTTGGGTCAGCAGATGTTTTAAAGGAGATTCTTTAATGGTGCTTATCTTATGAAAACTGCAGATGGCAAGCACCATCTTCTACACTTTCTCCTCTATCTGAGAGAATGGGAAGTGACCATTCATGCATCAGCTGACAACAAAGAAAATAAACTTTTTTTCTCTTTAGAACTATTGCTTTTTCTCATGCACATAAATATGTAGATGGGGCATCATTGTTTTGTTTGTTATTATGCTATGTATTCTTGGGTATAGAACCCTGTCATATTCGGATATATATATATATATATATATATATATATATATATATATAATATTTTTATTAGTATTTTCTCAAAAGTAACAAGAATATATAAGAAAAAGAAAAAGAAAAAAGACACATAGAATAAAAAGAAAAAAGAAAATATATACAGTAACAATTCTCATATCATCTCACATGGTATGATGGGACTTCCTCGGGCTTCCCTCCCTGTGGTTCTTTAACACATTTATAGTTAGCAAGTTCTAAATCATTTTCATCACCTTACCTAGCCATATTCGGATTAAAGGTGGTATATAAATTTAATAAACATAAAAATAATAATCAATTAAAACAACTATGGTGTATTTAATTAGGTGATAGTCTCAATTATATACTGTGATTCAATGAACCTTATTCATTATTCTATGCACTCCTGAGTCTTTGGGCTTCTCTTTCTTAAATTTATATGCCTGCCCACCTCTATCCCCAGTGCCACAAAACAAATCACTACTAAAGCTCAGGGAACTTATCAAAAACAGTTTATGGCATGGGAACTACTTTCCAAAGGAAAACTTTTTTAAAAAAAATCCCATTGAGGATGTCTAAGGGCTTAGCACATCTAAGTAGCTCCCTGGATCCAAACCAAACTAAATAGGACAAGTTAAACTAGCACTTACAGAAAGCTATTAAAATTCCTTTTTTTTAAATCATTAAGGCCTCCTAGAAATAAAATACATCACAGCAACGGGGTTTGGGTTGGTAGTAGAAATCAGGTCAGCAGTGACATGTTGTGTTGTGTCTTTACTGTATATTTAATTCTTCGCATACCCAAGACTTTGCAGAAGTTAATAGTGCTGACATAAAATGCACCTGGGGGGGGGGGATAGAGGTTAGAAAGAGGTTACTGCCTCTGAGGGGAAAACATGTACTGGGTGGAATTGGCCATCTAGCAGCTGAATGCCTGTACTCTGCTGTTCCAGCCATCTACTGTTTTCAGTATAAACTCTCCTACAATCTTAAGCAAGGATGGCTAACATGTCACCCTCATATACTGCTGGACCACAACTCCCATCGTCCCTGACCATTGGGCCTTGCTGGTTGGGCCAATACAATTTGGAGTCCAAAAATATCTAGAAGGCTCATGGGGCAAGCCTTCCCAGTAAAAACAAATAAATTGTATCTGATCTCAAAATGTCCACTTACCTATTCACCTAACACAAGTAAGAATGACCTCCATGTAATGCAGGCAAGGAAGCTCTTAGCATTTTGATAGGTTGTTCCCTCTTTCGTGCCATTCATATACCACAAGTAGGTCCAAAACATTATATAGGCTTTCTAAGTCTATTTGGGAAATTGCACAATTTCCCTCACTGCTGCTTGCTGGACATGGGTGCTGTGCGACGACTAAAACCTGACAATGAAACTTGAGTACAGTATTTTAGACAAAATTGCTCCCATGAACTTCAGTGGAAGAACAGCATATGTATTATGTCTGTCAACCAATTAAAGAACTGTTAGTCAACTAGCAATGTGAGTTTAAGTGAATTTATTCATTGATTAATTGATTAAATTGAAAACCCATCAATTTTCACCAGGCCTTTGTGGGTGGGGTAGTTGGTTGAATTTTGGTTTTTATTGTTATGGTTGCTTCTGCTGTAGTTCCATCTTCTCCTATTACCTGTTTCACTTTACGACTGGTTTTAATTTATACTATTATATCTTGCCCTGGTATTTCACTGTGATTAAAGTTAAAAATACTTTACTATTAATTTATAAAATGGGTGATAGCCAGTGTTAAATCATAGGCAGACCTACTGAGATCAACTGACTTAGGTCTTAGTCTGTTATCACCCCCCAAAAATCTTCATAAATATGTACCGTATGTGAGGAAAACTAATAGTTCTGAAGCCATAAGTATACTTACTGCATTATTAGACAATGCATGGATATCATATAAGACATTATCTTAGAAGAGGCATTCCCTGCTATGTATGTGAAATAAGGGGGGGATGCCTCTTAAGACTAATTACCATCTGCTGTTTTACAAACACCTGCATTAAATAGAGTAAGAATGTTAATTAGGGCAGCTATTTAAACAATTGAAAGGTTAACCAATTGATAGATTAAATACTGCGGTTCTAATATAAATTATTGCCATCTACTTTACTCTTCTTAATCTCTCCAGCAATGTCATGACTTAACTGACCTTCACATGTATCAGCAGCTACTGTCAGCTCTCTGTGCAACTATGCTGCAGCACACCTGTGCATTGAGATATTCTTAGGAAACCAACTTACAACTTGAGTTGAAGTATAACTGTCACTGCCACAGCCTCAAAAACCACATATGTAAGCATCTGAAAGCCTGATTAATGTTAATGGTGCACAATAATACTAACAACAACAACAACTTGTACTTCACCCCCACCCCTACCAATCCCACTTTCAAATTTATTCAGCATATTGCTATGACCTTCATTTGCCAGTTCCTCCATGGGGGCCTCTTTTATTACATAACAAGCACAATCTTCTTTTCCTTGCTTCCTAGGCTGCAAACTGACAAGCACACTACTCCCAGACCACAATTCTTCAATATCTTCTTGACCTCTATGTTCTTAATATACTGTCTGGTTTTCCCATTTCTGCTTTTTCGCCTTACAAATTACCTTATATATTTACTCTAGGGTTTTGAAGATATGTGCATATATACAAATTCAATTGTCTGCAAAAGATTGACAGCAATGACTGAGCTAAATAAGCAAGAGCCACACATGGCAATACAGGTTCATTCAAATTATTGCAGAATAAACCTTTAAAATCACTTGTAGCAGTGAGGGTGTATAGCAAAACTTTTAAAATTAAATATTAACTTCTTAAGCATTTATCATGTCACAAAAATGCCTACTACTGCTTTTATAGGTAAATACATATTATTGTAAATGCAACACAGAAAATTAAGCATGCTTATGTTCTGTTAACATCAGTGGGATTAAGGCCTCATCACTTACACCAAGTTGCATGGGAGCAACTTCCCCATGGCATTTCTGCACACAACTGTGATGTGTCTGTGGATATCGGAACCAGGAAAGTTCTAATGCCACAGGTTGCTCACATCCCTAGGAGAGGCAATGCCAATCAGGAGAAAATCTTTCCCCAGTCAAGTAGTTGCAATAACCACACATACACTGTAGTCACACTGGAAAACATTGCAGCAAAACAGCTCCGACACATGTAGCTGTGAAAGGGGCCTAGAAATACTGGAGCTGAACATTGTATTTTCTAGAGATTATACCCACAGAAATTATAAAACTCAAAAAAACCAACCAGAATGATGCATAATAATTAAATATATAAAATGATAAAACCAAGTGGCAGATCCAAAGCCATGTATTAGAAGTCAAGAGATGAAAACCAATGGTTAACTCACCTATGAATGGAATGCATGCCAAGGAATCACCAGGTGTGCTGGCGCTGGAAGCTTTCCTTTCCTCTATTATTTTTATATGGACCTCTCGACGTGCATCGTTGGGCAACCAACAAGTAGTCTCTGGGGCTGGCTCCTGATCATTTACTGCTAAGATGTAGGACTGATGCCGTAAAGGCTGTGGTGTCTGATGGCCAGAAGGAGACTTTTCTCGCAAGACAACTGCTTCTGTATCCTCATCTACAACATCCCTTGGCTGGCTCTCGGATTCTTTTATATTTTCCTTTTCAAACTCTTGAACCTTCTGTCTAATAGAGACATCCAAGTTAACAGAGGTAGTTAAATGCTCACTCATCTGTGGGACAAATTTGGCAGAAGCTAAACAGGTAGTAGGGGATAGAGTACTTGTGTCTATTTCCGTTTTGTGGCCTGGCACACTTTTTGCTTGTATCCTTGATTGTTGATTCAACAAACCACTGTTGTACACATGATTTAGTTCTCTTTGGTCTGCAGTAGTAACACTATCCAGGCTCTGATTAAGGGAAAGCGACGGTTTTGCTGCATAGGGTACAGAAGTCTTCAATGAGTTGCTTCTTGTGCTTCTAGCTATTGAATGAGATGATCTTTCCTGAAAAACGGTTGTAGGCTTTGACGTTCCACCAGAGGTTGGCAAATCTCTGGCAGGCTGCAGTGATTTTACATCAGGTGGAGCCTTCTGGAGCTGTGGGGTTGACCCTAAGGCTCTGCTGTTTATTCGTCTGCCATCTGAGCCATAAGCACCCGGAGCCACAGAAAAATTTGAACCTCGAAGAGACAAGTGAAATGCATGCTGCCGGGGTCTCTCATAAATACCTCGCCGATCATCTTGCTCAGTAAAGCCAGTCCACTTGTTAGTCTTTTTTCTATCTCTGTTTGAATCTGCAACAAGATTCTCAGTGTGAAAATTTTCTAATGTTTCACCCTGCTTTTCTAAATAGTCCCAAGACTGAGTCCTGTGATTCCGGGGGCTGACAGATGGTGAGGTTAGAGCATCTTGAGAGGCACTCCTTGGCCACTCCTTCAACAATATAGGATCTTCAAGTCTTTCCTGGGACACACTCCTTTGCCGTATCTGAAAGGACTGTGGGACCCTATCATGAGAAGTGCTTCTGCGTCGTACCTGTGAAACACTGCGGTTTGGTACCACTTGATTATAATCTGTTGTGTTCTGAGATGCTGCTCTTAAACTATCTAACCTTTCCTGTATGGTTCTGCAGCCATACATGTGCAAACGTCTGTTATCAATGTACTCTTTGTAGGTTTTGTAATTTTTCCAGTCTATGGTTTGGTGGGCATTTGGAGAAGTGTAGTGATTGGTAGTGACAGAGGGAGAACCTGCACTTTGAGTAGGAGATCTAGTATTTGGGATCACTTCTGGATGCCCTCCATAGCTTCCAGACTTGCTAGCTATTCCATTGGGGTCTATTGGCCTTGTGAGTGGCGTCTGAGGAAGTACAATGGCAGTGGGCATTGGAGAAGGTGGTGATGTGGTTCGTGCTTTTGTTTTTATAGTGGTTTGTTCCTTAAGACCATATCTTACTTCCTCTATCCGATGTGATGAACCAGTATGATTTATTCTACAGGATGACAAGTCTACAGCCTTCTCGGAAGGCACAACAACAGTTCTTACAGTCTCGTTGTTGCAAACACAGACAGCTGTGTTAGATTTTGCAATATCTGTTGGGGATGGAGGCACTTGTATTTCCATTCTGTAGGCCTTTTCTGGTTGTGCTGATGTCCGTACAGGTCTACTAGCTGGCTGCTTACCAAGTGAAGAGTCAGGAGGTGCTTTCTCAATATCTTGTGCCTCGACAGAAGGTGGAGATGCTAACCGAGGATAACATATTGGTGGTGGTTCAGGTATGTTGCGGGCATTACCACTGTAAGCTTCATTGCCTTTCAGGTAGGCATCTTGGGAATATGCCTATACAAAGAGGATTCAAAAAGAAATGAAATTACTAAAAATGTGAATGTGAAATCATCACCATGTTACAGGGAGATGAATCCAGTAGACAGCTAAATCCCTTGAAGGACAAGGGCTTCTCATATGAAACAGCTCTTTGCTAGAGGTAACTGTTCAAAGAACAAGAAGTGTCAAATGCCTTCATTATTACTCCCTGAGTATGAAAATATACAAAGTCTCCACAAAGTATTAAGCATGTTTTATGTAAGTCAAACAGCAAATCCCAGCAACTAAAGGCAGCTGATTAAGAGAACACAGAGATTTGTAAGCATAAACCCAAACCAAGTATTTCTGTTCATACACATCCTCAAACCCAGCTTCACAAATTCCTCCTTTTCATCTTTTTTTTATGCTGGAAGCTAAAATTATGCAGCAATCGACAGGTTAACTGAGGAATTCTTTTAGCCTCAGAAAATGTACAGCTCTTTGCCACATAGAGAAAACATGTAGCCTATGTAAATACTATTGCATTCAATACAGATTGCTTTTATAAAAGGTACAATTACTATATCTAATGGAAGTAGACAGTGGCAATGTCTTTGTTGGCAGCCAACGCCCACCCTCCTTCCAAATAATCTTACATGTTACTTATTCCATGAATTCCATACTACTCACAGCAGTGCCATTTTTTAACCCAAATACACCACCAACATACATGCTCGGGCAGCTATTTATAAGCACTTCCTTAGAGTGGAATGCAGGCTATCACAAGCCATATATTCTTTAGGTGCTTCACAATTTCCATCTTACCTTGCATTTTAAGAACCTGACTCCTAAGGAAAACATTTGCTTTACATATTACATGTTTCCCTTGCATCAAGACATTTCTGAAACCATCGTACAACTAACAGCACATTTGCAAGATCTGCCCGGAACATACAAATGCTATTATTTTAGACTTTGCCATCACTTCCTATAGTGGTAATATGAAATTAAAAGAGCTGACAGCACACAGCTTGCCAATGCACAAATCTTTCCCAGACATTTTTTTTTAACACAGCTTAGGTGTGGTATCATATTTCACTGTTTCCTGCTTAAATCATAACATGCTCCATTCAGCCAAATCAACATGCCCTGCCTTAGCATTAGACAGGTTGTGAAAGCCCAAATGCAGCCATAAACATTAGACTAAGAGCAAAGTGCTGAGGATGAGAAGGGCGAGGTGCTTAAAACACACGGCTGCAATAAATATCACTGACAGCATTAGTTAAGTGCAAACAAAATATTAAAAGCAAACTGGCAAGAAATAAACCAAGTAACTAACAAAAACACAGGCACACATTAAAAGGTAACAGAATCAATATTACAACTGAGATTCAGCTAACCAGCAGATCTAGCTTGCTTTCAGCAACTTGCAGGCTTTAACAGACCAGCATCTTGCAGATCTACCAAGAAACACATGCCTTACAAAAATCAGAGAAATGGCTACAGTACATTTCTTACCAGTGCTGTGACATCCTTTGAAAACTGCAGCTGGCAGAAAACAGGAAAACATAGTAAAAGCTGCTTATGGGTGTAAAGACAGAATTATGTGGTCATGTTGAAGCGGGATACACAGCAAGCTAAAAATACATCTACACCGATTTCTCTGGAAGATACCAAGAGAGGTAAAGGGCAGTGAAGCATAAACAATAACTTCAGCCTCCTTGTGAGCATGTCTGTCTCAGGCTTTTACCTGCTTCTTGCATTTATTCCCTAGCCTTCCAGAAAAAGAAAATACAGTTGTGCTGTGTTGCTTCAGTGCATCTTTTCTGCTGCAAACGGAGCCCTCTGGTTGTGCTACAAGGCGTCCCTTCTACTAGAGCAACATAACGGTCTTTCATCTCCCCTGAGCTGCTACCATCCCTGCTTCCAGATGACGAAACAAGGGTTTCATTATGCATTTAAAATCCATGCACCCCTTCCCCACATGCATCGGAACAGAACCACAAGCTGTCAGCTGACTGCAGCTGCTTTCATACTCTACGTCTGACATTAGAAGGATGATTTCAGAATAATCCTCAGAGAAAAACAGCCTCCCCATGTGATCGTTTTCATTTTGTATATCTTTGGCGTTTCTTCAATGAAAAACCAGAGACAGGCTGTGCTTCCAACTGCAAGGTGCATGCTAATACAGCTGTCTGATTTTTGCATGCTCTCTCATGACGGAAAATGAGGACTCTGCATTCGTGTACTTTTCAGATTAGGAGGGGGAAATAGGAAAGCAGACATAGATGCATGAAAAAGCAAACTGTGGTACAGTCTAAGGAAACAACACATCCGCTCACACTCTAAAATATGCCAATACTGCCTCCCTAGTCCAATTTAGGCATATATACTCAGCCCAAATCTGCAGGTTTGCAAGATACCCTACTTAAAAACCACAAAAAATACACCACATTAGCTCTGGCTGAATCTGGGAATGACTAAAATTAGAAATTATAGGAAATGAACCAGTTTTGTAATTAATGAAGGGAAAGCAAATTCAAAAGTATATCAGAATATATCATAGTTCTTCTAGATAATTCTTTTAGTATATATTTTCATTATTTTTAAAGTCAATGAAGAGCATTTTTTAAAAAAGAAATATTCAATTTACAACTTCAAGTTCAAAACTGTTTAATATAAAATAAATCTGCAAGGATACCATATACAGCAGGGGGGGGAGCCTGTGGACTACAATTCCCATCAGCCTCAGACAGCATGGACTGTAGTCCAGCAATTTATGGAGAGCCATAGGTTTCCCACCTCTGTGGTGCTCGGGATAAAGTCTTCCGAAGGCTGGTGCAAGGCATAGTACCTCCTGGGAAAGCCGCTTCCTGCCTTCCTCTCTCTCCCTCACTTCTGGTATGTTTTGCTGTTAATGTGGCAGCATGCCTAGGCTTCCTCACTGTGGAAGGGATTCACTCCTCAGAATGAGACATTCTAAGTGAGGTGGCTCAGGAAAGGACCTGCCCTGCCGCTGCTTTCCTGATGCTTCTAATTATTTTTTAAAACAGGAATTTCTAGCCAACATGAAAAAATGAGAGGCAGCAGCATGGGCAGGCTCACTCAGAATACATCACTGTGGAAGGAACCCCCTTTATCAGAGCAAGGCATGAAGAGGGTGGGCACTCCAGTGACCCCAGAAAAAGCCAAACAGGGGGCAGCATCTGAGGCAAGTGTGCAGGGGCGTGGGAGGCACCAATTTGCCGCCCCCAGTCCCTGAAGTAATTAGCTCAGTTTGTCCAATGGTAGGGCCACCCATAAGCCTTTCCAACGAGAAAGGCAAACCCAGATTAAAATCAGCTGAATTTGGGTCCCACTAAAATCAATTGGACAAATTAATAATGACTTTGGTCTTATTGATTTTGATGCAAATTTACGGCATAATCCCGGATGAGGAGCAAAGTGGCCGAGTGACTACCACTTCCCAAACCCTGCTGGCTTCATGCTGGTCAGGCTGGAGGTGGGCTTGCCTTCTTTCTTCCCACACGTGTAAGGTAATTTAAAACAAATGAAGGGGAGAATTAAATATGTCCCTTTACTTATTCTACACATCTCCATTCCACTGGTACTGCCTCTCTCCAATGTCACTAGTGCCTATGGGCTAACCTGTGATTTATTTATTTTCATATCCGGAGCACAGAGGAAACACATCATGCCACAGAGGCTATAAGAAGATACGGTCCTTATGCACCTCTAAATCAACCAGCTACGTCGTAACTTCTGGACCTGCCAGATGATATGTAGAATTGTAGAGCTGGAAGAGACCCCAGGGGTCATCTAGTCCAACCCCCTGCAATGCAGGAATCCTGCCCACAGCCACCTCTGGGTGGACTCGAACCACCAACCTTCTGGATAACAGCCAGACACACTGCCCCACTACGCCATGAGGTTTCCGCAGACACTAATACGCTACTGAAGTTATGCAGTATGACTTCAAGATTCAAAGTACAAAAAACGTAGAAGGTCCCGTAATACTGTAAACCAAATGTATCCTCACAGACCGAAGGCCACAAGCCCGACGCACAGCCATTCACTGTCACAACTGCTTCGGTTTATTGAAATGGACGCTAGCAAATTCTGAGCATGCCTGATGGAAGAAAACCTGGAGATTTCTAAGAGCAGCTGTGGTAGCATGTCCCCATAGCAACAAGCTGCGGAAATTAAGCTTCTAGCCAAGATCCAATTAAAACACACACAACTGAGGAGGCCGCACCCTCAGAGGGGAAAGGCCTCAAAGTAACTAGGGAATAAATAAATAAAAACCGAAGTAAATGGTGTGGGGAACCCGTCTAGGGTGTGTCCCTTGCAAGGCACCCAGCCTCAAAACACTGCTAACGGAAAGAAATACTGTACATGGGTTATACGCCTAGTAGGCCTTTCCATTTGTGCAATCTGCAGGTCTGAGGCCTACTGCTTGCTCTCAGGATCCTTGCCCTTCTTGATTGCCAGTAATGGACTTGCCACCCTGAACCTCATAAGTAGTGAATGCTTTACCGATGGGACGGGCAAGTTCATACTGTCTCGGAAAAAAGGCAGTTCTAAGGCCTTTACTGAAGAAATCAAATTTGCACTTCCAACCGTCCTTGATAGTTATCACGTGGTATCCAATGCACCATTTTAATTTAATTTATTTATTTTAGTAGGATGATAGAGTAGTAAATGGCCTTAAGGAGCGCCGGAGGAAACAGATGATTTAGGTCTGTTTCCAATCTGGCTTTTATTTATTTATAAAAGCATAGATATACCCCCACCTCATGTAAAATACCAAGGTGGTATGCAACAATGTATACAAATGAAACACAAAACATAAAAGTACCACGAAAAATATACAAAACAATCATTCAAATGACTGCCTAATCCGCAGAAAACTTAAACTGAATAGGACAGCTAGTATAAAGGGTCTTCAAAAGATGCCTGGCAGTTAATCTGAATCTCTTCTCGAGAAGTATTCTGTCTCCACACAAGATCACCCTGGTGGATTATTTACACTGGGGAATGGATAAGGAGAGTGAGACCCTATTGATTCTCATGGACCTCTCAGTGGCTTACAGTACCATCAACCATGGTTTTCTTCTGGGATGTCTTGCTAGATTGGGTCTGGAGAGACTCGGGTTTTTTCCTGGCTTTTGAGCTTTGGTTTCACAGTTGCCCCAGGGTTCTATTCTACCCCCATTTGAAAAACAACAACAACAGGAAACTGCTGGCGGATGAGGAATCATCCAGAGATTTGGGTTACTGACATCTGCAGGCAGATGACACACAACTCTATCTGACATTTCCATCTGCTTATTTCAAGGAAGCGGTGGAAATCTTGCACAAGTGTCTGGAGGCAGTTCGGTATACAAATGAAGGTGAACAGACTAAAATGAAATCCAGACAAGATGGAGGTGAGAAGACCACCTAATCTGGATGAAGAGATTCAACAGGTTATTATTGCAGGGTCTGGTTTGGCTCATTTTGGAGGCAGTCCTTGAGGTACTGTGATCCTGTGCTAAGACTTTATAAATGAAACCCTCTTGATTAACACATGCCATCCACTTTAAATGATCCAAAGCTTGCATAGAGCGCTTCGGAAGGGCAAAAGAGCTAGGGAGGTCGTCTTCTAGGGAATTATTTCTCACTACAGTCTTGTTTGCACATAATACTAATTAAACCATGAGTGTTTAGATGACAAGTCTCTGGCTCATGTGCTTTCCCCTCTCCCTCTGTGGAGCTTTGGACTAACTATAGGGTTGCCATACATCCGGGAAATTCCAGACATGTCCTCTTTGGGCGGGGGGGGGGGGCAACATGCCCATCTGGGGGGATTTTTAAATTTTAAAGGAAATATCTGAGGTTTTTCGGGAGTGAGGAAAGAGGCCTGGGCTGTCCTTTCTTTTTTTGTTCTTCAAGATATGGCAACCCTAAATAACTGTAGCTTGCCTGTTGTAATGTCTGAACTCAGACAAACTTCGGTTAGTGCAAACTACAGTTTACTAAAACAAGGCAACTTCAAATTATAACTGTAAAAAAAGCTAAGACTAACCACAGGTTATAGTTAAAACACAACACTGAACTGTGGTTCAGTAAAAATAGAAGTTTTTGGTGTCTCTTGGTCACACAAGAGAAGAGGAAGTGGGGTCTGGAAGATGAGCTTGAGATTTGCTGCAGCTTCTCTTTGATTTAAACCATGATTTAGCATTACATGTGAATACAGCATGAATTCATGGAATGATGGAGTATTCCTCCTCAAAGCAATCAGCAAATTGGCAGAAACGCCACCCCTTTAACATATGAATTGGACTCTCAACCCAGAACGCCTATTATCTGCCAAAGGTACAATTCTCTTCCAGCACAGTCTGCAATACATATTTTAAAGGTATAGGAATGTAGCATAGATGTTCCTCTGCAATCTAGGAAAACCAACTAACCTAATTGAGAAATGAGCATCCTTTCATTTAATAATGGGCACAACCATAGTGGGTCTAGCAAAGCGGAAATTCTTTCCTTCCAATTCATATTCTTTAAAGTCAATAAAATAGTGGCGGCAGTGACATAGAAGAATGCATTCAACAAACAGTTTCCCCTTTCTTCATTTTGCTGCAGCAGTTTATTTCGGCAAAAGATAATACACAGTTTTCCTACTGTTTTCAGAATCATGACTTTAGTGTTGGTAAGACACATAAAAGCTGGGCAGAAAGTAAAGTAATTTCCATTGGTTTTGAAAATCCCCACAAAAATTGAGTACCTATGTTACTCAAAGAGGCCAGACTGGTGCCATTGTATATTGGAAATGGCCCTTAGGGTCATGTTTTCAGCATTTTCAAATGCTAAGGTGTGCCTTTAATATGCAGAAATGAAACCTTAAATCAAAACAATATTACTTTCAGCAAGGTGATGTGAAAGCATCTATCAGTTTTGCAGGCAACAAGTGTTCTTCAACAAACCTGAATGGTTTTTAACTTTTCAAAACAGTTTAAAACGTATAATTTCTTTCCTGTCTATTAAATATTTTTGAGCCTGTTTGGAGGTTCTAGCAGGTGAGCGCAGCTATTGTATAACCTTGACTGAAGAACGGTACACTCCTTCTATCTGGGATGGTCATCCTCTTCCACCGAGCGCGCAGCTTCGGGAGGGAAGCACATGGAGTGGTGAGGGAGGGAGGGGACACCTGCCTAGCCAGCCAGATCAGCCGAATCAACCCTGGCAATCAATGGGGTAACTGATGTCGCAGCCAAATCGCCCTCACCACCATGTCTTAAAATATACCCAGAGTTCTTCACATTTTTTTACAGTGGGCTGTAGGACACCTTGAGCCCTCGTTTAGAAGAGGCATCTAACAAAGTTACTAAACAAAATGTAATAGTTCTATAAATACATAAACCATCCCCTTTATTACAGATAAAATAAAGATTCACTTTGAGGATTGATTCACACCGGGTAGCAAGCCTAAGTGTAGAGCTATTAAAGCGTATAAAGGGAAATGCATGTTACCAAATGTACACAAGACACACAATAAGAGCCTCAACTAAATCATATTAACATCCATTTTCGCTAGCATTTAATAAAGAGGGGGGATTGCTTCTGAGTAATGGATGCCTTAACAAGGAAAAGAACTAATGTGGGTTTTCCTGGCAGCTGTATAACTGTATGGCTTGGCCCTATACAGGCCATTTACTTGCAGTATGATAATTAAGGGGAAGCATTATTAGCCCCTCTCCTCCCTTTTAAGTGCTGAATTTGGGTTTACTGTAAATGTTTCATGTGTTCTGTTAAAATAGACTTTCTACAAGATTTCATGCTTGAAATGCTATCCTATGAAAAAAGTCTACTTAAAATATCCCAGCATCTATACTACATTTGGATAAGAGTCCTCTTGCATTATGAGGTAAGCTTTCTTTCCTTAGTTGTTGTATTGCTTTTGTTTTAATTTTAAAGCACCATATTTTTCCGTGTATAAGGCTAGGTTTTTTAAAAAATAGGTTTAAAATTGGGGCTCGTCTTACCCTGTTTCTCCGAAAATAAGACGTAGCCATAAAATAAGCCATAGCAGGATTTTTAAGCATTCAACTAATATAAGCCATACCCCGAAAATAAGACATAGCGATAGGCGCAGCAGCAATGCCAGCCGCGGCAGGAGGAGGAGGGAAAAAATAAGACATCCCCTGAAAATAAGCCATAGTGTGGTTTTTTTTTAAAAAAACTGCATTTCAGTGGTTTGTACTGCATTTCAGTGGTTTGTGGTATATGTTCCTTTAAGCATTCAAAGGGTAGGAAGGTTCCCCATCCCCACATTTTCATTTCATATACAGTTGTACCTTGGTTGTCGAACGCCTTGATACTTGTACATTTTGGCTCCCGAATGCCGGAAACCTGATAGTGAGTGTTCCGGTTTGCTAATGTTCTATGGAACCTGAACATCCGACGCTGCTTTCGCGGCTTCCGATTGAGTCAATCGGAAGCCGCTCCCTGCAGCCAATCGGAAGCCATGCCTTGGTTTTCGAACGTTTTCGGATATTGAACGGACTTCCGAAACAGATTCCGTTCGAGAACCTATGTACGACTGTATGCTTATTCTTTACCCTGTGTGTTTCTAGAACTAATGAAACAACAAATTAAGAAAAGAAGAAATGGACATTACAACTATAGTAGTAGCATTATTCAGCAATTCAGCTTACTCAAGAGCCAAAAGTTTTCTGTGGTGCTTACGGCCATCTTACTTTAGTTTCTATTTCAGAAGTATAACTTACCAGCTGAAGGATGTCTTCATCTTTTGGCATCACACTAAGTTCTAGCATGCTGTCACTGTGAGAGAGGAGGAAACATATCGGTATATTAATAAAAAATAAAATACTGCACTAACCAATTGATAGGGGATTTAATTGCTGGCTAACATATAAAGAGTTGCATTGATTATCTCAGTAGTCACTCTTTCTCAACAACCAGCACTGAATATAATGCTTGTTTTCCTCTTTACTCCCGTGGATTGTTATTCTCCTTCAAATCATGCCTCAAATTCGCGACTGCTTCCCTTTAAGAAAATCAAAATTTTCTATGCAGAAAAAAATACGTTGGTTGCCACTTGTAATGTGCGGTACAAGTGTTTTAAGAATTCAAAGCACACAGATATGCACAGAGCCTGTCTTATCCATGTACTCACTATGAGAAAATACACTTGTACCCTTAACAATATGGACACTTTTATCCTACCTGGAGATTGATTATCCATGTAGATTATTTTTTTAAATATGGGGCAAGGAGCTAACATTGGTCCTTCAGATGTTCCTGGTATGGCTGCAAGGAGGAAACTGGGAACTTTTGCTTCCAATTTTGGTTAACCGCAGTTTAGTATGCCATTTGAATCCAAAATATGGTTAATGTCAACTAAGGTTCCAGTTAAACAAGCTATTTTCACGATCCATGGTTTGACGTTGGCATGTTTTGTAATCCATAGTTTGTCCAGATTCAGATACAGTGGTACCTCGACTTACGAAGGCGATTCGCTCCGCGGCGCACTTCGTAAGTCAAAACCTTTGGTTGTCGAAGCATCCGTTTTGCGCATGCATGAAGCGCGATTTTGCGCTTCTGTGCAGGCGCAGAACACACACACGGCGAAAAGACTTCCGGGTTTGCCAACTTCGTAAGTCAAAACCTTCGGAAGTCGAGGCATTCGTATGTCCAGGTACCACTGTATCATGATAAACTGTGGTTAACAGAAAATGGAAGCAAAAACTTCCAAACTGCTCTTCATCAGTGGTTGTGGGGAAGCATACAAGCCCAAGGGCTTGCTGCAGCTTGTTCTCATCCCACTGGCTTAGTGTGATGTTCAGACACAGCCCCCGGGTATGCCAGGTACAGATACAGGTGAAACTCGGAAAATTAGAATATCGTCGAAAAGTGCATTTATTTCAGTAATGCAACTTATTATTTTTTATTTTTATTTTTCTTTTTACAAATGCTTTCTTTTGGAAATTCCACAGTAATAAAACAAATAGTTACAATAATACAAAAATAAACATTGCTATTACATTTCATTAATTACATTCCATTTATAATTGACCTGCCTAACGACAAATAATTACAATTACAACAAATAAAGGCTTGACACATCTTGCTTTGCATGTCATGCATTGATCTCATATATTGGTTTCACCTTTTAAGTTGCATTACTGAAAGAAATGCACTTTTTGTCGATATTCTAATTTCCCGAGTTTCACCTGTATTTATCAGCAAAACATTCTCAGAAACAAACACAGTATTAGATTCAATTTCCCATCATCACCAAAAAGCTGCTAATAAAATAACTTTTCCTAAATAATTGTTAAGTATTCTAAACTGCTCATGGAATGATACCAACAAATGTCAAGCCTTTATGGAAATTTTATAAGCCATTTTCTTAACATTTTCTTAGCAGTATGGTCGTATGAAATGTCACCCACAGAATGGACATGAAAGATTGAACATAATATGAGGTGTAGTCCTATGAATTAATTGCTATGTAGAGCACTGATCAAACACATAACTTGCTTTTACTTTTACATCTGCTGCTCAGTCAAAATTGGCTTAGTATCAAAAGAATAAAGAACTTCACAATGAACAGCACATCCCTACACTTTCAATGGGTTGTATCCAATTGGTGTCCCTCTGCTGATGGAAGGTGTTTGATCCCAGGAAGGTTTGGTCAGTAGAACACGGATTGTGGTGAACTTCTGAGAGTCCCCCTCTTCCATGCAGCTTCTGTGCCACCTCCCACACTGTGCCACTTAAGTTTTGGGGGTGCAGGAGCTACAAGGGGATGGAAAATCATCAGAGATCACCTCAGTCCTTGTGCAGCTGATGGAAGGCCCTGCTGGATCTGTCAAGGGCTGGCCAATCCTACACTGGGGAATGAGTTGAACTGGATTTCTTTTACTCATTCTATGATTCTTATTATCTTGGTAAAAACAGACAAACCACATACCAATCACCTTTCTCAAAACAAACTACATGGAATTTAAAATTATGCAGATTACAGACACCCATACTTACGTGTTTTGAATTAAAGCAATTACTTGAGAATATGTCTTCCCTATAACACTTTCCCCATTCACTTTTATAATTCTGTCACCTGCAGAAAAAAATACACAGAAAAAAGGAGATATAGCCAGACCACTGTTTTCTTCATTAACAGAAGCTGAGAACCCATTCAAGTATTACAAAGAAAAACAAAGCAGAAATATTTCAGAAGTGTGACTTACAAATAATCCCCAAGAATGAAATCCACAAGTTTAATTAGGAACTTCATGCATTCATAAGCCCTACTTCACATGTTATAAGAGGAGCAGGGAAAGCACAAACAAATGACATTCTTTCCATCTTTTTCTAATAATATGTAAACCATTTGAGACTTTCTAAACCCTACAGGTTGGAGCCAAACTTATCTTTGGAAGGGACTGAGATTCAGCAGAGGTTCCCACTGGAGGAGTGATTCTTACTGATTTCCTATTCCCCCTGCAGACCACAATGCCACTTCTCACACTGGTCCCTGGTGCTCTGGAGCATTTTTAAAGGGGACTGCAGAGAGGATCAGCAAAAATCACATCATCCTACTGCCTTCAGCAGAATCCCACCCACAGGTAATCAGGTCTGGATCCAGCACATAACATCTTCCTTCTATAATGACAACCGAACCCCAAACCTTTCAGTAAGTGCTGGGTGGGTTCAAACTCCCAACTAATTTAAAATTTTGTTTCCTTACATAAACACACACTCTGACAACTTCCTTGGAAGTTGGAACACTCATGACATCACACCAGCCCAGCCAATCACATATGTATAGGTAAGGTAAAGGTTACCTGTGCATAATCCCGCTTCAAAAGCAGGCCCTCCTTCTTTAACCTGCTTAACAAATATGGTATCCATTGGCTCCAATCTGTTTCGTGGCTTCCCTAAAAGAAAATTGCAAATACAGTCATTACTAGAGATTGGAAAGATTAATTATACCTCATTCTTTATATTAAATAATAGGATCCAAATAATTTTAATTCATCTGACAATCAGAGAATTAGCATCTGCTCTGCTTAAAGCAAGAGAACATGACATGTTTTACAGATACATGGAAAATATTTGAGCCATCTTTGTAAAAACCATTAATAGAGCTAGGGCTTTTTTTCCAGCAGGAACTCAGGAGGATGCCACTGCCATTATAAGAGAGTGAGGGAGGTGGGTTTGGGCACCTCTTTTTCTAGAAAAATAGCTCTAGGTATAGCTGTAGCACAAGAAACTTTATTTTTCACAACCGTATTGTATGTACTATCTTTCATCGCCATTCATATTTCATCTATTCTAATGGGATCTCGTGACTATACATAGTGAAATCATAATTACAAACATAATACCAATATTCCGAAAACTGCCAAAACTCTGCAGACTCTTAATGGAACTGCAATGGAATCAAGAGCCAATTATATTATGGTGTTTATATGTAATATTTTTGGCAAAACTAATTTGAAGAGGTTCAAAATCTTTGTACATTAAAGCCCACAGGGCCAATGTGGAAAAAGTATCCATAAGACCGTAAGAAGAGGCCTGCTGGATCAGGCCAAAGGTCCATCTGTTCCAGCATCTTGTTGCCACAGTGGCCACCCAAAAAAAGTTTTGAAAAATACCTTGAATTTGGCATAGCTCACTGTCGTCATCTAATGCCACATTTGTATATTGCACTTTACAACACATTTAAAACATTTTCTTTGCAGCTGTATAGCTGAGTCCTCTGTCTCAAACTCAGTATGCTGCCTTTCCGCACAACTCCTCATCTTTCAGTGCTGTTGTAAATTTTCATGACATATGATAAATGCTTTGAACACTATGGAAGTGCTATAGAAATGGTAAGTATTATTTAATATTACTGAAGTACACCAGGCTGAGTTTATTGATTCATATTTTCCATGAAAATGTTAACATTTTCTGATGGAACCTGCTGAACAGCAAGATAAATTCCAAAATTATATCAAATCCTACTGTTTATCTTCCTTGCACTTAAAAAAAAAAACACCAACCAAAACCACTAAGAAAGAACAATGCACAATAGAACGGAATGGCAAGGTAGATCTTTTGAGATGTTCTATGGGAGAAATACGAGTAAATAAAAAGCTACAGTATCCATGCAGTCTGGGGAAGCTGACCCAAGTGAATATGATTTAAGAAAGTAAGAGTACAGGTAGATCAGACTATCCTGCTCTCTACAATAGTCCACCAGTTGCTTCTGGGAAGCTTAAAAGCAGGATGAAGACCCCCTCCCAGGGTTGTTCACCAGCAACTGGCATTCAGTGGCAAATGGTCTCTGAGCCTGATATCATGGCTAATCATCATTGTGACTGAGCTATCCTCATGCATTTGTCTAGTCACTTCAAAAGCCACCTAAGCTAGTCAACACCCTTCATAACATGGGCAGTCAATCAAATAACTTAATTATGTCTTGCATGAAGCATTTTCTCCTCCCAGTTCTAACTACGTCAATCAATTTCATAAGATGACTCCAAGTTGAAGAATTACGAGCTGGGTTATAAAACTTATTTGTATCCACTTTCTCCACACCCTCTTCTAAGTAGCGATGTACCAGTGGGAAACTACGAAGATCATCTCAGGTGGTGAAGTACGCAACAAGCAAAGAAAAGAGTTTAACAACTGCTTGTTAGAAGGGATTTTTTTTGTTTTGAACATCAGTGTTTCGTTTCTGGATGTTGTTTTTGAGCACAGGATATGAAGAGCAGAACAAGGAACAACAACGCAACTAGAGGAATTAACCCATGAGAAGGATCTGGAGAAGTTTAAATATTGGCAACTCAGACTTGTTTATTTATAACCAAGCTTATGCAAGATACGTAGCATCTACAAAGGTTCGAAACATGACCTCTTTTCCTAAAGAGCCATACAATAACGCTCAGTTAATAAGACTGTGTTGGCTTAAGATTCTCAAAATTTCCTTTTTCAGTGGACTTCATTAAAGAAAAAGAAAAAAAGATCCACTTTCATTTATAAAGCAAACACATAATTCAAGCAATGGGTAGGGTCATCCACTACACTTGAGGACAGTAGGGTGGTTATGGAGAGGGCAAGCAAGCAAGCAAGCATGGCAAATAATAATAATAATAATAATAATAATAATAATAATAATAATAATAATAATAATAATTTATTTATACCCCGCCCATCTGGCTGAGTTTCCCCAGCCACTCTGTGCGGCTTCCAAGACTAATTTCTTAAAGATTAAAAGCTTCCCTAAACAGGGCTGCCTTCAGATGTCCTCTAAAAGTCTGGTAGTTGTTTTTCTTTTTGACATCTGGTGGGAGGGCATTCCACAGGGCGGGTGCCACTACCGAGAAGGCCCTCTGCCTGGTTCCCTGCAAACTGGCTTCTCGCAGTGAGGGAACCGCCAGAAGGCCCTCGGCATTGGACCTCAGTGTCCGGGCAGAGCGATGGAGGTGGAGACGCTCCTTCAGGTATACTGGACCAAGGCAGTTTAGGGCTTTAAAGGTCAGCAGCAACACTTTGAATTGTGCTCGGAAACGTACTGGGAGCCAATGCAGGTCTTTCAAGACCAGTGTTATGTGGTCTCGGCGGCTGCTCCCAATCACCAGTCTAGTTGCCGCATTCTGGATTAATTGTAGTTTCCGGGTCACCTTCAAAGGTAGCCCCACATAGAGCGCATTGCAGTAGTCCAAGCGAGAGATAAATAGAGCATGCACCACTCTGGCGAGACAGTCTGCGGGCAGGTAGGGTTTCAGCCTGCGTACCAGATGGAGCTGATAAACAGCTGCCCTGAACACAGAATTGACCTGCGCCTCCTTGGACAGCTGTGAGTCCAGAATGACTCCCAGGCTGTGCACCGGTCCTTCAGGGGCACAGTTACCCCATTCAGGACCAGGGAGTCCCCACCTGCCCGCCTCCTGTCTCCCACAAACAGTACTTCTGTCTTGTCAGGATTCAACCTCAATCTGTTAGCCGCCATCCAACCTCCAACTGCCTCCAGACACTCGCACAGGACCTTCACCGCCTTCACATGCAGCTTTGCAACAGAAGGGTATGGCCAGGGGGCTCCAGAGGAATAGCTGAGGAGCTGCCACCACTGTCCCCCATGTCTGCTGCCTGAGACAAGAAGCTTCACTCTGCACAGGTAGCGCCAGCACTGAAAGGAAGTCATTAATGCAACTGACACAGCAGAAATCTCTCTGATTAGTCACCATCACTGAAAGAGAGAAGTGTCAACAAGAATAACGTTTCTGCCAAATGTTTGATGAAGAAGTATCTGCCCTACTGGGTCAACTGACTGTTTATGCTTGGATATCCTTCAATCTAGAAAGCCAGCATTTCACAAAGCTTACATCTAACAGCTTAACTGTTATTTATGAAAAAAGAAATAGGGAGAGAAAACAGGAGCACATCCCTGGTCCCAGTCCTTGAATGACACTGATTTGGCACTTTATTCAACAGATCTCCCTCCCTCCCTCTGTGTGTTTGTTTGTGTGTGTTTGTGTGTTTGCGTGTGTAATTATAGCTATGAAGTAATACAGTGGAAAGCATGCAGAAAATGAAAATGATTCCAGGCTGTTTAGAAAGACCTCAACATGAAAGACTTTTACTGCAAAGGAAGGGAGGGAGTGATGACATTTCTGAAACTCCACATTATATTTGTTTTCAACTAATTGCACACCACCCTGGAATCTATTTTGATGCAGGGTGGTTTAGACATTCCATAAAGAAATAAACCAACGTTTGCAGGGTCTGGTGTATAAACAAGTCAAAAAGCCTCACATGCATCAAGTTAAGAGCTATAGCAACCTGTGTCAGTTCCAGATTTGGGGCACTGGAAAACATGTTTTCGGTTGGACCTCTTCCTTGACGTTACTGTTGCCTGTTTGCTTGTCTTCCCCTCTCTGGAAAAAAGCCACATAGCTACCTAGAGGGCAGTTACCACAGCTGCTAGGTCATATTGTGCCATGCACTAATTTGTTGCAAATGCAGAACCATCAAGAGGGCTAGAAAAGTGGAAACTGATGCGGCTTCTCACTTTGCTCTTGATGGAAGATCCACACTGGGCCCCTTGGGTGTATGTGCCTTCCAATGTGTTCAACCATTCCTAACATTGGGACTCCTCCCCAGTGGTATCTTCATAGTCAAGGTAAAGGGGACCCCTGACCATTAGGTCCAGTCATGACCGACTCTGGGGTTGCGACGCTCATCTCGCGTTATTGGCCGAGGGAGCTGGCGTACAGCTTCCAGGTCATGTGGCCAGCATGACAAAGCCGCTTCTGGTGAACCAGAGCAGCACACAGAAACGCTGTTTACCCTCCCGCTGTAGCGGTACCTATTTATCTACTTGCACTTTGACGTGCTTTCGAACTGCTAGGTTGGCAGGAGCAGGGACTGAGCAACAGGAGCTCACCCCGTTGCAGGGATTCGAACCACCGACCTTCTGATCAGCAACCTCTAGGCTCAGTGGTTTAACCCACAGCGCCATCCGCGTCCCGCGGTATCTTCACAGATACCCCCAAATTTGTCAGGTGAGAAGGCCCCATATGTGATGCCGGGAGCACCCCTTTGTTAAATACGTTTATATTGTAGTTTTATAGTGTTAATTTTTGAAATGGTAATGCATATCAGTGATATGTTTCTCTCTCCCCCCCCCCTTCAAGTATTTATGGAACAACGACTTTAGGGGGGCATTCTAAAGGAAGAAAAGGAGCAGAATGTGTCAGAGGGGAGCAGCTTCTGCCTTTCATATGACATGATACTAGCCCAAGCTCCTCCCGTCTGGTATATCTGAAATAAATAGGCATTCAGCCTATGGATTTACTGGAAATATACACTGTTACACCATCTAAAGATTAGTAAATGGACATAAAAGAAACTTAATCTTAGTCTGGATAGAATTAAAAAAAAAAGTATGTACAAGCCTTTCATACAAACTCTAGGGCATCTACAATATTGTATACCCAGGTGCTTCGTTGTGCGGGGGGGGGGGGGATGCAATTAGACAGTTAATTTAATGGTTTGGTCTTCAAGAAAATGGAGCAGCCCCAATGCATTCTGTAAAAAAAAACACAGATTGACTAGAGCAGCAGCAAAGATGAGACTTAGCAGCTCACATGGCATGAGTAGCGTTCACCAATAGAGGGGAAAAGAGGAAATTGAAATGATGGTAGTTGCTATGGATACCGCCACACAAAAATCAGAAGGCAAATTGGAAGGAACAAGAGTATCAGAACACTGAGCGATAAGTGCCAAAAATATCTTGCGAGGATTATCTACAGTTAACACACTACTAGGTAAGATGAATCTCTTCTACTTAAGTGGAAAAACTATGTATTTCTTAGGTTCTCAAAATGATTGAGCCACAGTAACTTGTACACGAACCATTTATCTGTTAAGACTAGAGCAAAAGTACAACTCAGTTCAGCATAAATATATGAGATGGATCCATCTCTGAGGATTTGAACAGAAGTTTATTTTAACACATTATTATTAGCCTTCATTATTATTAAAATGTGTGATCTTCTTAAATTTTAGACAAAAAACCCACAATTGATTCACTCCTTACTGTCATAAAAGAGGATGCTTAATACCTAGCTACAAAGTTTTCAACAATCCCACAAAAGCATTTTTAAATAATGTACTAAAAATTAATGTTGGGTAATAATTTGAATGAAACCATTATCATATACCTTGTACAATTATGTGATATGTTAAATCTTTGAGGAAGGTTTTATTCAGTCATTTTTCTTTTTTAATATATATATACACATAAATATTTGCTTCCCCATTGACTTAAATGTCATTCAGGGTAAGCGCAGCCCTCAGTTATTCCAGGCACAGCTTGAATTCAGGAGAGCTGCATTTGTACATTACTGCAACAACTAAAATGAAATAGATCATCAAAGCCTCTAGCTGTGTTTCCTTACCACATGTGTGCTTTCCCACCAGTCACATTAAATTGTTACTATAGTTGTTCTGACATACATACAATTCAGAAAAGAAAAGAAAAACTGACCCGCCTTAAGCAGCGACTGCTTCTTTGCAGACAGACAGGAAATTAAATATCAGAACTAATGCCTTCAAAATACCGATTCCACATTATTAAATTTCTTTCAATAAAACAACTGCTAAGACAGTGACATCAGGACCATCAGATAAAATCTTCAGACTGACGTTAACTGTAAGAGGTTTCAGATCAACACAGCAGTGAAATTATTACAGGAAAGCAGGTAAAGATTAAAATTATTACAGGAAAGCAATGCTATGTGGACAAAGCCGGTTTTACAAAATGCCCTGAAATGGCAGCACTAGAGCCAAGGATCTCTTTGTTCAGCATTGTGCCCTTCAGCCACAGAGCAGCATAGGTCAACTTAATAATCTCTTTTACCTCTGATTCAGGAAAGGTGAGAGAATGTCTAGAATCGATAACTGAATGGATGAGGACCAATAAAAAGTGGAACCCAACACAAATAAGTCTGTATTGGGAACGGTGCTTTTAAGCCTGGATAGCTCAGCTGGTTAGAGCGTGGTGCTGATGATCACGCCAGGGTTCTAGGTTCAATCCTTGTATGGGAAAGCTGCATATTTCTGCACTGCAGAGGGTTGGACTAGATGCTCTTCGTGGTCCCTTCCAACTCTGCGATTCTAATAAAAATAACTTGTCCGTGAATGACGCGGCCTGGTTTGCTGGTGGCATCAATTATTTGGGACATGGTAAAGAAAAGGATTGCAAAGAGTTTCGAAAGGGTATCTCCAAATTGGGGGAATGGGCAGCAAAATGGCTGATGCAGTCCCCCCTGTAAAAATTATGCATGGAGAACAGTGAACAGAAGAGGATTCCTGTTCAACCTTAAGAAGCAGCTGAAGTCTAGACACAATGGGGAGAGCCCCCCTCACCCAATTTTGGTTCCCACAAATCAGCGCCCACCTGCTTCCTCCTCCTGGATCAGGAGCTGCCAACCCAAGCCTGATCCTGATACAGTGGTACCTCGGTTTGTGACCGCAATCCGTTCTGCGGAGGAGTTCACTCGCCGAAGGCACATTTCTGTGCACACGCGCACTGCGCAGATTGCTTCTGCGCATGCACGACCTGCACCGATCGCTTCTGCGCATCCAACGCCACGGAACCCAGATGTAAACACTTCCGGGTCCGCAGCATTCGCTTGCCGAAGCGTTCGTAAACGGAGGTAGTCATAAACCGAGGCTCCATTGTAGTGCTGTGAGGCTCATGGCACAGTGGCTGTATGCTACTTCCACAATCAATGAGCAGCACGCCTCTAAAATACCAGCCACTGGGGAGCAACAGCAGGTAAGGGCTGTTGTGCTTGTATCCCGCTTATGGACTTTCCCTAGTCTATCATAGGCCGTTGCGAGAAACACAACATTGGATTAGAACGGCTCTTGGACTGACACATGTCATGCTCATGTTAAGGCTGATGGTGGACACATACTTGGGAGCCAATTGGTACATCTCCAGACAAGCTAAATTTTCTATGTCAACAGCTTCATCAATTGAAACATTACATTGAAGAGTATGTATTCAGACCGTTTTCACAATATATTCATATCCCACCCCACTCCCAGGAAAGTCAAGACCTACACATGGGAGGGGGAGATCAGATTTAAGGAACCCATTTAACTGAAGTCCCAGAGTTCAATGGGAACGAAAAGCAGCTAGCTTGCTCTGGATCCAACCCAGTATAGCTCCAGTCATTGTCAAAAGTGCTGTACAGCCTCAACTTTTATTAAAGAATTTAATATTTCAGCTGCATTAAAGAGGTTGGCACTAGATGGCTCCTTTGCATATACTGTATATTCCTGCGTATAAGACTACTTTTTAACCCAGGAAAATCTTCTCAAAAGTCGGGGGTCGTCTTATACACTGGGTCATATTTCTTATACAGCGAGTATATCCCAAACTCTATATTTTAACTGGAAAAGTTGAGGGTCGTCTTATACACCCAGTCGTCTTGTACGCCGGAATATACGGTAATTTAAACAGAACCATAGCAGCAGTTTCACAGATAAGAAAGCTCTGGGATCCTATCCACTATGGCTCATATATTATTCACACTAACTCTATCCCACACCTATAATGTATGAAAGCCACTGCAGGAATATATGCAAATTAGTTTGATACTGAATTGCTTGCCCTCTTAGCTAACGTATTTAAGAATGACACACACTGATCGTTAGCACCCAGCTAGCTACTTCCGCATCACAAAATAGCTATTTATGGTGCTCAAAGAAAAGGCCTTTTCTACTTTTTGAACTATGCCAATCTGTTCTTCCACCTTAAAAGGGTTTCTTGAGATGTCCATGCTTCTATAATTGACAACTCCGAAACAAAGGATAGCATTTATTTTGTGTTAATATAGAAATAATAAATACTATCCCTCGTTTCAGAGTTGTAAATTGTGTTAATATAGAAATAGGTGATCTACATATACGGGATATAAAGTATTCTATATGACAGTATTTATATACTGTGGTATCATAGACTTTAAAGACAGTGAACACTGGTAAAACATAAAACATCGTTCAAAAATGAATAAACTTTTTTTTAAAAAAAGAATAGAGAGCTGTAAAGGCCAGACAGCACAAAAAGTAGGACATGAGTCATGACCCCAAAAGTTATCACTGCCATGTATTCAGGGGAAACTGTATATGGCTGGGCATTTGTCCCCTGTTTCTCCCACAGCATTTCCTGCTGCTCTAAAGACAAGCTACTCTCCGGTTTAAACTGTTTGGCACTGGAAATGGCTGCAACAGAAATATTAATCAAAGTATACGGCTGTCTCCTGGGAATTCATATTGCTTCTTTGGAAAAAGCTGTTTTTTAAAAAATAATAATAATAATTGGATTGAGACTTAGTCATGCTTAGACTAGACCAGGGGTGTCCAACCGGTCGACCACTATCGACAGGTAGATCCCCTGTTGATCCCTGTCGATCGTGGGATCCTTATCGATCGCGGGATTAAAAAAATTCTGCAATGAATGTTTCCTCCCCACGCCCTCCTCACTCTGTCCCTCCCCTTGTGTCTAGCGGGCGGAGTTTTGCTGTTTATATTTGTGATGGGGAATACGATGAATGGGTTTAGCGTTGTGTGCATTTGTCAGTTGCGGAGATTGATGTGAGCTATTGATGTTAAAGCTCAACACCTCTCCCCCCAAAAAGCTCAACAATCCTCAATGACAGTGGGTAGATCACTGCCAGTGTTTTTTTATACTGGGAGTAGATTGCAGTCTCTTGGGAGTTGGACAAGCCTGGACTAGACCATAAAAATCATGGCAAACTTTTATTCCAATGGGTCTACTGTAGGCGTGACTAAATCTGGATCCAACCCAATGTAATCAAACAAACACTACTTTTATTGACCGTCGCTTAATTCCCCAAGTCTACACATCCCAAACTACAAGATTCTTTGGCCTATTCAATGTTCATCCACCTAACTCCCATAAGAGTTCATGTCATCTTTGTGGCTGGGCATGGATTTCCACTTTATACTTCTAATTCTCGAGTTCCGTTGTTCTGCTTTCTTATTTTAAAGGTAATTCCACCAATAGTTGAAATGTGACTCACCCTAACATTTATCTCCTCCACTCTTGCCTGGCTGAATTGTTCTTAATCCTCTGAGTACACAGGCTTCCTTCACATTCACCTGCCAATATTTCCATGCTCTTATGCACCTCACAGTCCACTACTACGGTATTACCAGCATGTGAAAGTTAAATATTCCCAACTCCTACAAATGTATGGACAAAGCTAAAATGTTGCTATTATTTTTTCCAAACTCCTAACATCCAGGGTCTTTATAGGACAATGGCATTTCCGTCAGGTAACAAGAGCACAGTATGCATTTCACAAAGGTCCCCCCCCCCAACTCTCTATCTCCCACATCACCTCCTATTTTTCTTACCCCAGGCCATCCAATCCTGCCTGTTTCTAAAGGTTGTTATTTTATGGTTTTAAATACAAATCTCCACAACTCATAATTCTTGCAAGCAGCCCGAGGCTAGCAGTATGACAACATGGTTTTTTTTCTCTCAGCTCTGACTGTAAACCAATGCAAAGAACTCTTCTCTCTCTCTCCAAGGAATGCTGCCATAGTGCTAGGGAACCTAGGCAATTACATTTTCCCTGAAGATCCATGTAGGAATCTCAGGCATTATTGGGAGAATAGTTATGCCAAATCCTACTTTCACACGCCATTTTATGGTTGGTATATAAATAAATAAATTATCGTTATTATCCAGAAAGGTATTTGAAAGCAACCTCATTTACCTTTTTTCAACAGGAACGTAATTCTCCCCAAGATTATATGACCTTTGAGGAGAAATAGTTTGTTCATTCATGGAGCGCCCCCCCCCCTTTATTTTATTTTTTAAGTTTAAGGGGTTTGGGGTATATTACATACCAGGGTGTAGATAGAAAGCCATACCTTGTCTGTGCTACGATTTTTGTACTTTGCTGATAGGTAAAAAAAACCTACTAAATTCAGTATTAGATGTACCGGTAGTTATATTTTACAATATACTTGTTTACGTATTCATATCCTTCTGCCTTCCTGTGTAACTGGCATTGAAAAATTTCTACAAATTTCATATAAAAAGCATCACTAAATTAATATGCCCAATATTTAAGACACATTTGTGAAAAGATTCATAAAAAAAGAACAGACTTGTTTCATTGGTTACATCAGGAATTATGGATTTTAGACTATTTAAAAACTGCAACATACAATAATCAAAGAGAAAACATACCCGTTTTATTTCCATTCTCTTCATCCTGCAAAAGGAAATCATAAAAAATTCAAAGTTATTTTATTAAAGCAGAAGTAGCTCTTCAAAAGATTCACATCCAGACTTCTCAAAACTATTTGCTTCAGAACTGTTCTACAGCTGCTAAGAGAGCACCTAATTGGCCGAATTTTGAAAAATCAGACAAGCCTTCCAAATGAGTAGCCATCAAATTAATGTTTAATAATGAGACAACTAGCAGATTAAAGTACTGTAAGTTAAGAGAAAGCTATTCTAAATATAGCTTTTTATTGCAGTCCTTCATGCTGAAGTTCACTATTTGTAGAAATGCAAGGAGGAGCAAAGGAAGCTGCTTTACAGTCATTAGTCAGAACCTCATTAGTCAGAACCTTGGTCCATTTAGTTCTAAAGACCTTGCCAGCCTCATGTTGAGATACTAGAAATTAAACCTGTGACCTTTGGCATGTGAAGTTTACGCTCCACAACAGGTTTTCCTCCATTCACATTTTCTACCATTGCTATCAGTTTACTTAGTACTTTCAAATGGGTGCTTAACTGTATGATGTTCTGCATAATAGTTGCATGAATCTGCTTGTCATTTGGGAGGTTTGGTATACTATTTTAAAGTATGTGAACTACTATTCAGAAAACCATAAACTACCAAAGCGACTCATAGAAGGCTCAAGCTGCCTCAGTAGCTAGGAGAGTCTTTTCCCAGCTCTGACTGGTTCGCCAGTTGCAGCCCCTTTTGGACAGAGATGATCTGGCCTCTATAATCCATGCTCTGGTAATTTCCATCTTGGATTACTGCAATGTGCTCGATGTGGGGCTATCCTTGAAGATGTAGTTACAAGATTACTGGCTGAGGTTCCCATAATAAACCTTATACACCCCCTGGTTGCCAGTTCACTTCTGAGCCTAATCTGAGGTGCTCATGCTAGTGCTTAAAGCCCTAAAGGGTTTATGTCCCAAATGTCTAAAAGATCACAGACCCTCTTGGGTATTAAGAATCAAGAGGTTTGAGGGGAGATATATTCTCTGTGGCAGTCCCTATGTTGTGGAATTCCTTCTCCACAGAGATGTGCCAGGCACCTTCATTGTACAGCTTTTGTGATATGCTGAAGACACACTTTTTACCTTGGCCTTACTTAACATAAATATTTTTAGGACCCATCATGACTGTAATTTGTTTTAATGCTGTATTTTTGCTATAACCCACCCCTAGAACCTTCTAACAGCACCACAAATTAGTCCAATGGAAAGGGGACTTAAAACTCTAGTTGGCAAGAGAATTCAACTCTTCACAAAACAATAACCCAACTGCTCTAACCTATGCATGTTTACTCAGACCCAAGACCCACAACATTAAACAGAGATTAGGCTGCAACAAGCGAAAAAAGAAAAGGAGATTTAGTGTGAATCCACTGCTAAACTGAAATAGATTGCTAGATATCTATAAGGCTACTATTATGTAGTACGAGGGGAAAATGTTTTTCATTACAGTTCACATGTATCACTAGAACCAATGAGTTACTTGTTCAATATTCATTTCACTCACCTTAAACGTAAACTGAACAGCAGACTCTGGGGGGTAAACAATGAAATGTCTTAAGGTGAAGCCAAAACCCTGTGATGTTCTTTGCAAAACTACCGTTTTGGGACCAGGCCAGGAAAACGTTTCTTCATCCTCTGACAGGGATACAGCTTCACTTTGTTCTTTTCCATCTTTATTTTTGGACACCTAATAATAATGAAAAAAGAATTGGAAGTTCAACCTCTGACTTTAAGTTACATGCTTTTTTCTCCATGTTATCGGAAGTAATTTCATTCGCGAAGACTGGTTTCTGCAAAAGAAGCTTGCTTTTCACCTCTCTGGCCCAGTTTGCACAAAACGTTAAAATCACAGTCGCTGTTGTTTGAAAGTATGGTTCAATGTGCACTCATTGTGTGCTGGGACACACCACTGAAGAGTTCTCTCTTTGGGTCCTCCTGCTGCTGCCCCACCATCAGAAACAAGCCAGAGTTTGACTTGCTGCAGATGTCCTCCGAATAAACTACAAGCAGCAAGTCAAGAACAAACCTTTTTGGAAAGAAAAAAGCCACAAGCAAGGCTCTGCCTTGCTTCCTGGAGGCATAGAAGCTAGATGGCAGTATAACCCATCTGATAGACCATCATCCTCCAGGGAGAAAGCTCTTTACACTACTTTTGGAATTTCTTGACAAGAATTCATATCACCAAATGTATATTTATATATTGCACAGAAGACCATTCTGTCCCCACACTTAAGATTCATATGCTCTGCTCTGCAAGCAACTGACATGGGGGGGGCAGCTGCCCCACCAGATTTTTATTTTTACTTTTTACCTTGTAACCTCTCTGCTTTTTCCTCTCCTGCCAACTCCCTTCCCTTCAGGAATCTGGCAAAGATGCAATGAAAGGCCTATTCACCAAGTGATTCGCAAACAACACATTCTGTCACTGGAAACGACACACGGTACAAAAAATACAAATAGAAAGCAGAACCCTAAATCAGAATACATATATGTGTGTGTGTGTGTGTGTGTGTGTGTGTGTGTGTGTGTGTGTGTGTGTGTGCAGCAAAACAGAATTAAGGTGGTGGGGGAAGTAATTTCATCTGGATTTGTGAGATTAATCATTTGATACTTATTGAAAATGACACTGAGCTGGTTGGTCTCTGTACTGAGTTTATTCCTAGGGAAATTTCCCACTTCAAATTTCGGCTCGTCAATGTAACTTTTTGTCAGAATTTATCATGCATTTCAGTACTTCCATAAAAAATATATGAACAGGCCAAAGAGCAGTCCTATAAGATCAGGGCCAGTTTCAAGATAACTTATTGTTTCCAACAGTGGCTAATCCAGTATCTTCAGGAAGTGCACAAACAGGCCATTTCTCTACTGTTTTTCAGTAGCATATGGCAGGCATGTCCAACAGGTAGATCGTGATCTACCGGTAGATCACTACACGTCTGCGGTAGATCACTGGTGGATCACTGGCTCCCCACAAAGGTGAATAACTGTGGCTCCCCTTTAAAAAAGCTCAACATTTTACCTCCTCCCTGAAAAAACTCAACAACTTTGACCCGAACCCCCCCAAAAATGGGCCTTCCTCCAAAAAAGGGTAGATCACTGCCAGTTTTTAACTCTGTGAGTAGATCACAGTCTCTTGGGAGTTGGCCACCCCTGGCATATGGAATTCAGAGGCATAACAACATAGGAATTCCATCCTGCTCTCACAGTGGCCAACCAGATGCCTATGAGAAGCCCACCAGCAAAGCCTGAATACAACAGTGCTCTGATCTCCTCACATGAGATGCCCAGCTACTAGTACAGTATTCAGAGAACATAGGCATTGTGCCCAATAACCATTGATTGCATTATCATCTGTATGATTGGTTGCATTCATCTGTCTGAACTTTTAAAGACACCCAAGTTGATGGTAGTCATTACACCTGGTGGGAGGGAATTAACATTCCCTTGCAGTCATGGCTAATAACTGCCACAGCCTTCTTCAAAGCTACCTAATCCATTTTTTTAGTACTATCAGAGTGATATCACCACCTCTTACAGCACCATTTAGTTAAAACAAAATAAAAAATTCCTTCCAGTAGCACCTTAGAGACCAACTAAGTTTGCCATTGGTATGAGCTTTCGTGCACACGTACACTTCTTCAAATACACTGAAAGAGAAGTCACCAGACCCTTATATATAATGAGAGGGTGGGGAGGGGTATTACTCTGAAGCAGGCATCCCCAAACTTTGGCCCTCCAGATGTTTTGGACTACAATTCCCATCGTCCCCGACCATTGGTCCTGTTAGCTAGGGATCATGGGAGTTGTAGGCCAAAACATCTGGAGGGCCGCAGTTTGGGGGTGCCTGCTCTGAAGGGTGGTGGGAATGGGTGATTGGCTGATAGGTGTGGTAAACCTGTTGGCGACTGTTAATGACTGCAATTGGTCTTACAGGTAAAAGCAAGGGGTGAGATGGCTAAAAATAGCTTTACCATGTATAATGAGATAAGAATCCAATGTCTCTATTCAGACCAGGACTCTCCAGGGGTTTTAAGTTTGGTAATAAGTTGCAATTCAGCAACTTCTCTTTCCAGTCTATTTCTGAAATTATTTCGTAATAAGACAGTTACTTTGAGATCTTGTATAGAATGTCCTGGGAGATTGAAGTGTTCTCCTACTGGTTTCTCTGTCTTGTGATTCCTGTCAGATTTAAGTCCACTTATCCTTTGGTGTGGACTTAAATCTGACAGGAATCACAAGACAGAGAAACCAGTAGGAGAACACTTCAATCTCCCAGGACATTCTATAAAGTCCACTTATCCTTTGGCGTGGGACCCAGGTGGCGCTGTGGTCAAACCACTGAGCCTAGGGCTCACTGATCAGAAGGTCGGCAGTTCGAATCCCTGTGACGGGGTGAGCTCCTGTTGCTTGGTCCCAGCTCCTGCCAACCTAGCAGTTCGAAAGCACGTCAAAATGCAAGTAGATAAATAGGAACCGCTACAGCGGGAAGGTAAACGGCGTTTCCGTGTGCTGCTCTGGTTTGCCAGAAGCGGCTTTGTCATGCTGGCCACATGACCTGGAAGCTATACGCCGGCTCCCTCGGCCAATAATGCGAGATGAGCGCACAACCCCAGAGTCGGTCACGACTGGACCTAATGGTCAGGGGTCCCTTTACCTTTACCTTTTATCCTTTGGCGTAGGGTTTGGCCTGTTTGTCCATTTAGTTAGTTATGCTAGGGACAGGCAACAGATAATAGATCTAAGTATTACTGATAGTGATTTGAAGCAAGGAGCTATTTGATAACAGTCACAAAAGGGCTCCTAAATTCTGAATTAGATTAAAGATGAAGAAATCTTGGAAGGGGGCAAAACAGGACCATGATCTCAGCTCTGGTACTGCAAACAAATATGAGGACTGAGCATGAGTTCAGAGGCATTTTGTTCATTAATTCTAAAAGTACATTCCTTCCCCTACCCCTCCATAGCTACTATTTTGCACCTGCTTCCGACTGATGGACATCAGCAGTCCAGTATACCTTGGAAGTCAAATGGAATCCGTTCCGGAAGTCCGTTCAACTTCGAAAACATTTGGAAACCCAAGCGCCACTTTGTGAAGAAGCAAAGCGTGGCTAGTGTGAAGAATTTTATTTCCTAATCCACATTCTATAAAATGCTGCCAACCTAGCATATAGAATTTAGAAGGCAGCTATTGCTCAGTGCTTTCCCCTTGATTTTGTATCTTCATCATAATCAGTAACAAACTTAGCATAATCATTAACAAAATGAACATCAACCAGCAATTTCCCAAACCACTGTCATGTCTTTTTTTACAGCAATACTAAGAACATACACCCATTAAAAAACCTCCTATGATATGCAAATTCAGGAGCAAGTACTGTGCACTATCAGCCTTTAAGGCAGCCAACCCACTAATAGGATCAGGTTATCTCAAGAATCTGAGTGTATTCCATCAGCTCTTACTCAAAACCCTTCATCAGCTTCTGAAACCTTCATGCTAACAATTCTGAAAAGTTCACTTGACCTAGGAAGGCGGGATTCAAAATATACTATGAATGAATACAGTGTGTGCCATATGGAGCAAGTATTTATTTTGCCATGGATACAGTTGATTAGAAGCCACTGCGTGCATCACCTGAACATCATATACTTCACACATTATACTGCAACATTTCTCCTTTCCTTACAGAAATATTACTGTATAGGAAAAAAGAGCTGTATGTGAAGTATCCTTCAGATGCTGTAACAAACAGAGCTGCAGTTAGATGAAGTTTAGATGGCAAAATCTCACTATAAAATTTAGTTTTGGATTATCCAGGGTCAACCCCCAATACACGATATAGCCAGAGTTCAGAAACTATTTAAATCAGCAAGCAAAAAGGAAACCGCCCACTTAGAATAAAGGTTTCCACATGGACAACTTTGCTCAAGTGGCATGAATGATCACACTCACTTTACAATTAACCTGAGGCTGAGCAGCTGAATGCAAAAACTCTGCAGACTGTGGACCCAATCCAACAACTACTAAAATCACCTGGAATTTTACCAAGTCCAAATGGGCACTCCCTTTAAAATAGCAGATTAGGGCTTGAATACCCTGAACACTCTGCAAATACAGTAAAACTGAAGTTCTCAAGCACTCATATTTCTAAACCCTAGTTATTCTGAAAATGTTCTACTACTTCTATCAGGGTACAATTACTGGCTATACTCACAGCTCCAAGGACCAGAAGAAGCACATAGGTTTCCTACACCTGGCCATGAGAAGAGGGTATTTCAACCAATGTACCAGACAATTCTCAAATTGTTTCGTTCAACACTGTACACACAGGTACCGCTTACCAAACAAGTGCTCCCTGCAAATCATTCATTATGCAATGAATGTTTGCACAAAGAGTCTGCAATTTCCATTGATTCCTATGGGAACATTTCTAATCTGGGATTTTCCCAATCTATCTCCCCACTTTTTCAATGGTTTCTTCCAGAAATTGGTGCAGCCAAACAGCAAAAGAGAAGCAAAAGAAAAACTGTTTTCTCCGATCTTGTTCCCTATGTACCTCCATGCATAGTTTCTGCTGCCAACCAGTAGAGCACAAACAAGCAAGGAATTAAGAAAGTGCGCAAACTCCAGATATCTGGCTACCTGAATCTACAGAGCGTATAGCAATGTGTGGGCATAATTGTTTACTTTTATATAAGTGAATATTGTGTGGGTGGATAGCAGGACCCAAGTGTATTTATAATCTGATACAGTATGTTCTTAAAGAAATCGGGACAACCATTTCAAATTTGTTTTGTTGCAAAAGAACATTTCTTGCAGGTATTTCAACAGATGACCTTGTTCATTGTTTATTATTATTTCATATGTAACAAGATGAAAAATATAAACTGGGCTCAGTGCAAAACTGCAGCTAGTAAGTCACAACCAAAGCTCTTGTATACACACACACACACACACACACAAACATTTTACACATGCCCCTTTAAAATGCACATAAGTAGGTTCCAATTGACAACTGCCTATGTGTATTTTAAAGGGATAGACACTGAAAAGAAAAACACACAAGCAGACTTCTCATTTAAACACAGGTCATAGGAATTTGGCTTCTCAGTAATTTTAACTTATTTTTATTTTCTACATTTGTAATAACACCATTCAGCCAGAAGGTTCCCCATTAGATAAAATCACAGTTATGGAAACCTGAGTACAAGAAGTAAAATGAGAACTGGCCCTTTATTTTCATCAAAACCTGTGGGTTAATCAACATCGAAGTGTAAAATTCCAGTTTTGAAAGCTAAACAATTGCATGGCTCGCATGGTTGATTTTACCAACTTCTTTTTAGGTTTGTAAAAACCTTTGCAGCGACCCATTTAATTTACACCTCTTTTAAACTGAAGACGATCAGCTAGAAGATATAGGATGCAGTACCTCTGATCATTAAAAGCTCAACTCCTGACGCTGAAATCTGATATAAAAATGTACATGCATTACTTTCAATGCATTCCCTTACAGAACTGAAAACTGTGGTTTTACAAATCAGTAATTTAACTGACTGGCAAAGCTTTAGACCAAGTGTATTATATTTCTATGTGAACTGCTGCTGCTACTCACAGTAAGTGTCAAACTGACACTTAAGCTTATCATGCTGCCTCCTACGCAAGTACACAACATATAATGGTTAAACAATTGCTCCATACCCATTGGGATTCATCCCACACTGTCTGAGCTTGAACTGCCATCAGTGGTGTGGAACAGACCAGTCGTAAGGACAACAGGATGGCCATTGCAAAAAAACAACAACCACCACCGAACCAAAAACAAACCAAAAGGAGTTTATCCTCTGGACAACATCCAAAGAGGAATCTTCACCCAGTCCTGTGATCAGAATAAGATCCGGTGCTATAGAACATCAGGTCAGCAAAGTTGTTTTCACAGCGGTTTATCTGCTCCATGATCTCTTCCACCAGAACTTCTTGGGGAAAAGGAAAGTAGCCCAGTTCATACCATAATGCTGTAAAATGCAATGGGGGAGGAGGGGCAGGAGGGAGGGAGGGAGGGAGAGTACACACAAGACGACTCTGATTTGTACAGACAAGAATGACTTGCTGGGAACAGAGTTTCTGCACGCTCTTGCTTGTGAACTGAAGAAGAACGATAACCATGTCAAAGCTATTCATGAATCAATGTGTCATTTCAGAAAGGTGTTCTCCCATCAGAGTGAAGCTTCATTTGCCTTACTCCTGGGACAAGCAATGCAGCTGCACAATAAAACAACTCTGGAAAAAATAATTATTTTATAAAGCATGCCTCACGTTGATTTAATTTTAAAACCAAAGGAATTCTCTGTCAAAGCTAATATGTGTGTTATAGAGAAGCAAGGGGGGAGTGAAAGCAATTCATGCTTCTGCTACTTATGCCCTCATAAGCAATTATTTTGCAATCTGCAATAACCTGATTCAGGAAATGGATTTGCTTGGGTGTATTTTGAATTAAGTGTTGTTTTTCTTCTTCTCTGGCTCAGAATGTTAAATGATATTCTAAACATGCAGAGTTGGCATTTGGCTGGCCAGGCACTCAAAGCAAACTTACTCGGGTTAAATTCTAGTTGATTGCTGTGAACATACTTTTTTTTTTTTTTTACATTGACACCCACTCAAAGTAATAGTCACTAGATGTAGGACTGGCATCCCCAAACTTCGGCCCTCCAGATGTTTTGGACTACAATTCCCATCTTCTCTGACAACTGGTCCTGTTAGCTAGGGATCATGGGAGTTGTAGGCCAAAACATCTGGAGGGCCGCAGTTTGGGGATGCCTGATGTAGGACAAACAAAAATTACTTGTTTGCACAACTCATTCACTTAACATATACGGTAGATATGTTGATGGCCAGCAGCTTCATTTGAACACATTGTGGTTATGATTTTCTGCCATAGTGTTAACCACAGAGATTACACCTGCCACTTTTCTTGGTGTCAGAAGTGGCAGTACTACTAGTTGTGTAGCTACCTTTTCCAGCCAAGTCGACGGTGTTTCCAGGCCAGGGAACACCAACATGGTGCCCTCCAGATGTTGTCAGACCACAAAACTCCCGTCAACCCCAGCCTGCAAGACCACAGCAGATGGGATTTGTAACCTGACAGCATATGATTATTGTATTTTAATATTCTGTTGGAAGACGCCCAGAGTGGCTGGGGAAACCCAGCCAGATGGGTGGGGTATAAATAAAAAATTATCATTATCATTATCTGGAAGGTAAATAAAAAGGTAAAGGTAAATTATCCTTGGATGGTTAAGTCCAGTCAAACGCAACTATGTAGTTACAGCGCTCATCTCACTTGCAGGCCGAGGGAGCCAGCGCTTGTCCGCAAACAGCTTTCTGGGTCATATGGCCAGCATGACTAAACTGCTTCTGACGCAACAGAACACTGTGATGGAAACCAGAGCACATGGAAATGCCATTTACCTTCCCACCACAGCGGTACCTATTTATCTACCTGCACTGGCATGCTTTTGAACTGCTAGGTTGGCAGGAGCTGGGACAGAGCAACAGGAGCTCACTCCATAGCGGGGATTCAAACCACCGACCTTCCGATCAGCAAGCCCAAGAGGTCAGTGGTTTAGACCACAGTGCCACCCGCATCCCTATCTGGAAGGTACAACATTGGCTACTCCTAGACTCAACCCAGGGTGTGATCAGCTCCAGACCCAGGTCTAATAAGGAAATATATCTTTTGGATGCTCACTCCACCAGCTTCCAAACAATATAGGCCAGGAACAGAGAGCTCAAGCCCACAGACGTAATGTAGCTTTACTGAGAAGCCATGCCTCTCATCAGCCCTGCTCCATGCTCTCCTCTAGTGCTTCCGCCTGCCTGGAATGTATTATTGAACTGAAATAATGCCTGTTGTATACCTGGGTGGAAATATGGGGAAAGTGTGTTGCAGAAATTCTGACTGTTAACGTGCCTGGAATGCAATCTGGAGTACAAAGGTAAGAGTCCAAGAATCCCTGGAAAGGATGCATGCATTATATTTCCCTGCCGTTTCCTTTAGTCACCAGAATTTGCTGACCACTCTGGCTTCCTCAGTTGCCTGCGAAACTATTTACTCTATGCACTGCACTCCGTGTGAAAAATAGTTCCACACAGCTGCAGGGCTCCATCAAGGCTGCAGTGAAATTCATGGGAACTCCATCTGCAGCTCAGGGGGGCGGGGGGGAGAGAAGAGAGTAGTTCTAATAAAGTAGTCCAAGGCTGGCTGTGAAACCTGGGAACACGGAGTGACCTAACTAAGGCAACTTGGTTGCATGCTGAAGCTAAGAATCAGAGTGAAAAACAGGCCCTGGCATTTTGATAACAAAACCTGGGGATCTACCCAGACATAGATGCAGTCTGGATGCTTCTGTCTGGCTGGGAACATACAGGGCTGGAGGAGGAAGTAGAAGAGAAATTAGAATGGAATATGGCAAGTTTCCAAACCTCTCAGGTATTTGCACTTGGCAGGATGCACCTTGAACTGCAATGGAAAATATGCCAAAGTGTACAGAACTGCTATTCACATCTTTCCCTCCCATTTAAAGACACAGGGACTCAAAATGTTTCCTAACAAGGCTAGGTAACCCCTAGTGGTCACTGTCCTGGCAATTAAACTTTCAATGGCAAAGATTTTGTATTAAGAATGCTTCCCACCTCCTACAAAAATTGAAGGGCATGAGAATACCTCCATAGAGGCTGTCAACAAACAGGCATTACTGCTGCTCAATGGTTTTAAAAAGAACACCTGCAAGAAATGTGCAAAACTATTCAAACATATTGCACAACAGGTAGGTAGCCGTGTTGGTCTGAGTCGAAGCAAAATAAAAAAATTCCTTCAGTAGCACCTTAAAGACCAACTAAGTTTATATTTTGGTATGAGCTTTCGTGTGCATGCACACTTGTGTATCTGAAGAAGTGTGCATGCACACGAAAGCTCATACCAAAATATAAACTTAGTTGGTCTTTAAGGTGCTACTGAAGGAATTTTTTTATATTGCACAACAGTATGAGGGATGCTTTCGAAAAGCCAAACCAACATGATTTTAAGAAGTAGTACATGCCACATCATACCCGTTCTACATTTGTAAGAACTCAGTCATTTAGTGTGGCACTTTGGAACTCCCTGCCTATTGAAATCAAGCATGTGCCTTAGCTAAAAGCATTCTTGTTTAGACAAACCCACCCAGTTGCTTGGAAAGTTTAGGCAATTTTAACCTGATTTGTATTTTAATTTTTGAATGTTTCAGAACTATGGTTGTGAACTTTTCTTGATTTTACTGTTTTATCCTTCGTAAGCCACTTTGAGGTTTCTGACAATCAAGCAGTGTACAGTATAAATAAAGTATTGAGCACACATATTTAAACATGCATTTGTAGCTTTGGAATATTACTTGACAGGTGAATAAACCTCTGAGTTAATGGGTTGTATACAGACTCCAGTGGTGACCATTATAGACATATACTGTCAATAACAATTGTTGAGATCTTAAGAGTTATTTACAACCACATGGTACTCCCACTATAAATAAATTCTGCTTGACATGCATGCAACCTCTGAACACAACCTCTGCATGCAACCTCTGAATGGCATTACTGTGGCATGCTTTGTTGAATACATTCATAAACATAAGCTGATAGGCACTGTTAAAAATAATCCTGACATATTCCGCGTGGTAAATACTGTACACGGAGCCAGATACCACCAGAGACATTTGACTGCATCCGAGCACGTACATAATAATGCAAAATAATAATAATTAAATTTATAATTCTGATTTGGTGTGATATTAGCAATATTAACCCCTTTCACGTGATGCACACATACCTGTCCATCAATCCATTAGTGCCACAGCCCCAGAAGTGGTCTGTGATACTAGCCCCAACCCTCAACATTTGCTTGGGAGTGCAAGTCTGAAGGAAAATCTACGCATGTAGAACTCTAAGGGATATTGGAACCGTATGCAACCAGGCTTCCAGATTGCATGGAAGTCCACACATGTACAGTAGCACCTCGGCTTACATTACTCTTGGGTAACGTAAACTTCGGGTTGCAATAGCAGCAAACCCGGAAGTGTCCCCCCCCCCGTGCGCATGCGCAGAAGCGTTGTTCCGCAGCGTGCACATGCGCAAAAGCAGTCCCTCGTTGCGGAAACCTCGGGATCCGACCGGAGCTCTGGAACACATCCCATCCACAAACAGAGGTACCACTGTATTGCTTTAGACAACCATCCACAATGCACAGCTGTCGGGGCAGCATTGGAAAGCTGCACAAAGGGGGGGGGACACAGTCATTCTGCCCGTTACCTTATCCCTTGCACATGGTTAACACATGGAATGGAGGCTTACATCATGAAGTGCTCTGCTACTGTAAGTTATGTCCTGTTATAACAAAGGAAATGACAGTTTCCCGCCTTTCCAGGGACCTCATTCTGAAAAACGTGAAGCAGCAATGTGTTGATCTTCTCCAGGCACCCCCAAACTTCAGCCCTCCAGATGTTTTGGACTACAGTTCCCATCTTCCCCGACCACTGGTCCTGTTAGCTAGGGATCATGGGAGTTGTAGGCCAAAACATCTGGAGGGCCACAGTTTGGGGATGCCTGATCTTGTCCCTGCTCCCTTTGTGATATTCATAGAAGCATTTCCCCCCCTCATTCCCTCCTTTTCCCCATAAGTTCAACTATCTATTCTATTATTTTACATCAGGATGTAGGACAGGCACCCCCAAACTTCGGCCCTCCAGATGTTTTGGACTACAATTCCCATCATTCCTGACCACTGGTTCTCTTAGCTAGGGATAATGGGAGTTGTAGGCCAAAACATCTGGATGGCCACAGTTTGGGGATGCTTGTTTTACATCCTCATTATTTGGAACATGAAGTTATGCATCTGTAATATTGTTATGGACCCCAAATCCTAGGGAAAAAATGTTTTAAAGCAGAAATTGCCGTTGTTTCTGCTTGAAGATATTACCATAGATACATTGCACTAGAAAGAACAATCATTTTTATAGGGCACCGCTATCCCTTAAATACCATATTGGCCCAAATATAAGCCGCACCTGAATAGAAGCCACACCTTTAAAATGGATGGGGGGGGGAATAAAAAAAGAAAAATATGTACCCAAATATAAGCCACTCCATTCCTCGCTGCTCCTGGCTGCATAGTGGGCGGGGGGAGCCTTCCTCGCTCTCTCCTTTCCTGGCCTTGGGGGAGAGGACGAGGGACTATGCACGGGGCGGGTGGCGCTTTGCCACACTCCTGGTGCTGTTTGCCCCATGCTCCTGGCTGCATACCATAAGGTCGCAAATATAAGCTGCACATTTCATGGTCGGAATTTGGGGGGAAAGTGAGACTTATATTCAGGCCAATACGGTACCTTCCTGGAAATAGTATTTGGTTTTTTTTAATATCTGGAGGCCCACTTTTTTTTTGCAGGCAATTCAGTTCAGCTACATGCCACTTTAGCAAGCAGCCATAAGCCCTCCTGACCGCCATTCATTGCAACCTCAAAAGTGCCAAGTCCAGTAGAAGACCCTTTAGATCTGAGCATCTGTCACTCTGCTGGCAGACCCTTTAATGCTGTCAAAGCTTGGAGGGGGGGAGTCTAGCACATTCAAAGGAAAAGCTCTCTTAAGAAATCCTTATTAGAAAGTGAAATAAAGGCCTTTAGGTTGAAGCAATGGAGTACGACTCCTGTTCGCCAGAGACAATAAAATGCAATTAAAGCTAATTCCAATGTGCTATATTGCAATATTAAAGAGTTAAATAGTTCCTGCATTGGCAACTATAAAAAATTATCCTTTCTCAGTTTATCTTTTCTTTTAATAAGGTGCAAGGTGTATATTTGCAGGTTAAAACAAAAAATACAGAGTGAAAACTAACTGAAATGGAAGACTAATTTAAATACTGTATGTAAAAGAATCCCTGCTACTAGAAATGAAATACTTTACAGTACAACAATGGACACAATACTGCTCTTTGTATACAGAGCAGGGTATACGTGTACAAACACAAGCTGGGAACCGATGCAGATGATTTAGTATCAGTTATGTGCTGCGCTCTACCAGCACATAACATTTGCTTGGGAGTGCAAGTCTGAAGGAAAATCTACGCATGTAGAACTCTAAGGGATATTGGAACCGTATGCAACCAGGCTTCCAGATTGCATGGAAGTCCACACATGTACAGTAGCACCTCGGCTTACATTACTCTTGGGTAACGTAAACTTCGGGTTGCAATAGCAGCAAACCCGGAAGTGCCCCCCCCCGTGCGCATGCGCAGAAGCGTTGTTCCGCAGCGTGCACATGCGCAAAAGCAGTCCCTCGTTGCGGAAACCTCGGGATCCGACCGGAGCTCTGGAACACATCCCATCCACAAACAGAGGTACCACTGTATTGCTTTAGACAACCATCCACAATGCACAGCTGTCGGGGCAGCATTGGAAAGCTGCACAAAGGGGGGGGGGACACAGTCATTCTGCCCGTTACCTTATCCCTTGCACATGGTTAACACATGGAATGGAGGCTTACATCATGAAGTGCTCTGCTACTGTAAGTTATGTCCCGTTATAACAAAGGAAATGACAGTTTCCCGCCTTTCCAGGGACCTCATTCTGAAAAACGTGAAGCAGCAATGTGTTGATCTTCTCCAGGCACCCCCAAACTTCAGCCCTCCAGATGTTTTGGACTACAGTTCCCATCTTCCCCGACCACTGGTCCTGTTAGCTAGGGATCATGGGAGTTGTAGGCCAAAACATCTGGAGGGCCACAGTTTGGGGATGCCTGATCTTGTCCCTGCTCCCTTTGTGATATTCATAGAAGCATTTCCCCCCCCTCATTCCCTCCTTTTCCCCATAAGTTCAACTATCTATTCTATTATTTTACATCAGGATGTAGGACAGGCACCCCCAAACTTCGGCCCCTCCAGATGTTTTGGACTACAATTCCCATCATTCCTGACCACTGGTTCTCTTAGCTAGGGATAATGGGAGTTGTAGGCCAAAACATCTGGATGGCCACAGTTTGGGGATGCTTGTTTTACATCCTCATTATTTGGAACATGAAGTTATGCATCTGTAATATTGTTATGGACCCCAAATCCTAGGGAAAAAATGTTTTAAAGCAGAAATTGCCGTTGTTTCTGCTTGAAGATATTACCATAGATACATTGCACTAGAAAGAACAATCATTTTTATAGGGCACCGCTATCCCTTAAATACCATATTGGCCCAAATATAAGCCGCACCTGAATAGAAGCCACACCTTTAAAATGGATGGGGGGGGGGAATAAAAAAAGAAAAATATGTACCCAAATATAAGCCACTCCATTCCTCGCTGCTCCTGGCTGCATAGTGGGCGGGGGGAGCCTTCCTCGCTCTCTCCTTTCCTGGCCTTGGGGGAGAGGACGAGGGACTATGCACGGGGCGGGTGGCGCTTTGCCACACTCCTGGTGCTGTTTGCCCCATGCTCCTGGCTGCATACCATAAGGTCGCAAATATAAGCTGCACATTTCATGGTCGGAATTTGGGGGGAAAGTGAGACTTATATTCAGGCCAATACGGTACCTTCCTGGAAATAGTATTTGGTTTTTTTTAATATCTGGAGGCCCACTTTTTTTTTGCAGGCAATTCAGTTCAGCTACATGCCACTTTAGCAAGCAGCCATAAGCCCTCCTGACCGCCATTCATTGCAACCTCAAAAGTGCCAAGTCCAGTAGAAGACCCTTTAGATCTGAGCATCTGTCACTCTGCTGGCAGACCCTTTAATGCTGTCAAAGCTTGGAGGGGGGAGTCTAGCACATTCAAAGGAAAAGCTCTCTTAAGAAATCCTTATTAGAAAGTGAAATAAAGGCCTTTAGGTTGAAGCAATGGAGTACGACTCCTGTTCGCCAGAGACAATAAAATGCAATTAAAGCTAATTCCAATGTGCTATATTGCAATATTAAAGAGTTAAATAGTTCCTGCATTGGCAACTATAAAAAATTATCCTTTCTCAGTTTATCTTTTCTTTTAATAAGGTGCAAGGTGTATATTTGCAGGTTAAAACAAAAAATACAGAGTGAAAACTAACTGAAATGGAAGACTAATTTAAATACTGTATGTAAAAGAATCCCTGCTACTAGAAATGAAATACTTTACAGTACAACAATGGACACAATACTGCTCTTTGTATACAGAGCAGGGTATACGTGTACAAACACAAGCTGGGAACCGATGCAGATGATTTAGTATCAGTTATGTGCTGCGCTCTACCAGCATAGCTGCCAAGTTTTCGCTTTTCTCGCGAGGAAGCCTATTCAGCATAAGGGAAAATCCCTGTAAAAAAGGGATAACTTGGCAGCTATGTCTACCAGATCCAATAAGCATTCTGGCAGTCACATTCTGGACCAATTGAAGAAGCTTCTGAACTGGTGACTTCAAAGGGGAGTCCCATGTAAGACTGCACTGCAATCATTCAATGTTATCTGTTTTAAATGAGACGAGCACTCAGAATCAGGGCATAAGTCACCCACAATCCGGACATTCAAAGGCTCCTAACACATCTGGCATGTAATGTTGAGCTACTTTCATCTCAGATGTTGAGCCACCGACATCTCAAAACAGTTATGAAGCTCTCAAGTTCTGTAACAGGAAACGCCTGTGCTTCCCACCTTTGACAATTGGAGCGAAGTGAGGAGCTGCCCCCCAGAGGGACTTATCCCCACCCCACCCCAATTTAATAGCAGGTGACAGCTCTAAAGGAGGCACAGGGCCTCTGCCTCCTTGCCTAACACTAAAATGTTAGCTGGAAATGAAACTCTCTTTGCCTATCTAGCCCCATAATAAACCACCCTGAAATGAAAAAGGTGGCAGGTCTGTTGCTGACAACAACAAACAACAACAACAACAACAACAACAACAACAACAACAACAACATCTCACTTAGTCCACTTTTGCCCACTCACAATTTCTTTCAAATTTGTACAGTCCCAAATTGGCAGACTCTGGCCTGTTTCTGACATACAGTAATGTTCTGTGTTCACACAGAGACTTGTAAAATCACACAGTGACAGTGCTAACTCATGGAAGCATCATATGAAGACTGACATAGTTCCAAAGCAGGCTTATGTGTAGAATCCTACATTCAGGTCCTGAGCATGGACCTGGGTGAATGTCAACACCTAATAACACCTCCATGTGGAGGCTTGTGAGTGGCTGTTTAAAAAAACAAACTTCTTTTAAGACACAGTGGTGCCCTTCATGACACCAAACTTGGCCGTCTGTCCAAATAATGTTAACCTACATGTACACACTAGAAAAGGAAATACTCAAATTACAGATACAAGTTCAGAATTACTCAACAAAATTACTTTATCCAGCGTAATGCACGCTTACCTTATTTCACTGCGCAATGGTCGCATTTTTCATGCCGATTTTTCCTTTCCGAAAAGGGAGGTGCGACCACTACGCGGTGAATTACGGGACAGAGGTGGAGGAAAGGGTTGCAGACGGGGTGGTCGCTTGCCCACCGATTCTCCTTCTAGGCTCCTCAGGGAGCCTCAGGTGAGTGGCAGCAGCAGCAGCAGCAGCAGCAACCTGGGTCTGGTTTTGCCTCATGGCGAAGGCAAACTGCGCCGCAGCCAAGCTGCTTCCTTGTTTCTTGACTCTGTGCAACCCAAGGCAGCAGCAATAGCAGCAATGGCCTGGGCCTGGCTTCGTTTCACCTTGCCTCGCCAGCTACCTCGGCTCAGGACTAAGCCAACGAGGGGCCAGACTCTGGCCCTTGCCGCCTCAGGAGCCCCCCCCCCCCCTGCCGACCCCCAGCTCACCTCAGAATTACCCCTGCGACTATTATGCAGGGAATGCTCTGGTACCAATGCTTTGGGGTCCAAAAAAGGGGGTGCAGCCATTTTGCAGTGGTGAAATACTGTATGGGTAAACTGGGAGGCTTAGCGACTGTAAACATAGCTCGGTGGGGGGTACCTCTGACTATACATGGTATCGAGTTCATGATGTGATGGCTGTTTAAACAAGTAAAACTATTGCGCTGGTGTGGTAAAGCTGGGCATTAAAAACTTGAGTCAGCTTATTAAAAGGGTCATGGAAATATCTAGAAAGTGGTCGATTTGGCCATGGAAAGGATAAGCAGCCAGAGGAGACCTGGCCTGGAAAAAACTTCAGAATGAAAACTATCTGGACATCCAAGATGGAAAATAATACATAAGGTTGAGTGTTAAGAGTAATGACAAAGAAGCGTTTTTGACTGGAGGCTAGTTTGTTTTCATGGTTACCACATGCACAGTGCAAAAAAAAAAGTGAACTAGGTTTACAAACTGAGGAGCAACAATGAAAAAGCACTTCTAAAGAAGTACAGAAGGAAAAAGTGACAGAGGACAACAGAAGATCTATACTGGTGGTATGAAACTTGCATCTTCAGGTTTTAAAGGCAGCTGCAATGTCCTCCAGCATATCGTTTGAATATGCTAATCTGCATAATTATGCATATTGAAGACTCTCCACTAGTGGAAAGAAGCCTTAAAAACAAAGAGGGGGAGAGGGGTCAGTTTAATACCTGTCTAATGGAAATCCTAATAAATATATTGATTGTTAAAAGAAGATGACAATACTTGCCAGATGGATGAGATCAATAATTTACTCTAGAATGTGAGCACTTTTGGCCACATTCCAACCACCCTACTGTTTGTGCTTGTCAGCAGCGTAAGACAAACAGATTATAAAGCAAGTGGCATTGTCTTCCCCCCCCAAAAAAAACCTTAAAAACAATATCAGCTACCAGCTTCTTAAGCTAGCAATAGTGCTTGCTCTTAACAGGATGACTCCCACCTAATTCTCTAACAGTGAATTGGGCTGCAGGCCTTGCTGAATTGCCAACCAGAACCAGAAAATATGTAGATATGATAGAATCATAGCTGCCAAGTTATCCCTTATTTTAAGGGATTTTCCATTATGCTGAATAGGCTTCCTCGCGAGAAAAGGGAAAACTTGGCAGCTATGGATAGAATGTTTCAGAAAAAACCCACTAAATAATAAAAAAAGAAATATTTATCATGCACATTTTACATTTTTGAAGACAGTGCAGTGGTACCTTGGGTTATGTGATGGCCTGGGATTCAGGCTCGGACTCGGAACTGGAGGAGGCTCAGTCCGTACCGGATCCTCTGCCTGGGACATCGGCTGAACCTAGTCTGGGGCCTGTTCCTGAAGAGCCTCAGTCTGCTAAGGTTCCCTGCAACAAGCACCAGCTGGGCCGAATCAGGGGCCTGAGCCTGTCCTGGCTCCAGGTGCTGAGAATACCTCATTGCTGACAGCTGACCCACTACCGGCTGGCTCAGGAGAGGCTGAGGAGGCTCCTGGGTCCAGTAACCCTCCGGCATCTCCCAAGCTGCAGAGACTCAGGTCTGAGAGGAGGAGAGACCTGAGTACTCGCAGGAGGAGTGCTCACCTTCAGGTGAGTCATTGGGGGATCGGGACCGGCCATTACCTTGTCAGAGATAAAAGGCGGTCAGACCTTGCCCCAGGTTGCGGGAGTAACATTGCTGCTTGCCAGATCCCACCTGTGTTCCTGCTCCTGACCTCGCCTAGTTTCCTGCCCTGCACCCTGCCTTGGCTTCATCGGACTGACCCCTTATTGATTCCTTAGACTTCAGACAGGCCCTGGACCTCACCTCTCGGATTACCCTTGGACCAGCACAGGTTACAGACGCTTCAGGTTACAGACTCCACTAACCCAGAAATAGTACCTCGGGTTAAGAACTTTGCTTCAGGATAAGAACAGAAATTGTGCGGTAGCGGCGCGGCTGCAGTGGGAGGCCCCATTAGCTAAAGTGGTAATGCAGGTTAAGAACAGTTTCGGGTTAAGAACGGACCTCCAGAACGAATTAAGTTCTTAACCCGAGGTACCACTGTATATACAACAATGTTGCAGTGATATTGTAGCTGAGCTGTTCTTAAATCGTAACTGAGTTGTTCGTAACACATAAAACAATCAATAAAACTTAAGAACAATTTCAGTGCGTGAATTATGTTGCACATAATTTATGTTCCATATTCCCACATTTGCAAAGTACAATATGGATTTATTTATTTTTACACAGATATGGAAATGTGGCTCAGAGAATGGAAGTTGCTAAAAGTCATTCAGAGATTTCATGAAAATTATCAGGCTTTGGAAGAAAAGTCCAAATACTGTCCACGGGGCCACACTGTCGCATCTCCACATACCACAAGTAAAATCTAGTATCTTAAAAGCCTTTTAAATTATGTTTGTGTGTGTGCTCACACAAACACAGAAACAAACAGACACTGAGCAATGTCGGTTTACTGCAATTCTAGGGAACTAGGTGATCTAGAAGCCCAACACACTTATTTCTAAGTAACGACATAGGACAGTTCAAAGCAAACTAACAATGCTTCACAATCACCGGGACTTTAAAGTGCTTAACTTTGGTTGTATTTTTGCTCATTAGAAATGTGAAGGCCCAGGGAAAAAATTGAGGGGGAACTGGCTGGTCACTGTGAGAACTGGATGCTGGAATAAGTGGGTCATTGGCCTGATCCTGCATGCTCACCTTCTTTTCTCATGTGGGTCCAACACCCTGCCACCACTATCCCCGCGCAAACATTCCCCCTTAAAAAAAGCTCAAGGTGTTTAACTTGAGCTAGAAATTCATAAGCATTGGCACCAATTGTATCTGAGGGCAGGAAGTTCCAAAGCTAGGGTGCCACCACTAAGAAAGCCCTTGCTGCCAGTCCACCACAGTGAAAGTCACCACCACCAAGACAGCCTCCCTGGCTGATCTTAACACACAGGCTGGCCCACAGTGGACCAGGTATTCTATCAGGTGGAGCCACCTGGGACCACTCAGCTTCCATCCCAACAGTGTTGGTGCCACCAGACATCCGTGTTGGGGGGTGGGTGTTTGCCTGGCAGCTGAAGTGCTACAGGAAGCAGAAGTGGCAGGCAACCAGGCAGGATAGGCAGCAGTGTGTTGGCCTCAGCAGCAATCAAGCGCTTACCCCAGACCTTTAGCCAGCATCAAGCAAATATGAATGACTTACAGAATGCATGTAGAATCGTGGAAGGATACCACCCAAAACACACACACAACCCAACGATTCTTTGAAGATCTGGTTTCTAGCTCTTACTGCTGCTAAAGTTTCAAAGTCTGAGACAAGTGCCTACTAAGGCCAAGAAATAAGATGGTATTGGAGCACAGATGTATTTCACATTCCAAGGTCCTAAGTCCTGTTCCTCTGTCACTATGACTACTACAAAATATACAGGGACCATGAGCCAGATGTTCATTACTATAAATAAAACACTGGTGATTTAAAATGCAGCACTAAAAATCTGAGTAAACCATGTATACAAAACGGCACACCCTGAAACAGAGGGTTAAAAAGTACAGAAATCATAGTATTTCAACTTTGAAATTTCCTTCCAATAAAAACTGGAGTTTGGTGGAGGAACAGCAATGGCCTTCAACATAAATATGCCCTTGACCTTCCATTTCTACATGAAGGTTTAAAAACATCCTCACTCCACAACTTATTTATTATCAACTTCTAACGCCAGTAGGCTGGTCATAGGATTCAGTTCATGTGATTCTTTTCTGTCAAAATTAGGGGCAGTTAGATTGAATGGATTACCTGGTTTACAAAAGATGTTATCTGAATGGTGGAAGGGAGGAGGGGCTAGCTCACTTCATCAGGTAAGGAGGGTGCCAGCCCCAGTTAATGTATGAACTGGGTCCAAGTCAAAAGAGAAAGCTCTCCTGCCGTAATTCAGCTGGCCACAGAGAGACCCGAGTTCAGCAATGTGTTTTATCTAGAGTGTAAGAATGGGACTGAGGGGGCCCAGATTCAAATTTCCCACTAGGCCATGAAGCTCTCGATGGATGATATTGGACACTACGTTAGTACGTCTCACACTTACCAACCTTGCAGGGTTGTAGTGAAGGTGAAACGATGGAAAGAGAACCGTGAACTTCACTTTCAATTAATATTAAATTAAAATCAATCATTATCACCACTGACGATCGCTAGGTGACTCTGGGCCACTAATGATCTCTAAGCCTACTTCTGAGTTAGGCCTCTTCAAAGTTAATTGCAGGAATAATCCCTAGTTACACCATCCTGAACTTCTTTAGAGGAAGGGCGCGGGATATAAAATGTAAGGAACAAAACCACGGATAGAACAAAAACAGTGAAGCAGCAACCCAAAAGACACACGGAATAAAAACCAGGAACACCTATATTACAGTGCTCTTTAACTTCATGAAGGATTTATCACCTCCAGATTATTGTGCAGAAATCTCTTTAGAAAATATGCTGTATGATGACTTGGACTGCAAGGTAATCTCGATTTGAGTCTTTTATGAAGTCACACCTATATGACTGGATTTTTTTGTGTTTACCTCTGTCACTTGCCCAGTCATATTATAAACCACAGCCCCAGAGTTTATACATGCCAAGATCCACCCATATGACCCAGTTCCGCCCTTCCCTCTTGGGCGTGTGGATTGCTGGCCTCTCCCACTCCTGGTGGGGCATTTATTATGCAGGTGAATGCTTTCCATAAGTGACCCAAAGGACTGAGAATTGAAGGAAGACTCAAGTAAACAGAGAGACCCAGAAGACTGTCACACCTGAAATTCCTAGAGGCCCTATTTTCCATGGCTGATTTGAACTAGGATTAAACATTTCATACATACAAAGATCAGCACTGGACCTTTCAGCACTCACATTCCATTTCTGCTTGAACATACACTACTTTGTGGCGGGCTCAACGACATGAACTGTAGATGAAGTTCCCCTTCATTCATCACAGGAAGTCTGTTGTCTAAGAAAACTCAAGTGTCTAAAAGCTTAGCTGAACTGTCCTCTTTAAAACACAGAAAGAAAGAAAAATCAGCGCTTTGTTCTAAATTTTAAAAGGCAGTTTCCTTTTTTACACTCAGCTATTGGACCTCTCCCCACCAACACTTCATTATCAGCCAGATAATTATTTGATGTGAATATTTGCAAGTCTCAAAGTGACCTAATTTATACCACCTTAGAAAAACATTAGTAATGGCCTACCGTAGTAAACATGTTGTGGATCCCGACAGGCAGTAAAATCCTCTACCCGAAAGTTATTCCCAGGAATGTAGGTACAGTCATACCTCGGGTTACGTTTGCTTTGGGTTACGTATTTTCGGGTTGTGTACCACGCAAACCTGGAAGTATTTTTTGCCGTGTGCGCGGTCTGCGCATGCGCAGAAGCGTTCTGCACAGTTCGCGCGTGTGTAGAAGTGCGCTTTCACGGTTGTTCGGGTTATGTACTTTTTGGGTTATGAACCACACCCCGGAACGAATCAGGTACGTAACCCGAGGTACCACTGTATACCCAAGGCTGTTTTTCACCTGGAACTCAGTTCCAACACCTCTCAAGTGGGCGCCATTGCCATTATAAGAGAACAAGGGAGGTGTTCATGGTGAGTTCCGGCACCTCTATTTCTAGAAAAATAGCACTGGGTAGACTTGATATAGAATTGTAGCCTCTATGTTAATTGAGCTTAGGACCCGTGGAATCAATGGTACATGTCAAGTCCTAATTTCAATGGAAACCAAGTTCAACTAACTACCATAAGTCTGGATCCAGTCCAATATATTAGTTAGGTAAAGGGGACCCCTGACCATTAGGTCCAGTCGTGACCGACTCTGGGGTTGCGTGCTCATCTCGCATTATTGGCCGAGGGAGCCGGCGTATAGCTTCCAGGTCATGGGGCCAGCATGACAAAGCCGCTTCTGACAAACCAGAGCAGCACATGGAAACGCCGTTTACCTTCCCGCTGTAGCGGTTCCTATTTATCTACTTGCATTTTGGCGTGCTTTCGAACTGCTAGGTTGGCAGGAGCTGGGACCAAGCAACGGGAGCTCACCCCGTCACAGGGATTCGAACCGCCGACCTTCTGATCAGCAAGCCCTAGGCTCAGTGGTTTAACCACAGCGCCACCTGGGTCCCAATATATTAGTTACCCCCCCCCCAAAAAAAATGCTTAGTTTTAAAAACGAGAAGTGCAGCACTCGGCTCGTGCTTGGATGCCATCATGAAAGCTAAAATGGGACCTCTGTGTTCAAAGGCAGTGTATCTTCTGCATAACATTTGATGCAAAGAAAACAAGCAGAGAAAAGTTGTTTCCTTCATGGCTTCATGGTTTCCTTCAGGCTTCCTGGAAGCTTCTGGCTGGCCACAGTGGGAAACAGTATATAGTGGTACCTCTACTTACGAATTTAATTTGTTCCAAACACACATTTGTAAGTCGAAAAAAATTGTAAGTCGAATCCCATAGGAATGCATTGGGAGAAAAAATTCGTAAGTCGAAGCAACCCTATCTAAAAATTCGTAAGTAGAAAAAACTCCTATCTGAACAGCATCCAAGATGGCAGACGGAGCTCCATTCGTAAGTAGACTTATTCGTAAGTAGAGGTACCACTGTACTGGTCCAGGCAGACTTTTGGTCTGATTCAGCATAGCTCTTCTAAAGTCCTTCTGATGACTCTGATTACTTGCCATGGGCAAAGAGGAATAGTTCCTTGCACAAACAAGTCAAGCTACTGAAGCTCTTGTCACTGAAGCTTGTCAAAGCAGCTGGGGCTGAGATGACTTGGTTGGGCCTGCCTTGAGTAGCTTCTGTCCCCCACCCACTCCAACTTCAAGGGACTCTCACAGCCAATGAAAATGATGCTTAAGTTGTGGTGGCCGCACTGAAGTAAGAACGCCCGCTTGCTTAGCACCCCATCAACATGAGCAAGAAGAGTCCTTTCCATTATTTCTAAAGCGGCAGCTGGGGTTGCCAACCTCTTTGAGCCCATAAGTACATCTGGAATTTTGAGAGTCACCCCAGGGTCACTCCCCTTCCACCCCACAGACAGAAAGGAAGTACACCCACACATACTTAGGTCCTGTGTAAAAGTCAGATCCAGCTGAACTAAATTTGATCCTTTCGAATTTGCATGCTTCTACATAGCCCCGCCCCACCGTCATATTAAAGTATACATTGGTAGACTGCATAGTAAGAAGATCCCATGATTGCCAAAGAAATATTGATCCATGATACAGATCCTTGTGCCAGCAAAGCCAGCTACAAATCACAAAATTCGAGTTCTGCATGAGATGACCTATGATTTGATGGTCCTTTTGCAAGGATCCCTGTTAAAAATTATGAGGCTCCATAAATATCCATGTCTCAGATTCGTGTTCTTGAACCAGATCAATGGAGTCAACATGGATATATGATCCAATAGCTGATGGTAGATGGGGTAGAAGGATCCTGTTCTATAGGTTTTTTAAGCGTTCTATAGGAAGGATCCTGTAAAAAGATTGTGCCATTTCAGGAGGATCTGCTTTACTGGATCCAACTAATGCACATGCGTACACAAACCTGTACACCTTCTCCCTGGGCTCCATTCTCTTTCTCTCTCCTGTCTCTTGCACCCCACTTTGTCCTCTATCACAGTTTTCCCTCCTTCCTTCCCCTTCTTTCCCTTCTGCCCCCTCTCTCACTCCAGGTTCTGTTCAGATGCTCAAATGCCAATCTGAGCCTTGAAAACACATAAAAACTGAAACAGGAAGTGGGAGAGAGCAGCCCCTCCCACTTCATTTCCATTTTTCAAGAGCAGGAAAAAGAAAAGCCACCTTCTCTACTTCATGATAGCAGGAGTAGTCGGGAGGGGACCTCAGATGCTTTGTGGACACCACAGGAAGCCCTGAAGGCTGACACTGTGCCCATGGGTACGACATTGCTAACCCAAGATGTATAAAACCAAGGGCAGAGTGGTTATCCTGGAAGTTGAGTCAAGGGGGAAATGGGGTTGGCGGCTAAAGAATCAGTCCTGCCTACTCGCCACTGCTGAACAATTGGAAAGGGTTTGGAGAGGGAGGGGCAGATGATGATGATAGTTTTTAAGAAACAAACAGAAAACAATACATGCTTCAAGGACTTTTCTTTTGGCATAAGGAAGTAAATCTTCACTAAAGTTGGTAATACCGTACTCCAGTCCCCAGAAGCACATAATTCAGTTCCTGGCTTGGATAAAGGAAGCCACTCTTCAGGGCACACTGCCAACCTTGCCAGGATCACACTGGAATACCTGATTCCACCTACTCTCATACTACTTCACATGGGACAGATAACTGCAGTTCCCACCCATCATCTCTCTCTCTCTCACACACACACGCACACGCACACACCATTCCCCAGCACATAACACTCCCTCCTCCTTTCATGACATTCAGCCCTTCCATGCCCTTTCTCAGGGTCCTGTTCCCCACTTTATGATGCAGAGTTCTTCCTTCCAGTAATTTGTCCTTTATTCTGAGGCAGAAGCAAAGTCAAGTTTCCCAATACTGAATTTCAGAGCCTAAAAATAGGGGGGAAAACTGCAGTTTTCTTGAAACCAAAATTGTGCTAGTTCCAGCTACTAACTGAAACTCACATAAACAAGTTTACCTTGCTTATGTTTAGGTTATTTACGTTCTAAGCAATGTCAAACTCCTATACCCAAACATCTGTATGATCAAAGCTTTTCCCTGTACAAAAAGGAATACAGTATATAATAATGTTGATATATATCCCTGAATAATGTTAATATATATCCCTGAAAGACGCCTATGTAACAACTATAGTTCTAATGCAAATGCTTGCTTTTAAATCAGTCTATTCCTTCAGCATCTCTAATCCTGTCTTGAACTGAACTGCCTCTTACTTTGCTGCATCCTTTACTGCAATCTGTCCTGTCAAGCATTTGCAAAAAGCAGTTCCCAGTAACCAATTCAGTAGCTAAACTAAAGTTAAATACAGCAGTAAAGCAATCATTTTACATAGGACACAGCTGATTGTCCTTCACTAAATATTATGGCATATTATACAGCATAGGAGATGGAAGGGGGAGGGGGGAGGGGGAACAAGGGACAAGGGTTTTGTTTGTGCCTATTGCACAGTATTTCCCCCCTCTTCATAAACAACTAAATATAATGGACAAACCTGACCACTCCAAGCGCAATACAGGTTACATATCAAACTCCAGTTGTGGTTGATCATGCAGTCTAAAAGCCTGAACTGGGCCATGAAAGCCTATAGCATAGGCTGCATCTCTTCTCTGACTCAGCTTTTGCCCGTGTAGTACTAGATCTGTGAGCTATGCAGTCAAGAGATTCAGGGAAGAGGACCTTTCTCTCCCTCCCGCATCTGCCTAGTCAGCAAGACAGCTGACTGCAGAGTGCACTTAAAAATGCAGGTAGGTGGTGCCAAAGTAGGAAAGGGAGAATGGGAAATCCCTGAATATTTTAGGATCATTTGCAACAGCATGTATTCTATGCAGCCTGCTACTCCCTGTGTTCTTTGCTGCAAATTAAGGATATTACAGGAGAACTCAATGCAATGTTAAAGCTGCAATTTCGTGCAAACTTAACTTGGATATAAAATTCCAGTCAACTCAAGTGTGGCGATTTCAAACAAACACCACCTAAGATCATGATGTATATTTTAAATTAAATCAACTGTAGACTGCTTTCATAAATTCTGAATTCTCAAACTATTAGGACTCAAAACACTCCAGTCGAAAGCACTATGTAAATGCTAAGTATTATTATTATTATTAATAATAATATTATTATCCCCAGTAGTTCTGCAAATATCCATGCAAAAACCTCCAGTTAAACGACATGTACAGATGGAGAGATGAACCTTTTGAAGGGTAATAAAAAATGTTACTCTTCCCAGTCAACAACAGTATAAAAGTGAAAACTGCAAGAGAGAAAATGTGAGAAGGGAAAGATATTGTGAATGAGGCAAGAGAAAGACTAAATAAAGGGAAGGGAGTAGTTCAACTGGGATCGTGTTTCAGTGCAATTCCTCCCCCCCCCCCTTCAAAACTACATAAACTGAAAACATGTGATTTTCCTCAAGGATCTTATAGGAAAGACAGTTCTGGTTATCTAGTAATGAATAATGCCCGAGAACCGTAAAGCTAACACTGGACTTGTTGCCTGCCTATTCTGGTTTCCCTTCACGACCACAAAGTTAGGAATAAATATGATCATCTGACCTGGGAAATACAACTCATGGCATTTTGGCTCAATAATGAGTTCCAGCAACGATAGTATTGGTTCTGTGTATGGTTAAACCATCATAAGCCACAGAAAGAAATATGCCAAAGCACAAATGGGGACCCTATCTTAGTGCCAAGGACCATTTCCACAATTAGGATAGAAGCAATATGGACCTGACAGCCGTATGTACAATGAAATTCCTCCTCCACTTTCCATGAAGTTTTAAAAACAATTTTAACATGGTACGCAGAACAAATCCAATTCGACAAAAAATAACCAATTAAAAAGAGAATATGTCCTGTTTAATTCCTTTAAAATAATAGACACTTTTGTTAAAGCCAGTATACAATTATTGGCCGTTGCGGGGGGGGGGGAGGGGGACAGAGAACTCCTAAGAGATATTTTTAAAGCACCTTTTTGCTGACTCACAGCCTTGGTGGAGGGCAACAAGCTCTAGCCAAGGTTTCTGCACACTACAGGTAAATACTACCCAATATTAATTTGGAATGGCTTTAGCTCAATTTCCCGGCAGACAAATTGGGGTGGGGTGGGCCTACCTACAAACATTGTAATCATATTTGTTATTGACCACAAAGAACAGAGAATTGCCTTTTCCTTTAGGAACAAGAAACCCATGCTCACACAGAAACAGCACACCAGTCATTTCATACCAAGGTCACTGTCACACTGCAGAAACTAGAGGGGAGGGGAAAAGAGAGCAAATGCTCTTATATGCCTGCCAAACTCTTTCTAGGTAATTTTCTTCTACAGAAACGCAGAGTAAACAGTTTTTACATTACTGCCTGCCAATGAATAGAGAGGGAAACAGGCAAATGTCTTCCAATGCCACTACCACTTGTGAACTTCGTAGTACCGTAAGCAACAATCTGTGTGACCAGATACAAGTGCCATTATGGGCCACTTACACAGTAGCTCAGAGCTTTCCCAACTGCTCATGTTGGTGACATACTTTTTAGACATGCATCACTCTCTCATGCTAATTGTGAAAATCCAGTTGCAGAGTCTGCCAGGGATGTGGCACATGCTAGATCGCTGTGTGACTCCAGCTGCTAGGGAAGAGACCACCGCTGGATCCATATTCAGAAGAGTACTATATGCAGTTGGACACACACAAACACACCCCATCATAACGATTCTGGAGAATTCTTGGCACTAAGGGCCAAACTGCAAGGGGAGCCACCAACCCCACAATTTGCACTGTCAATAAAGGTTCCACTGAAACAAAGAGGACCATTTTGAAGATGCAAATTGAAGCCCACTCCCCAGGCTATCACCAAAGCTCTGCAGTGTAAGATCTTGCTGTTTTGTTGCACTTATTGGCACCGCTGTACCAATGATCTTCACACATTACTAAATCACACGTTACCTCCTCTCATGCAAGCCTGACCAGGCATTTAAGGTCATTCCTCAGGTACCCCTGCCCTCTTGAGGTGAGGAAGGCGACAGATTAAGCAAGGGCCTCCTTTTGGAAAGCTCTCTTTGATGAGGTTCACCTGGTACAGTATCTAAGTCTTTTGTCTTTTCAGCACTACAGGCATTCTAGAATGGTTGAGTTGACTTTTTTATTGGGCTGGTGTGATTTTTACTGCTATGCTGCTCTTATTGTTTGTTAAGGTTTTTTTATTGTTTTCAACTGCGTCACAATATTTAAGTAAAATAACAACAACATTGGCATGTACTGTAGTATAAAATTTTAAGATAGGCATACATGAGTTGGAGCTCAAAGGATGCAGACTGAAAATCACTTTGCAAAGCAAATTTGGTAAACTGGACAGTGTAAAACTACTATTTGTGGTCTTCGTGTCACACTTTCACATGATGACGAGACTGCGTTCCAAAATTTAAAAACCCAGTGAAAGCCAAGCTGCTTAGACCTTCCTAAGTAAAGGGTACGCTACTTCCAGGATTGTTTCTGAATTGTCTGATTGTTGCTTGTCATGCTATTATCTTGGACGCGGACTTTGTAGAGACAGTTGGTGGGAAATCAGAACTGCCTTGTTGTCTCATTGACTGAGACATTTACGCCTCTGCACTTCTGGCAAATGTCTTCCTGCTGAGTACTTTTGCAATGTTTACTGTGCTAACTACGCCAGCCTCCAACAAAATGCAAATGTTACCACAAGCTACCGGTATCTCTACCAGTTATCTATAGCACAGGCTGCAACACTATCCTCAGTGTAACAGATCAACTCCGTTTAAACTTAAGACGTCTGGATGCTGTAATGAAGTCAGGGATTGCTAGAAGAGTGTACTGGTTTCATCTTATCTTCACCCACCCAGAAACAAAACACATTGAATAACTGAAACTCACAAAGCAACTGGAGAAATGAACCATATCATCCAAAAGGAAAAACAGAAAGAAGTGTTTGTGAATGACCAGTGAACAACAGTGTTGTTTTTTTAAAATCTCAGGACATTGAATATTTGGTTATGTTAACAAATAAATTGAGTTCTGAAATGAGGCATGTCTGTCACATTCCCAACTCACTTAGAACCCTAAGCCATTTTGGAGTAAAGGCAGAATACATGTGTAAGAAATGAATGAACAAGTGTGGCAATCTGAATATTCACCTTATGGTGTAGGTTTCATTGACAGATGCTGGCAACGGTGCTTCTTTTGCCTTGGCAATTGTGCTGAGATTAGTAAACCATATTTGGCGCAGCTTTCACACAAGAGTGTTGGCTTTGACACCCACAAGTGCCCCAACTGTCAGCACCAAGGGACACTATGGGATAAGGGTCCGCACAACAGACTGCTTTTCTCTGCTTAAAGCTGTCATCATGGGCCAGTTCCAACCTAGACGATCCCCCAGGGGGTGCTTTTGAAACTATTTCGTTTTGCAAAGACTTGCAAAAAATAAATAAATGCATACATATTCAAAGGGCATGTGTTTACACAGCGGCAGGTGGACAGAAAGTAGTTAGAATTAAATTAATTATTATAATAATCATCTGAATTATGCAAGAAATATTTTTGAATAGATACCAGAAGGTGACTGGAGTGCCTTATTTGGGGGGGGGGAGACATCTTAATTTTGAATACTGGTTTAACATTTGCCACATTATGTTCCTACATAGGGGTCCTTCTGTTCCTTGTGTTCTTCTGTTTTCACAGCACATAAGAACAATATACCTTTCTGAGAAGGACAACGATGAGGAGAGAGCATTAAGAAGTTCTCAATGGTCTTGAAAACCAAAAAGTATATATTCAACCCTTTTCCAGTGATATCCTTGAAAAAGACGCGAGACCTGCATTTATTGTATAAAATGCCAGATACTGCCATCAAACCAAAAATGTGGATGTGGCAACTGTGGCTACAAACTATTAATTCAAAGTATGCATAATCTGTAAAAGGAAAATACCAGATACCACTGATGCACACAGCTCTCAAAAGCAGTAGATTTGAGCTCTCACTACTAATTGAATTTCACAGGCACACAAGACTCCCAGGAATGCGGGACACATCCTCCTCGAGCCATTCTACCACCAGGGAGAGATCAAAAAGGCACTGCCTTGTTAAAAAACACTGGGGTTGTGTTTTATATTCTCTATTTGGATTGTTCTGCACTGGAGCCTGATAAGGACTTCATGATTTTGGTGTTTACCTTCTGAACAAAGAGAAGCTGGGCTTGAACATTACTGGCATTTCATTACACATTACATTTGCTACGGGGAAACTTTCAAGTCTTTTCCAACTTTAGCAACAAGCCACAGACACTAGAAATGGTGGCACTAGGATTATCCTTCACAGGAGTCACAGTGGATCAGTTTAAAATGAAGTTTCCCATTTTGAAATGCAGGCATTGTATTCAATGTTAGTCAACTCATGGAAATTAATAGATGTGACTAGGTTAGGTCTATAATTTCAACTTGTCTTTTCTAAATAGAACTTAGTTGAATACAATCCTATTCAAAGTAATAATTAAAGTATATCAAAGGGTAAAGGGACCCCTGACCATTAGGTCCAGTCGTGACCGACTCTGGGATTGCGGCGCTCATCTCGCGTTATTGGCCGAGGGAGCCGGCGTACAGCTTCCAGGTCATGTGGCCAGCATGACAAAGCTGCTCCTGGCGAACCAGAGCAGCACACGAAAACGCCGTTTACCTTCCTGCTGTAGTGGTACCTATTTATCTACTTGCACTTTGACGTGCTTTCGAACTGCTAGGTTTCCAGGATTGTTAACAGTAGCCTACGTCAAACTCGTGACCTCCACATGTTTGAACTATAACATCCATCAGTCACATCCAGTTTAGAGACAAGAAACAGATTTCTTTGGTAATGTACACATTCAAGAATCTTAATTTAACATGATCAGTTACTTGAATGATGCTGAAATTCCTATGCTTGCCCACAACTTATGAGCATCTAATTTGTGTGCATTCAGCTTTAAACATGTGGCAAAAAATTTTTAAAGGAGCAGAAAGCGGGTAGGGATCTGGGGGAAATGACTTTGGAAATACCACCCACCATTTAATCCCGTAGGTTTTGACTATACACTGTTTTGGCTTTAGACACGATCCCCAGAACGTAACACCCACTTAAGTTGCTGGCTTAAAGTGAAGATACCTAGGATCAGGCTTTAAGTGTCCAGAACTTTCCACAAACAAGAGCTGGAATTCACTGGACAAATCTCAATCATATAGAAAGTAGGTATCCATGTTGTTTGGTCAGCAGCCACAAAAAATCATAATATAAGAACTAAGCATGTTATAATGTTCAGATACAACTTTACCCATACAGACCTCCACTGATGATCCTGACCATATACAGAACAAATAGCATAGACTCTGGTGCCTGAGATAACTAACTAGTCCCTGGACCCAGTAGTCTAAGGTTTGGGACATTTTGCATGAGTTGAACACACCTGACAAACCCTAAGGTTCATGTGCTCCTCCCACAACTCTCTTCATGCACAGCTAGGTAGACAAGTAGCAATCTTTATTCTCAGTTTGTTGTTGCATTGAAATTAATGACCATGGGTTGTTGTTGTTTTTTACTAATTCTGGTCAGTTTCAAAATAAAAACATTATTTATGAAGGTGACTGGCTTAAATTAAGCATAGTTAGTGTAAACCACAATCCCCAGTTCAACTGATTTTAAGGTTTATATTTTTATATATATTTTATATATTGTTCTAAAGCTAGAGAGTTACAGAAAAACATCTACTTCTGCTTCATTGACTATGCAAAAGCATTTGACTGTGTTGACCAGAGCAAACTATGGCAAGTTCTTAAAGAAATGGGAGTGCCTGATCACCTCATCTGTCTCCTGAGAAATTTCTTATGTGGGACAAGAAGCTACAGTTAGAACTGGATATGGAACAACAGATTGGTTCAAAATTGGGAAAGGAGTATGACAAGGTTGTATATTGTCTCCCTGCTTATTTAACTTATATGCAGAATTCATCATGCGAAAGGCTGGACTAGATGAATCCCAAACCGGAATTAAGATTGCCGGAAGAAGTAACAACAACCTCAGATATGCAGATGACACAACCTTGATGGCAGAAAGTGAGGAGGAATTAAAGAACCTTTTAATGAGGGTGAAAGAGGAGAGCGCAAAATATGGTCTGAAGCTCAACATCAAAAAAACCAAGATCATGGCCACTGGTCCCATCACTTCCTGGCAAACAGAAGGGGAAGAAATGGAGGCAGTGACAGATTTTACCTTCTAGGGCTCCATGATCACTGCAGATGGTGACAGCAGTCACGAAATTAAAAGACGCCTGCTTCTTGGGAGAAAAGTGATAACAAACCTAGACAGCATCTTAAAAAGCAGAGAAATCACCTTGCCAACAAAAATCCCTATAGTTAAAGCTATGGTTTTCCCAGTACTGTAGTGATGTATGGAAGTGAGAGCTGGACCATAAAGAAGGCTGATCGCAGAAGAATTGATGCATTTGAATTATAATGCTGAAGGAGACTCTTGAGAGCAAGAAGATCAAACCTATCCATTCTGAAGGAAATCAGCCCTGAGTGCTCACTGGAAGGACAGATCCTGAAGCTGAGGCTCCAATACTTTGGCCACCTCATGAGAAGAGAAGACTCCTTGGAAAAGACCCTGATGTTGGGAAAGATGGAGGGCACTAGGAGGAAGGGGACAACAGAGGACAAGATATTTGGACAGTGTTCTCGAAGCTACGAACATGAGTTTGACCAAATTACGGGAGGCAGTGGAAGACAGGAGTGCCTGGCGTGCTCTGGTCCATGGGGTCACGAAGAGTCAGACACTACTAAATGACTAAACAACAACAACAACAAACCCCCTCTGGGAATTTATGGTGAAGGGTAGGTAAAAGAAAACCTGTAAGATAGAGAGATCGAGATAGATAGAGAGATAGATAGCATAAACAAGAGGCCATGTAGAAAACACGAGTTTTTAAGGAAGAGTCTCAAATGAAGGGAAGGAAGCAATGGACAAATGCTTTCTTAATGGCATACTACAAAACGTTCAAAAGTCAATGTGTTTAATATCCCGGAGCTCGTAATAAATCTTGAACACAGGTCTAAAGCAAAGCATCGCATAAACTACTAGGTTAAAGAATGATAAGACTGAACTGGATTCCTTCTCCTAATATTATAAAAACTACTTTTCCAGTACATCTTTGGTTCAGTTTCCAGTCCTTAGCAAGCTTGGAATTAAGCAACTAAGCTCCGAAGCAAACATAAGCTCCCTGGTGTGTGTGCATGTGCTACCTAGGGAATGCGAACATTGCAGTCCAATCTACAAAAACATGGCAAGAAATCCAGCAGATAATAAGCACGGAGTGGGGGGGGGGGTAGACGGACCCAAACAATAAACTGTGATACATAATCTACAAAGCATGAGAGAGAAAGATCTAAAGAGAGCCTGCAGGAGCCTTTTATTGAAAGAGACATCGGTTGACTTGTCCGCAAATTGATGGCAATCATGTCAATTAACTTACCCAATTGCTTTGCCACTGTTTGAGCAGGAACCTTTCCTCTCTTCTTCTCCCTGCCCTCCCATGTTCAGAATGCCCCAACATCAAAGCCGGCTAGCTTTGTTTCAGAGACCTTTAAAAACTATGTGCATTCCATATGTGAAATGATTCACCTATTCCCAGCTGTGGCACTTGCGGGGGGGGGGGAGAGAGAGAGAGAGCTGGTTGCGGCAGGAAGTAGGCTGGAAGCAGTAAGGGATCAGCTGAAGTCTACAGGAACAAAACATTAGAGAAGCCCGAAGAGGATAGGTAACATTGACAAAGCCTGGAATTCAAAGGTAAGTAAATCTCAGCTGCTTTATTTTTTTTTACTTGACAATTAGAACTGTGGTCTATATGGCTTTAACTGGTTCCAAATGCAAACACTCCATTCAGGAGTGTATTTCTGGTATTGAGAATTGTGTTTTTTTTAAGAGTACAGTTGTACCTTGGACCCCGAGCACCCTGGAACTCGGACATTTTCAGCTCCCAAACACCGTAAACCTGGAACTGATTGTTTCAGTTTGCAAACATTCTTTTGGAACCCAAACATCAGACGTTTACCTTCCCGCTGTAGCGGTACCTATTTATCTACTTGCACTTTGACGTGCTTTTGAACTGCTAGGTTGGCAGGAGCTGGGGCCAAACAACGGGAGCTCACCCCATTGTAGGGATTCAAACCACCGAACTTCTGATCGGTAAGCCCTAGGCTCTGTGGTTTAACCCACAGTGCCACCCATGATTGGTGCTCATCAAATATCCTTACCTGCCTGGATCACACATCACAGTATGCCAAACAATGGCTTACCATGAATGAGCAAACATGCTGGTCTCTGCTGCTAAAATCACGCCTGATCAGCTTCTCCCTTTCCCAAGCGAAAAGGAAACAAACCAGAGCTCTAGTTTAGGGTTACGTTTTACATGAATGGTCTAGTGATTGGAGAAGCCATGCCTTGATAAACTCTGCTTTTATACAAACCTTAACAGTGTGGGTGGGTCTAGACTTGACACCCCAAAAGTGTTTAGGAATCTCTTTTTTCCAAAGACCTTTTCATGAATAAAGGCTACACGCTTACTAGGAGGTAAGCCCCAGTGAAGTCCAGGGGCCTTACCACCGAGTAAGCTGCAAGTCTATGCCTATCAGACAAGGCAACCAGAGCTTGAGGGAAAGAGGTGACGTCTGCTACAGTTTTTAGACAACCAGTTTTTAAATTCTTTGTATGTGTATGTTCTACTGTTCACACTGGAATTCAAACCACTAATCATATATCAGAAGTGAACTTTTGAAACTCTTTACAACCCTTTCTCCTCTAATCACCTGCCCAATGTTTTTTGACTTCAAATGCGGCTAGAGTAATTTAAGATATGTGTTTTGTGACAAACATTTCAGTTCAACGAGTAGCAAATATAGCTTGCATTTTGAAAGCAAATTTAAGACCTTGGCTGTCATTGGAATTTATCCCCCTGCCCTACAGGAAGCAGTTTAAAAGTGTATGTAGGGGAAATTCCCACAATCCAGCATTATGTCTCATCATGATCCGTGCCCAAGAGCCAAGTTTTATAGAATCAAAAATGTGTTCTTCAGACTTCTCTAATCATGGCATTTGGGGATATCTTGTTTTTTGTACACCCAAGCTTCCCTCCCTCCGTATACTCACATACACACACACACACACACACACACACACACACACACACACACACTGCACTATGGAGAAACACAAAATACACACATAAAAGGTAAAGGTAAAGGGACCCCTGACCATTAGGTCCAGTCGTGACCGACTCTGGGGTTGCGCGCTCATCTCGCATTATTGGCCGAGGGAGCCGGCGTATAGCTTCCAGGTCATGTGGCCAGCATGACAAAGCCGCTTCTGGTAAACCAGAGCAGCACATGGAAACGCCGTTTACCTTCCCGCTGTAGCGGTTCCTATTTATCTACTTGCATTTTGACATGCTTTCGAACTGCTAGGTTGGCAGGAGCTGGGACCAAGCAACGGGAGCTCACCCCGTCACAGGGATTCGAACCGCCGACCTTCTGATCAGCAAGCCCTAGGCTCAGTGGTTTAACCACAGCGCCACCTGGGCCCCTATGGAGAAACACAAAATACACACATACTTTCCCTTAATTTCTGTTAAAGCAAGGGCAAAACTAGGCTTTCTTTCACCCAGGTCAGAGACCTAGTTTGGTACCCTACATGTGCATTTGTGTACACACAGACACACACAGGCTGGGAGCCTCAATGGCACCCCTCTGGAGGCTTTGCCCGGGGCAAAAAACCTGGCTAGCTCCCCCGTAGCCACGGCACTGATTAAAAGGTGCTTGGAAGTCTGCACCTGTAGAAAGTTTGAGACTCAGTGACATGAACCAGGTAAATTTCTTCCCTCTGAGCCCGAAACTTAATGAATTTTTTACATGACTCATCTCCCTATAGCTCACATGTAGCAAGTGCATGTACGGAGAACACTGCTTTCTCAATTGCAATGATTATATCATTCAGTTTGCACATAGTGCTAAGCCAAACCTTGGCTTGGTGCAAACACATGAGTGTGCAGGTTCTTAGAGAGATCAGGGCCACTCCACGCCTCCCCCAATCCTCCTGCTGTACTATCCAGGGCTAAGCCATGGTTTGGCTTTCTCGTATTATCCAAACCTTGGCTCATGCTATGTCTTGCTGCAGAGTCAAACCACAAGCTGTAGGCAAGATTTATTCTTGGCTTGCAGCTCCTGTAGGTTTGCCTCCAGGAGACAAACCACAAGCACAGGTTTGGTTAACATGCTAAAGCCAAACCATGGCTTAGCCCTGGATAGCACAGTGGCAGCAGGACTAGGGGAAGTGAATAGTCAACAGGCATCCCCAAACTTCGGCCCTCCAGATGTTTTGGACTACAGTTCCCATCATCCTTGACCACTGGTCCTGTTAGCTAGGGATCATGGGAGTTGTAGGCCAAAACATCTGGAGGGCTGCAGTTTGGGGATGCCTGGAATAGTAGATTTACCTGCTCACACTAAACCATAGCTTGCCTTAGCATGTGATCCACGAAACCGTCAACTATACCAGGCCTGTAAACAGCCACAGCTAGTCACCAGGAATAAGTAAAAGAACAAAACAAAAACAAAAAAAACCCTACCTCTAGTTCAGTGTTTCTCAACCAGTGTGCCTCCAGATGTTTTGGGACTACAACTCCCATCATCCCTAGCTAGCAAGACCAGTGGTCAGGAATGATGGGAGTTGTAGTCCCAAAACATCTGGAGGCGCACTGGTTGAGAAATACTGCTCTAGTTAACTCAACTTGTGGAAATTAGAAAAGGATTTTTTTTTTACAGCTGTTCACATTTCACAAACATTTCATGGGTTAGAAACATTTCTGGGCTTATTTGCAAGGATGGGGTGGGTAAAACGTTGTATGCTTTATTTAGTTCAAGGCAACGGCTTTCATTTTAGGAATCTTGTAACATAAAACTGCCCCCAAATTTGCATCCAATTATGTATAAATTATGGCTGCTGCCATGCAAATTTTAGTATGCAAATAGCTGAAAGTGGGGAAAGTTTCTCTCTGCTAGTGGAGAAAAAACTTAGGGGTTTTATTCCTTACAGAGGAGTTTATAACCTGCAACAGCTATAGCTGAGCAATGTGCTTTTCTAGATCCTGTTTTTATACAGTCATACCTCATGATACGTCCGCTGTGGGTTGCGTCTTTTCAGGTTATGGAAGCGCCGAACCTGGAAGTCCCGGATGGGTTACTTCCGGGTTTGGTGCGTCCGTAACCTGCGTGCATGCGCAGAAATGCTAAATCACGCTTTGCGCAGAAGCACCACATTGTGTCACGCGCATGCACAGATGCGGCGCTTCACGTTGCAAATGGGCTGCCAGAACAGATCCCGTTCGCAACATGAGGTACCACTGTATTCCCATTTGGCATTGCTGCTTCTTTAAATGCGAGTAGAAGCTTTCAGCAAACATCAAAATCATATTCCTCAGGCAGTGCATCTGGGGACAGGCCTAGCTATGCAAGCTTAGCTAGAGCTGCCCACCTTGATTTCCATCATAGCCTCACTGAACCCAAAGGTACATGCTAGCCAAAACTCTGCATTTATTCACCCTAGTCCTTGCTTGGCATCTTTTTCTACTGACTTGTTTACACTTCGTAGGAATCTTGCTTCATTCCGCCAAAGAGGCTCTTTGTTTAGATTTTGGAGGAGAAACAGCTTTAGTTTTGAAAGAACGCATAATGGGAATTGTATTTGGTCTTCCGTAAGCCCCAAAGACCCTCCTATTAAAAAAAAAAAACTTGATCTAACGAAGAACCTCTCACCTATGGGGATTAATTTCTCCTCAGAAGTTTGTACCTTCTATAATTAACCCCTGCTGCTGCCTGCTACCCTAGGTTATGAAGGCTGCTAAAAACCCACTTGAGGTCCTGAAATTAAAGAAGGGGAGGGGTTGCTATTACCACAGCAACTAAGGAAGCCTATTTACAAATGCCAGTGAAGATTTGAGAACCAAGGAAGTAGCCACTGTCATCCCAGTGAAGGTGACTGCACTAATTGTGGGACCTTCCTCAACATTTCTTCTGTAAAGCAAATGGAGTTTTTCAATGAGACCCTGCAAAGTGGGGAGGTAAATAAGAGGAAGAGATCCATTATCAAATTGGCATGCAAACAAGTGTTGAATCTTCAAAGTAATGCAATAGCTGAAGGTAAAAGGGTAAAGGACCCCTCAACGGTTAAGTCGAGTCAAAGGCGACTATGGGGTTGTGGTGCTCATCTCGCTTTCAGGCGAAGGAGCTGAGCCGGCATTTGTCCACAGACAGCTTTCTGGACCAGCATGACTAAACTGCTTCTGGCGCAATGGAACACCATGACGGAAAGCAGAGTGCACGGAAACACTGTTTATCTTCCTGTCGCAGTGGTACCTACCGGTATTTATCTACTTGCACTGGCATGGTTTTGAACTGCTAGGTTGGCAGGAGCTGGGATAAAGCAACGGGAGCTCACCCCGCCGTAGGGATTCAAACCACCGACCTTCTGATCGGCAAGCCCAAGAGGCTCAATGGTTTAGACCAGGCATCCCCAAACTTCGGCCCTCCAGATGTTTTGGACTACAATTCCCATCATCCCTGACCACTGGTCCTGTTAGCTAGGGATCATGGGAGTTGTAGGCCGAAACATCTGGAGGGCTGCAGTTTGGGGGTGCCTGGTTTAGACCACAGCGCCATCTGCATCCCATACAATATAGCTCAGTTGGTAGAACATGAGACTCTCAGTGTCTCTTCCAACTCTATGATTTTATTATTGAATACTTGTAGACCTTTTACTCATTATTTTTCTATTCTTTAGGTAAAGATGAAGAATGCCAAAGTTAATGGTTCGCCTTTGTTTTGCCTTTTACCAAATAATGCAAGCAACATCAAGGTAGCAACATTTCAGTATACCTTTCCTGAGCAGTGGGGTTTTAGACTCCTATTAATGAGTGTACACAATCTAATAAACTCCCCCACAGTTTATTTATGCAATTTGCCACCAGTATTAGAAACAGGTTACACATATATGAAGATTAGTAGGTTTCTTAAAAACACGTGTATTTCACAGCATTTGCTTAAAGTCTTGGACAAAGAAGGGTAAGAGGCTAATTATGCAGATCAGCATCACTTACGTTAGGAGTGCCTTTCATCAGCTTTATACCAAATGCAACCTCTCCTGGGCAGAGATAGCCTAGCCATGGTTACCCATGCAATGATTACATCCCATTTGGATTACTGCAATGTATTGTACATAGATCTGCCTTTGAAAATGGTTTAGAAACTTCTGTGCAGAATGCTAGTATCTGGAGTTTTGACTGGCACTGTGCCTAGGAATCATTTCCCGCCAGAAATTCACAAGCTGTCTCTTTTCACTTCTGGACCCAATTCAAAGCGCTTCTGCTCGCCTTTAAAACCCTAAATGGCTTGGAGCCCAAATATTTGAAGAAGCACTGCCTTCCATACCAGCCAGGCCACACATTGAGGTCAGCAATCAATACCCTTCTCCTGAATTATATATTATTTAAAACAGGGGTGAAGAACCTGTGTCCCTCCAGCTGTTGGACTCTAATCCCCATCACCACTGAGCAGAGATTTCTCATCCCTAGTTTACTAGAACTGGGAACATGCCCTTGATCAGAAGAAAAACAACATTTGATAATATATTTTCCTCACCTTTCTACTTGCATAGGAGCTTATGATGTCTGCCTTTGAAAACACCACATTTTAATGGGGTAAAAGTTATCTATTTATTACATTTATCTTCCACCTTTTTTCCAAGGAGATCAAGGTGACATATATGGTTCTCTTTCTCCCCATGTTATCCTCACAGCAACCCTGTGAGGAAGGTTAAGCTGAGAGACAGTGACTGGTCTTAGGTCACCCACTCATCTTCATGGTCTCCCAGGTCTTATAGTCCAAGACTCTAACCACTACACCAAAGGGACACAAAATATAGGGTCTGTATGTACTTTTGCTGGAATTCAGGATATTCTACCGCCACAATATGCTTTCCTAATTCCTTAGTTGTTTCTTTATAGGAGATGCTGCACTCAAACTGCCACAAAGGTACCTAGTACAGTAGAAACAGAAGTACAGTACATACATTACCTTTCCGCAAAGAGTAATGGAAATCTATACAGTGTCATCACTCTGCCAATATGCAGCTTCAAGGCCTGTCCACACTTCAACAAGCTGTTCTGAACTCCAAAATATTTACATTCCAAACAGCAATACTGGTACAATTTCCACATAATAGTGGCTAGCACTTGTTTTCTTCAGAATTGCAGCCGGCAAAACCTGAGTCCAACCCTACCATAAAAACACAAGTTTCCAGACAAGGACGGCGCTGCTCCACTACCTGACAATACTGGTTTGGATCCAGATTAAGCTGAATTCCATTGAACTCAGTGGAACTTCCCATAACGATGACTGTCTTTTCACATTCATTTCAATGGGAAAGTAATGGGCAACTAAGTAAAGCTGGATCCAAACCACTACTTTTGCTTGCTGGGATTTATTTAAAACTTAGGCTGCAAACAACAGGCTACATGTTATGGAGCAACGGGATCTTCCTCTCATCTGCCCTCTCCTGAATCTGCTGCTCATTTTTAACCATACATTCTGATGGCAGAAATTACTTGCTTGAAACATGTTTCATCCCACTACCACCTACTCACACCTGCTTTTGTAGGACTTACAAAAAAAAACCCAGGCAGTCCTTTGGAGTGCAATCCTTTAATGCAAATGTGGAATTGGGAGTCAATTGTTTTGCATACAGAAGTGTGCTGGCAGAATCTTGGCTTCCAATTCTATCAACCAATTTTTCTTACGTCTCTGCTCATAAATTCAGGTTACAGTACACCATGTGACTTTCTACAGTTCACCTATTAACTCCCAACCAGGTACAGGACCTCTTTTGGAGCTGCCCCCAAATTAATAAGACTCCCCAGGGAAATCTGAACAGTTTCATCTCTACTTTCTGCAAACAAGTAAAAACGCTGCTGTTTCAGTTGTGTCCTTTAAGAATTAACCACTGCTATATATATATATATATATATATATATATATATATATATATATATATATATCCCTGCGGAATACAATCAATCCCCAACAGTCTAAACTATCCGTCAGTGAAGGTCCGCTGGAGTACATGCCAACAGAACTACTCAAGAGGCAGGGCCATCGGTTCTTAGATCAGGCATAGGCAAACTTTGCCCTCCAGATGTTTTGAGACTACAATGCCCATCATCCCTGACCACTGGGCCTGTTAGCTAGGGATGATGGGCGTTGTAGTCCCAAAACATCTGGAGGGCCAAGTTTGCCTATGCCTGTCTTATATGTTCAAGGTGGGGGTTGAATCAATTTGCATAATAAAAAAATCCAAATTATCAAGATGAAGAATTTTCTCCATCAGCTTCCAGATGCAGATCTACCAGGGCCTGACTGAAACGGGTTCTAGAAAAGTGTTATCCAGAAGTGGAGTTACTCCGCAGTTACTCGGCCACCATATGTTCAACTTCAACAGTGGAAGATTCAAAAGCAGCCCTAAACCTGGCTAGCTCATCCCTGTCTAAAGATGATTTTATCAGTGGGTGCATCACTACGTCTCTTTAAAACATAGGAAGGATGATATATTACGTCAACCAGAAGGCCAACATCCCACAAATCAGGCTCCAGAAGAGCTTGATATATACATTAGGCAATTTTACATTAGGCAATACTTAACTAATTATGCTAGCGAAGTGTCCTTCAATATCAAAATGTGTACAGACTTATAGTACCGTATAACCCCTTGACCAAAACAATGCAAAAATTATCAAGGAGTAAATGCACCACTCAAAGACTCCATTTGATTGGAGACCCTTTGCCATTCTCTTGCATATCAACTACCTTTCATAAGGTCTTAAATAAATGAGTGTGCACTAGGGATGCACTCCTATGTACATTTCCTTGAGAATACGGTATGTCCCACTAAACCCAGTAGGACTTACTTCTGAGTAAACATGCGCAGACTTCAGCTGCAACCTTTGATCTGCCAAGATCTACTTGAAACTTGCAATCCAGAAATATAATCAGCACCACAGGGGTACAGCCCTCTTTCAGCAAATCCAAGTAAGGAATGTACAATGCAATGCTAGTTAAGAAATAGAGCCAAGACTTTTACTTGGTTTTTGGAAGACATTATTACTGAAACTATTTAAAGTCATTACACAATTCTTCCCTTTCAAACTAACAGTAAGATCACACAGGTAATGTTTTAACTACAAAAGAAAATATTATTTGGAGTACTTGCAGTTAGAACGGGTGTATCATTTACTGTCACAAGCAACAGTGGCTGGGAAAACAGAATAAAGAAATAAGAAGCAATACTATTACAGTCATACCTCTAGTCACGTATGCTTCAGGTTGCGTACGACACAGGATACGTACGCGCCGAACCCGGAAGTACCAGAACGGGTTACTTCCCGGTTCGCGCATGCGTAGATGCGACGAATGACATCACGCACGTGCACAGAAGCGCCGAATCACGCCGCGCACATGCACAGACGCGGCATTTCATGTTGAGTACTTCTCATGCTGGGCACAGGGCTCCGGAACGGATCCTATATGCAACATGAGGTACCACTGTATAGTAAAGGATGTAAACTTGGGACAGCTAGCAAGATTCAGATACTATGCAGGACTTATTGTCAAAAGTGGTTTACTCACCACAGTACTGGATTTGCCTCTTGGACCTACTGCAAATTGAATGTTCCCCAGCAGGGAGAAAAGAATGAATATAATAACAGAATGATTCCTCCGCACAACTGAAGTCAAAGGTATGAGCAAGACTGCCTACATTGTCAAGGAAAAGGGATACAGTCACTCTGGAAAGTTTAAATCTGCTACCGGTATCTATCCAATAGCTGCTGGAGCTAATTCTGCCATTTCATTCACAGGCTACTTGTGAAAAACCAGCAATTTAAGACATGGCATTTAACAAGATGAGTCTGTGCAATACTTCTGACACCGTCTGGCCTCTAGATAGAAGATGATAGTCTATTCTGTACTGGATATTTATTGGGGTTTTTAATTGCAAAATTGTTCAGCATTGCCCCTACATAATTCATTGGGTGGGAAGTTATTAGACAAAGTCCACATCTTGAGTAAGCCTCTTGCTGACTCGTGGGTACTATATTTTATCTACTCTAGTGCAAATACATTTGAGTCATCACATTACTCTTTATGTTGAAGGTGAAAGGGCCTCTTCACAGCCTGATATGATACGGGTGTGGCCCTGATAACCTCCGGGTGTTCCAACACTAACAATAGCTAGATTCAGAATAGCCATTCATCCATTGAAATATGTAAGAGAATCTCCTTAGCAGACTGTAGATTGTTTTTAAGCAGAGAAACATTTCTGCAAGAGTTGGGATATGGTTCTATCCCTGAAGTGCTCAAGACGTAATTGCGCTTAGAACAGAAGTATACAAAGCTTTTGTTGAATGTACAAAATTGCTTGCAATTTTCATGATAAATGAAGGTCATTGGTCAATACAAAAAATAATAATTATGTTGCACTGTTTCACAGAGTCTAAAACGGCTTGTAGTTTTATTTAGTATCAAGTGTTTCCCAGCGTGACCAAGACACAGTGCACAGAGTAACGTAAGGGGTGGGGAAGAGAATACAGTATTAAACCATTTCATATCACTAAAATGTCCTGATAACATTGCTGCTTTACCTCAAATCCTGCTAGGATTTCAGCCTATTTAGTTCTACTGGCTTTGTTGGGGTTAAAGGTAAAGGTAAAGGGACCCCTGACCATTAGGTCCAGTTGTGACCGACTCTGGGGTTGCGGTGTTCATCTCGCTCTATTGGCCGAGGGAGCCGGTGTACAACTTCCAGGTCATGTGGCCAGCATCACAAAGCCACTTCTGGTGAACCAGAGCAGCACATGGAAACGCTGTTTACCTTCCCACTATAGCGGTACCTATTTATCTACTTGCACTTTGACGTGCTTTCAAACTGCTAGGTGGGCAGGAGCTGGGGCCGAGCAACAGGAGCTCACCCCGTCGCGGGGATTCAAACCGCCGACCTTCTGATCGGCAAGCCCTGGGCTTTGTGGTTTAACCCACAGCGCCACCCGCGCCCTTCATTGGGATTGGATCAGCTCAAAAGAAAATATTCCATCTGAAATTAATGGTTTGATATGAAGTCCCAGAGGTATTTGCTCAGTGTACTTAGCAATTCAAGACCTTTGCTGACATTAGGAAAGAAGAAGTCAATTTTGTATACAGCATTCTAAGTCAAGGATGTGGTCCTACAAATGTTGCTGGACTACATTTCCCATTATCCTCAATCATGGACCTTGAAGGGCTGAGGCTGATGCATGCTGGAGAGTGATAACATCCGAGGGCCAAAGGTTCCCTGTCCCCATGATATATACAGCATAAATCCTTTGGAATGTTATGCATATGCTCTCCTATTTCTAGCTTATACTTTCAGTAACTACTTAGGAAAATGTCCAAGTAAGCAAACTTCTCGCAGCAACAAACATTTAAAACTGTTATTTTAGAGTAGCTGCATTTGTGTACATAATTTGCTACAGCTTCTTCCAAGTGCAAAATATCACTACCGGTATTAAAAGGGTAAACACAGAATAAATTGTCAGCTTTGGAGAAGAGCATGAGAAAAGTATGGCACACAAAGTTTATGAATAATCCAAACTGCATGCAAACATATTCCGGAGGGGAATTCTAGTCAAGTGATAACCTCCAATTATTTATTTATTTTATATAGGAAAGGACAAAGTAAACATGAAAAAAAATCAAAGTTTTAACACTGGTTTAGTTACTTAAGTATTTTGTTTACTCTTGGGTTTTTTTATAGGAAGGGGCAATTTATCCTTGCATTTTTCTATATTATTCTTTGTAAAAAAATGATATTTATTTTAAAAAAGAAAATGATAAAGATGGCAATTGTCACATTTTTTTTTGAGAAAGTAATGCTAGCAGTTTTTTAAAACGGGCATCTTTTGCCAGAGCACCATTTAATTTCCACATACCGTAGTTGCTATACAGAAATATACGAATAAATGCACACTGAAACTCACTAATATTACAGCAGTACAGTATTTAAATGCAAATGAAGACTTAACTGGCAACACAGATTTTCCATTCTCAAAGGAAATCCTTGTCAGTGTCCAAAATGAACACTAAGGGTCCCCCCCCCCCCATGCAGCAGGCTGACCTGAAGTGACATAGCAATTCCATTTACTAGATTAGTGTCGAGTCTGAGGGGAGCCAACAAGAAGATTGACGAGAGGTAAACACATAGAAAGCTCAGTGGTCCATCCCCCATTGGCAAGGTGCTATTTCAGTGTCACATAAGTGTTATGAAGCCCTTTCACGCCAAGCTACTTTTCTCCTGATAGTCATTGTGACAGTCCTTGGACACACCTGTCTACATAAACAGCTCGCATGCATAAAAACTTGTATCTAATTTTAGATATTGTATTAGTATTATATATTTTAATGTAAGATCCTACAGTAATAGCATATTGCTGAATATGTACAAAGTACACAGTTAGTCTAATTTTGCAACTAGGAAAATGAAACCAAGAAAGAGCCATTTATCACAACACTAGGCCTTTTTGAATCTAACACTGAACTAATATTTAGCATTGCATATCCAAGGCTCAAGCTTTCATGGTCCTACCACCTCCTTTCCCTCTCCCTCCTCTGTGGTGGCCTCAAGGAGTCTGAAAACTTTTGCTTCCACTTCTAAACTAACTAGAAGGTAAAAAGGTAAAGGACCCCTGGACGGTTAAGTCTGGGCAAAGGCGAATATGGGGTTGCGGCACTCATCTCGCTTTCAGGACAAGGGAGCCAGCGTTTGTCCACAAAGTGTTTTCCGGGTCATGTGGCCAGCAGGACTTAACTGCTTCTGGTGCAACGGAACACCGTGACAGAAACCAGAGTGCACAGAAATGCCATTTACCTTCCCGCCACATTTACCTATATATCAACTTGCACTGGCGTGCTTTCAAACTACTAGGTTGGGCAGGAGATGGAACAGAGCAACGAGAGCTCACTCCGTTGTGCGGATTCAAACTGCCGACCTTCTGATCGGCAAGCCCAAATGGCTCTGTGGTTTAGATCACAGCACCCTGTGGAACGAGCACCCTGTTCCATATGAACCCAGAGAAACGGATTAGTTTAGAAGTGGGTGCTTCTGATCTACTCTTCGCAGCCAAAGGAGAAGAGGAATGGGGAGGAGGAAGCACACAAGTGATCCAACACAATTGTCCAAGTTGGACCACAATGTCTGAAATGCAACTGAACTCACAGCCACACAATCTACCATTATAGATGATCGCCCCCAGGAGCAACTAATTACCAACATGTTACAGGAAGTTTCAGACAATGACTGGAAACTTCTCTTGTTGAGTTCCAACCTGTGTTCATCCCATTCTTCATACAATGCATTATTTCATTTATGCAGGCAGCTAAACAGAAAACAAGACTTGCCTGTCATTATTTTTCTGAAAAATGTTACAGAGGGTGCATTCAAACAAAAACACTAGCCCTGTATGAAAGTCTGCAGTCCTACATGCATTAATTTGTGAATACATCCCACTGAAGTCAATGGGACTTGTTTCTGAATAAACCTGCAAAGTGTCAGTTTGCATTTGCAAGCTCCTAGTTTTCGAGGGTGTGCATTTAAAAACCAACAACGTGCATTCCTAAGGTCCAGACAACTTGTGATTTTTATCACATGACGTGTTAGCACCACGCCACCACCACAAAAGTAGCCATGTGAATCAGTCAACCTTTGCAAAAAGCATTCTACATTATCCAACAGCAGTTCCTAAGGGAGTCCTCCCTCCCCCCCACAAAAAGCCCAGCAGTAAGAGAACTAATCAATTCCACCAGCCAAGGTGCAGGTATATGGCTAGAATTTTATCTCAACTGTATTGTGGAGGAAGAGATATGGATTAACTCTCCATCACTCAGTGGTGTTTGGGATGGGAGGGGATGGAAAACCAAGACCAATTAGGTCTGCATGAATAGTGAGCCGCACAGAAATGAAATGGTGCTGAAGTTGGTACATGAATAGTTTCAGTACTAATTAGTCCTCCTGTAATTAAGAATTTAATGTAAACACCTCCTGAGTTTGAATGAGTCACAGCATCCATTTTTAAAGACTATTAACATCTCATGTCATCACAACACCAGCAATAAAGCCATGAAACTGAGTTTAAAGACAAGTATAACACATACATTAAAGTAGTTATCCATATACTTTCGACTGCATGGCTAATTATATTCATAAATGAAACTCCATCTGTTGCTCCATAGTATGTTAGAGATTACCACATTGTGAATGGAATTGCATTATATAACGCCAAAACATTGCACAGTATGTGGGATTGTTCTGAAGTTGTTCTAGATTGTTTTCACATCTGATTCATACACATACAAATGTAACATTCAACGATAAAATGTGAGGATATCCCAGAATTCTCCTCAGCTTTCCAGAAAAAGCACCCACACCATACCAGACAAAGCCATGTTCCTATCTGTGAAGTAGCTCAAGAGGAACATGTGAAAGGCACCCATAAGGAGAGAGTGAGCTGGTTTGCACTACACACTAAACCAAACCTTGCCTTAGTGAGACCACACAGTGCATGGCCCTCTCAGAGGAGCTTGTAGCCACTCTGCTCCTTCTTGGCCCTTGTGGCCACCGTGCATGCAAAACTAAGTCCTTAACTACAGCTCATGCTTAGTGAGGGGTGAGTTTAATCATGTGTCCCAGTTTGGACAACACACACTCAAGCAAATTGTGGCTTGCACAGCACAACAGCTAAAAAGAATGGGGATGGTCAAAGTGGCTGCACGCTCCTCTCTAGGAGTCTGTGCATGTGCATGGTCTTGCTTAAATTGGTTTGGCTTAGCATGCCCTGCAAACCAGGACAGTGTATTCAGACTCCCACTTTTAAGTCTGTCAAGCCCTGGTCTAGTTCACTATTTCTGGGAAATATGTTAGAAGAGATTTCAGAAGGCCTCAGACTTGGTCCCTTTTCCTTTCTCCCACTCACTGTGGCATGAAACAAGATGAAGAGGAGATCCCTTCCCCTGCACAGAGAGGAATATGGACAAGTGCATATAAACTCAAGAGTGGCATAGAGTGAAAAGCAGATGTACATAATATTCTTCTGTTCTCATATTTAACAAGAAACTCTAAAATGCAACAGCAGCAAACTGTAGTATTTGCCAAAATGTATTATTGTCAGCACTGGACTAGTTCACACATCATGATGCCTAATCACCAAACCATGGCGTGGCAATCAAGAGCGCGTGCGCACACACACCCCTTTGGCTCACAGGCATTCTCCCCAGAAATTTTCCACTCTTCCTATTTCGGTTAGTATTACCAATGGTTCAGTTATTATATGACAGAACCAGCAAAAGCAGTTGACCTCTAAATTAAGAGACTGAAACAAGGATTAGAAGCTAGTTTCAAACTATGGTTAACAGTAACCAGGTTTATGGAGGTTCAGACACAATGCTTAACCATAGTTAGCATTAAACCCCCAAAGAGAAGGGGGAAGGGAAGAAGGAGTGTACAAGCCTATGTCTGGCCACCAGAAAGCATCATGAAATTTTACTTAAATAAGAAAATATTCAAATAGAGTTGCCATTCGATAGAAGTATATTGCATGCCTACTCTGTAAATGTCACCACTATTCCGTGTACAAAGGTGCTAAGGTTCATTCATCCAAATTGTGTTCCAAAACCTGTGCTGTCATTTATGCCATAAAATATAACCTCAAAGATCAATTCAAACACCATGTTAAACTTGACCATAAAAACACTGAAATAAGTCTCCATAACTGTTGACAATTATACACCATTCCCGGTGTTCTCTGGTTAAACCTACCCTACAGTAAGCGATTCCAGTTTTAAACTGAGATACTGCTAAAGAAAGCTGCATTAAAATTGATATTCCGCCCGAAATGAAAATTAAAAAGTCCAGTAAGTCCACCTTGGAATTGCTCGTTTTGAAGAACCAACTAAACAGCCGGCTCCACTGTGAGGGTCCAGCTCTAACGGAGTTTGGTAGAAAGATGTACTGCTCTATTGGTGCCATAGAATGAGGTACACAGAACAGGAAATGCTGTTTTTGTTAATGAAATGCAATCTTTATTTAGGATATAAAAACTCTGCCAGGGTGGAAAGACAGCCATACTGCTCCCCACAACCTAAAGTGTCTCTATGAACTGTACTGCTTGTATGCACTCATAAACAGGAGCTGGTTCAATGAAAAGGTATCATCTTACCTATTTTATATGCCTCAACTCGAAGGGATTCATTATGGTTTACCATGCTAATGATAGGCAGATTATAGGAATGGTCTCAGAGAGCCCAGGATCCCACATCTTCTATACAGTGCACAAACTACTGAGAAATAATTATCAATCGTAGCTGTTTTTCTTCATTCACTGCTCTGCTTTAATGTTTCACACACACACACACACACACACACACACACACACAATATTAGGGGAGGGGTAGAATCTATCTGTTGCTATCATTTGCAAAGATCATTGAATGCTAAGCCACAAACAATAACCTGTTACAGTTCTCCACCACGTTTTTCTACTCAGAACTTATCCCACTGGAATATTAGAAGGCACACTTAACAGAGGATTGATCTTACAATACCACGTGGCACTGTTATATCAAAGCACTCGGGTAAGCCAAGGACAGAACAGTAGATTAAAGGCTCCCCTCTTAAACAAACAATATTTTTTAAAAAGTGTCACATTCCATTTCTCAAAAAGGGTATTGACAGCAATGCAGCTACAATTCACTTATATATTAAGCAAGGGTATATATAGCATAATAAAATGACACAGAGGACACTTCCACCTCACAAGGACTTACACGCAAGGGGCATGAAACTTTCACATACCATATGCTCCGTATAAACACAGACACAGCACGATACTCCAGCATGCCTCAGTCCATCGGAAACCCTCATAAAAATTTGAATAAGAGGAGTCACCTTTGATGTGTAGTGCAGAACAAACACACAGCGCTGGCGGAGATTTAATGCTATTAGTACTATTAATATGGAGCCTGGGATGAAGAGTTGAAACAGGGGCCTTTCTAAGGACAAGCTATTAGTCTCAAATGTGCAGTGCCACCGTTGAGGCATTAAAAATATACAACTTTCCATATTAAAGATGCACATAGGAATATCCCAGCAACAACTCTGGACAGGGGAGCAGAGAGAAGAGGAACACTGTCTAAAACACACTGGAATCTGCTGGAGCTGGCCTGTAAAAGCAAAATATGTACACATACACCAGGCGGAGGGGGAAATGGAAGAGTGTCATTCAGAGTCTTAAAATACACACATACATACAGTATATGCATACACACGAAGGCTGCGCCACCCTCTCCCCCCACCCCACCAGATCAATGGGACAAAGGGAAGGGGGGGGGAGAAGTAGGGAAAGATTAAGGGCTGTTGTTTCCAAAGGGATTTTTCAAAAGACATCAAAGATCTCGAGCAATTGGCTCTCTATGGAAAACAAGTCTTTTCAGTGAGGAGGTGCGGAGAGGGAGACTCCCCAAAGTCTTAAATGGGGACGGGCTGGGCGGAGGGGGGGGGAGAGGAGAGGAAGAGAAAGGAAGAAAAGAGGGCTTCTTTCTCTTCACACCACGGTAAGGCTGGGGGCGATGGAAGACGCGGGAACAAATCCCACCCTAAACATTGTGCGGACTGGGGGGGGGGGAGAAGGCGGCAGATCCAAACTTTCTCTTTTTCCCGCCCCCTCCCCTGCTCTCTCTCCCCCCCCCTTCCCTTCGCTCCCTTCCTTCGCTCGAGGGTCGGGGGCGGCCGCCAACTCCTAGCGCCCAACTCCGGCAACTCCGGGACGGGCGGGCAGGAAGGGAAGAGGCAGGCAGGCAGGCAGGCAACAGGGATGGGGCGGCCATTAAAGCCGCTCCAATCCCAAGGCATTCCCCGCGCGCGGCAGCTACCGCCCCTGGCTGGCTACTCCAGCTCATAAACACAGGAGCAGCGCTCGCTCGCTCGCCCGACCCCTCTCGCCTCTCCCTCCGCCGCCCCCCGACCCAGCCAACGCCGCTCGGGCCGGACTCGGGACCCGCCCTTGCTTCCCCCCCCCGGCTTCTCCTTCTTCGTCCCCTACCTACCTGGCTGCAGCTCCTGGCGACTTCGGGCGGCTGGGTGTCTCCATCTCCCCCGGGTGGCCCCGCTGCCCGACGGGTCGCCATTATTTCATTTCCCAATTACAAAGGAAGCACAGATCCGCCGGAGTCCACATTGGAGGGGGGACGACGCATCAAAATAAAATTTAAAAAATATATATCTGGGGAGCGCGGAGAAAAGAAGAGCGGGGAACAGTTTCCACATGCACCGAAGACAGCAAAGCCTCTCCCTTTTAAGACGAGCAAAAAAAAACACACCCCACCAACCATATAGAAGTATAGATATATCCGCCTCTTGGTGGGGGGAACGGCAACAAAAAAAGAGGAATGTGTACACAGATCCCAGCCAAGCCCCGTCTCCACGGTGGGGTCTTTGGGGAGGGAGGGGAAGGGATTCCTCCCACTTTTCAAGGAGCTGCGCGGGAGGCGGGGGGAGAAGATCCTGCCGGACTTTTCCAGCTTAACTCCGAAAAGTCCCCCTTCATCGCCCCGGCGAGGAGAAGAGGAGGATGTGTCAGTGGCCCGGGAAAAAGCCGCCACCGCCGCGCCTCCTGCTGCCGCCGCCGCCACCCGCCCCTTGTTAGGCTAATTGCACTGGCTCGTCATCTTCCTCTTCCTCCTATCCAAAGCCCCAGACACAAGGGAGGAGAGGGCGGAGGGGAAGGGAAGCGCTGGCCGCCTCCGCCTCCTCCGTATAGACACACACACACAGGAAAAGTGAAGAGAGGGAGAAAGTTGGCCGGGGAAACGAAGCGGGGCGGGAGGGCGAAAGATCCCTGTCCCTACAGCGGCGGTTTTTACTTCCAGCCACCGAAAGAGGAAACAGGATCCAGTGGATGCTGTCAAGGGGACCGGATGATCGCTTATACTGTAAACAAGCCTCAGGAATTGCAAAACTTTTTCTGCTCGATCCTACGGTGCATGTGACACGGAAGTCTGCTTTGTGTGCAAACGATTTGCAGGCATTTGAGTCGATCGAACCCAGCCAGCAACCTGAGGCGCCAAGGAGGAAAAGAGCCCAAGCATTTGGGTTTTCCCGGTCAAATCGAGGTGCGAAGAAGAAAACCTGTCTTTCCTCCCGTGCAAACTGCTCTCTCCCTTCCCAGGCTTGCTTCACACATGCCGCGCGTGCTTTTACTTTCTAGAACTGTTCCTTTTGGGGCTACTTTTCGGCGGAGGGCGCGCCTGGAGTTGCAGGGTCGAAACAGGGACCATTTATTTTGAATGCAGACATCTTCCCTAGGAAATCGTATCCTGGAATAAGCTCTCGCTCTGAAGAACCAGCTCTGGCTGCATCGCAGCGCCTAGTATTATCCCCCTTTTTTTTCAAACGGAAGCAAAGCGCGCGTTTCTGGAGGTTGTCCACACAACTATACAATCGTTGGAAAAGCTGGCGCTGGCCGTTCTGAGACATCTACTACGCTAGCAAATTGGTTTACATTACAGTGTCTATTTTCAGGGAGGAAAAATGAAGAACACCCCGCTCCCCTCGCTCCAATGCCCTTTTTTTTTTAAAAGGACTAGTCTATTACAGTGTCCCGCCGCCTCAGGCAATCGCGGTGGTGCCAGCTGCACCCATGTCTGGCTGCCAGCTGGGCGCTGTGTTCCCTTGATGCTGCTTTTAGGTGCGGGGGGGAGAGCAGAGAAGACGGTTTTGCTGCCTTCTGCCAGCACAATGCCTGAGTTTCCCAAGCCGCTGATCTTCCTGGGAAGCGGGAGGGGGGAGTGCTGGAAGTTTTATTAAATAATAATAGTAGTAGTAATAAAGCAAAGCCGCAAGCACACACCCTCCCATTGTTTGCTGCGCACCACGCATGGTCTCTAGTCAATCTGTTTCCAGGCCGAAACAGCCCAGGCGCGGCTTGTGCAAACTCCCCGGAATTAAACTAACCAATAGGACTCTCTCCCCTCCCAACCCGAGCTTGGCTAGGCACCACCACACAGCGGAGGAAGAACGAAGTTCCTGCTCTCTTCTCTCCACTTGGCTGCTCTGCACGCAGTTCCTGCGCCTCCGCGCTTGGAAAACAGCAGGGATGGTCCACTGGGACGCGGTTGCCGCCCAAAGTCCCCGCAGGCAAACGGCTGGCAGAGGACATTATTGGCACAGCAGGCCTCGCCGCTAGGTTCCCTCCTCACTCCCGGCTACAAAAACAAATATCTCCAAAGGCTGTATAAGGCCATACCCTTGTCGGGTCTTGACACTCGGAAAATCTTCACAATTCCCCCGAGGCCAAGTGTATAGAGAGGCGGTTTTTGTTTTTATTTTGGATTAATGACTCCAGAGTATGTGCACACCAGCTTCACTTAAACAAGCTCCTGAGGTGCTTTCATATACAGTGCTCTCAAGGTGGAGAGGGTTTGTGTCTTTATTTGACAGAGGGCAGCCCTTTGTTTGGGCTGCCCACCCAGGCCAAGTCTGGCTTGAAGACCAGGTTTAAAGAAAAAGATCCCTAAAGAAGGAAAAGAGAGGATGGGGCCTTCAAGTCCAACATCACCTGGGAACAAACCTGAGCAGGCACACACAGGTCTCCTACTATGGGGAAATGCATTTCTATTTTAATTTTAATTAGAAAAAAATCATTTCTAAATGTGCATATATAAGTACATACATGTGTACCTAAGTCTGCATGCTGTGTTGTTTTTAAACACTCGATTGGGAGCTGCCCAGAGTGGCTGGGGGAACTCAGCCAGATGGGCGGGGTATAAATAATAAATTATTATTATTTTTAAAATAAAATGAAAATCAATGTCCCCCTTTGGAGGGGGGGGGGAAATGTGTAAGTAGCCACCCTGTCTCAAGGCCAGTCCATGCGATTTCAATTATGGAAGTCATGGGGTAAAGTGGACCAGAGGGAAGACTTCCACCATTTCATATGATGAAAGTTGGGTGGGTATATGTGTCACAGGAGGCCAGAACACTTCACACACCGCTGTGCATAGTTGATACACGTGTGGACTTCCACAATCTTTCCAACCCCTTTTCAGATGCAGAAGGACTGCAGAGATCAGCAAAAGGAGCCTTTCAGCACCTTAAAAGAAATGATGGCATAAGCTTTTGTGGTCCACTTCATCAGATGTATGGAGTGTTATCCTCCTCCTCCGCACACATGTGTACAAGAAAATAAATTGTACAAGGCGAGGTTAGATGTAAGGACAAAAACCTGTTAGGTTAGGGAGCTGATATCAGAAAGGGTGTCAGCATCCAGAAACCAGTAGAGGAACATTTCAGTCTACATACTCTGCTGCTGACCTGGAAATTGCTATTCAGAGGAAATTCAAAATAGATTCCAGCATGAAATAGTTGTAATGGAACTAGTAACTAAATAGGCTATTATTTTGGGCCCGAGTACAGACAATGGTTTCCTGTCCTACTACAAGTGTTTACATTTACTCAGCTATTATAAGATATTGTGGTCACCAATTACGGGTACTGTATTATGAATGGTCACTGCTTATTTTGCTTATGTTCCACCTCCAATGGAATTGTTAGACTATCTTGCCTGCTGACAAGCCTGGGGTGGGGGTGGGGGAGCAGGGATGATTTACTTTGAATATTGATATCCTTCCAAGGAAGTGAGGTCTGGTGGAGGGCATGTGGGCCTGGTTTGGGGAAAGCAGCCTGGCAGGCCATACTTGGCCTGGCAGGCCAGAGATTCCCCACCCTTGTTCAAGGCTCATGCATAGAGGATAACGCTTCATACATATGATGGACTAGCCCACAAAAGTTTGCAACACAATACAACATTTAGCATGCCTTTTTGCTGCAATAGATTAATTGTTGGCATCTGTCTGCCTCAAGAGACAATGGAGTACACTTCTGAAGGTGAAGTCAAACCACTGTTTTAGCAGCACTGAAGTGCCTCTCTGGGTAGCAAGCCCGGGCAGTGTGTATGGAGGTCCTGGGCTGCCAAGATGTCAAGACCCCTGCCCCTCAGCCTCGCTGATATGTCCCAAAGGAAAACGGGGCAATATGTTTGGCACCAGCTAAGCTACAGGGGTTGCCAGAAAGAGGCTTACAAGGCGCCATCCAACCATCTTAGGGATTCCGCTCCAGATTTGTGTAGCTTTTTCTTCTCCTGAAGATATCCCACAAAGCAGCGGAGGTTTAGGATCAGTTTTCCTTCTCCTAGAAGAGCTACCTTCCCAGGTTGATGAGCCCCATTTACCCCATCATTTTCCTCTACAGCACATGCAGAAACTGCCTTCTTAGCTTTTGGACCTACTATGGGTCTTGCTCACTCACTCTGCTGGAGCCTGTCTTTGCATGCAAGGGAAGTCTCTAACTCAGAGGGTTTCGGATCCATCAGCTACCCTCGCCTGGTTTAGCCATCTAGTCAAAGCTGTTCCCGGGGCACTTATCCCCCTAGTAAATGTGCTCAGGATCACATGCTTCTTCTACAGTAGTAAATTTAAGCTTCACCTCTTCCTCCCTGGCCTTGAATTCCTGATCCTGTCAGAGTTTGGCTACACAAAGCAACATAAGGCCTACACATTCTCTGTCTGTAGTCCCAAAAGGTCTTTCCCTTCTCTCTGTTGCCCAATTATCAATCCAGAATCCTCCAAGAACTTCCAAATCCTCAGGCAAAAGGAAGGGATTAAATTAAACCTCCACTTTTTCACACACGCCCCAGCCAATTCACCTCAAAAGTATATTGGAAGAACGCAGGTGTCACATTCCTCAAGAGATTTTTCCCTTCTCGCCTCAGGCACTGCAATTTTCAGGTAAATCTGATATCCCTCTCACAATGTAGCTTTAATGAGGCTTGGAGGTCTCTGTTCCTTGGTTTCTTGCAAACAGAAAACAAGCCTAGCTTTTGCAGCTCTACCTCCCCAGCATCTTTGCCAGAAAGAAGCAGCCCACAATTCCTCTAGACCAGAGATGGCTAACCCATGTCCCTCCAGGTGTTGTCAGATTCCAACCCTGACCCAGAGGTCATGCTACCTGATGGGAACTGCAGTCCAGCATTATCTGGGAGAGGCACCAGACAAACAGGAACAGGTAATTCCTCGACATTTTGCTGCAGGGATTCGCCACCAGAACTGCCCCCCCCCCCCGGGATACCGCAAACCACTTCTGATTAAGGCAACAACAGAAGCAAAGCAAAGCAACCCTCTCCAGCCATCTAGCATTCATATTTGTGTTCTGGACTCATGAGACATTCTTAGAAATGCTACCACCTGCCAAACAGCTCTATAGTCTTTTTGAAGCTAGGGCCCATTTCAGTTCAGACTTGCGATGTCAACCCGCTTGATTTTGCCCTGCCACTTTCCATCTTTCTTCTTCCAAGGTGAACTGATGCAAAAGGAAACCAGTTATGGAAATACTTTGGAAAGCAGAGCTTGTACATATGTAATTGAATAATCCTGGGTCCTGTCACTAACCCTGGCAATAATTATTTCCATTTTTCTTGTTTAAAAAATCCCTTAAAAAACAACGACAACAAACAACTTAGCCATGGCACTCACCTAAGGGTAGAGTATGGCTGGTTTGTGGGTCACAATCCACCAGTTGAAGACCAGTGCTAGAGTTAAGCAAAAAACCTGTATTATATGTATTTGTCTGTAGGGACCCTTGGCTCAACATGCATACATTCACACATACAGAAGTAGTGCTTTGTCAACATCCCTGTTTCTGATTCTGAAGTTTTCGTAGGGACATTAATATATGTTATATTTGATCACGCCTGCTTTGAGGAGCCAAATCTCTCTAGAGGTAGGAGGGGCTAGTCACTAACAGCAAATTTCACACACTCCATATCTACTTCAAACAGAGTGGCCAGGTAAAAAGCCTTAGAAAATGTCCCTTCTAAAAATCACATTAAGATGAAAATACAGTATATTCTATTGAAAATGAACCTGTTGCTAACACTTTCCTCTGGCATCCTGCTTATTTATAGCTTTCAGCTATGATTTGATTTCATCTGGATCCTGAGCCTATTAAAACATACACCAAATTACACTGACTACTGATTGCCCCTTTCGAGTTTGTAGGAAGTCTCCAGCATAAGCAACCTATTAAGCCCAATTTACGTTTCTCCCCAAGTTCCTGTGGCAGAAGTTCTGCTGTGTGACAGACAGAAATTCAGCAGGGGCAACCTTTGCCTGGTGCATGGAAAACCTGCAGTTCTGCTTGCTACAACAGGTGGAAAGAGCAGGTAGGAGAAGTTACTGCAGCAGCATCTACTGATGATGTATTTTTTTTTTTTAAAGGATGGTGTAAACTTGCTGGCTCCAATCTGACCGTTCTTTCTGCTCTCACCTCCTGATCAAGTTTACACTGTTAACAGAAATGTCCTTAACTCTGTAAGTTTTTGCTCAACTTCTAAGTTGAGTCATACACACCATATATTTAAAACACTTGTTTCCCCCCACAAAGAATCCCGGGAATCGTAGTTTACCCATCACAGGGCTGCAATTTCCAGCACCCTTAACTGGCAGAGGGCCTTCTCGGTAGTGGCGCCCGCCCCGTGGAACGCCCTTCCATCAGATGTCAAGAGAATAAACAACTATCCGACTTTTAGAAGACACCTGAAGGCAGCCCTGTTTAGGGAAGTTCTTAATGTTTGAAGTTTTATTCTGTTTTTAATGTTCTGTTGAAAGCCGCCCAGAGTGGCTGGGGAAACCCAGCGAGATGGGCAGGGTAGAAATAATAAATTATTATTATTATTATTATTATTAACAAACTATTCTTGGGCAGGGTAGGGAGTCACAGGTTTTAAATCTTTGGTATGTGTGCAACTTATGGGGAACAGAGATAGGGAACCTGTTTTCCAGTTGTTGGACTCTGGAAGTTACAGCCCAACCACATCCAGAGGGTGAGAGGTTCCCCACCCTGATGCAGATTTTGCAGGTTGAGAGTGAGGCAGCAGCATACATTGTTCAGCATGCCTGAGTGACTCATCTGTCTGTCGAAGAATAAAGTGCCCAGCTGCGTGGATTAGTGTATTTAATGAACAGAAATGGGCCTTCATGTTGGGCTCGCCATCCTTGCACCAGCATTGTTTGGCTATGCAGATTGCAATGTACAAAGATTAAATGTGTGTTTTTAACTGGCACAGATTAAAGAACCAGGCATAATGTGTGGTATTCATACAAGGAATATATTAATGATTAATTGCCACTCTGCACCAGTTCTATGTCAATATGCTACAGGCTTTGAATTAAAAAGCCGCAAGCTGCGCACCAGAAGTGCAATCAGCAATCACACAATGACTAGGCCTCTCAAGTGACACCAGTGAACTAAAAGGCAAGTTAATATAATGTTTTCAGCACAACTCCCTGCCTGCTGAAACAAGGCACATTCAGATGTTTGCAGCGCTGATGAATTATTGACACCTAATAGTGCTCAGCATTCTTTAAAGCAGCTTAAGGCTGCAGTTCTGAACATGCTTACAAGGGAATAAACCCCACCGGAAAGAGCAGCACTTAGGGACCCACTTCAAAATAACAACAACAACATAAGGATGCTGCTGTTCTGACCCAGCATAGGTCAGCTGTAAATGCAATAGTGGTCCTTGAACTGCAGTAACGTCTCCTGCTCGTCAGATGGAAGGTGAAGGTCATAGCTGCCAAGTTATCCCTTTTTTTAAGGGAAATTCCCTTATGTTGAATAGGCTTCCTCGTAAGAAAAGGGAAAACTTGGCAGCTATGGTGCAGGTAGATGTGTGCATGGCTTTGGCATGGCTGGAAGGCAGCCTACTTTTGCCTCTAGCTATAGCCACTTTTGCCTTTGGCCCGGCCCTCCAGAAGTTTGTCCGCAAGATAATGTGGCCCCTAACAGATTATCTCCGTAGACAACTGGACCGAGGCGGGTCGGGACCGCTGATTCTCTTATATCTGTCAGCAGCCTTTGACATGGTCAATCATTATCTTCTGGACCACCGCCTTGCAGATGTGGGGATACAGGGCATAGCCTGACAATGGCTGTGCTCTTTTATCTTTGGTTTATTTCAGAAACAGACTGGAAAAAGAAGTTGCTGAATTGCAACTCATTACCAAGCTTAAAACCATGGAGAGACCTGGTCTGAATAAGGACATTGGATTCTTATCTCATTATACATGATAAAGCTTTCTTACCGTAGGTCATCTCACCCTTGCTTTTTCCTGGAAGACCAATTGCAGTCGTTAATAGTCGTTAACAGTCGTCAACAGGTTTACCACTCCTATAAGCCAATCACCCATTCCCACCACCCTTCTGAGTAATACCCCTCCCCACCCTCTGATTATACATAAGGGTCTGGTGACTTCTGTTTCAGTGTATCTGAAGAAGTGTGCATGTACACGAAATCTCATACCTATGACAAACTTAGTTGTTCTCTAAGGATTTTTTTTTATTTTTTGTTTCGATACTGGTATATACATATCTATATATTAAGATGAAAATAATACTGAAATACAGATAAAATATGAAATGGGAAAGGAAGTGTTGTGAGAGTGATGGAAGTCTATTACTATTATTAATTTGTAAAATAGTGTTTATTGTATTGAAATATACTTTTCTTTATTCTCTTACTGTCTACTTTTCTTTTTTCTTTTTTCCCCTTTTTTTCTTCTTTTGTTTCTTTTTTCTTCTTTTGTTTCTTTTTTCTTTATATTATAGTTTATGTATGGCTTGGTATTGCTGTATTTACTTTGCAATAAAAATTCTTTACAAAAAGAAAAAAGAAAGAAAGAAAAAGAAAGCAAGCGATCTTATGTGCTTGTTCATCAGATGCTTTCCCAGTTGTGAACACCTCTGTGCTGTCCCTTCCTCTCCCTTCTCTGTATCAGCAGGAAAGATACCTGGAAGTCTCTTATTTATATTGTGCTCAGTTAGTTAGCTGCTTTAAACTCACAATGCATAGTTTTGTTATTGTGGATTTTTATATTGTTTTCGCATGATGTACACAAGGCTAAACAAAAAAGCAAAAAAAATGCATGCACTTTAAACATTGTGGCTAATGACTTGGTTATATTTCAAGTTATATTTCACCATGAGGGCTAGAAACTTCACTTTTATTGAAAATGAAATTAGGAAATTCTCTCATTAATGTTTTATAATTGATTGGGGTTATTATAACCTCTACTTTGTTCACCTCTGCATTCCTTTTTTTGTTTGCTAACACAGAAAGTTAACTTCATATTGTACTCTGCCATCTGCAGGACCAGAAGGGATTAATTTTGATTTCCTTTGAATTTTTTTTGGCAGTCACCACTTCCTCTCTGGAGTCAGATCATAAACAGCACAGAAATAATTTGATAAATAATTAGCAAATAAGTAAATATTAGTGTTGCTAGCTATCATTTGTGATCCATTTCATTCAGCATGCCAGTTTTTTTCTTTATTTTCTTTTTTAGAAAAAGGAGGGGGGGCAGGGAAGATACGTATATAAAAAGTGTGCTAATGCACTGTTACAAAAAAGTTTATACAAGCCGTATTTATTTTCGACAGTATGTCCCTGACTATTTGGTGAAGGTAGAATATAAATATCCAAATAAATAACAATGACATAAATAAAATTATCTAGAAGTAAATAGAAGAAAACTATAGCATCTTTGCATTTGGAAAAGCCTTTAAAAACAACAACACGCAACCAAATCTTTGGCTAGTTAAATTCAACCCATAAGAGTGCAGTTCTTTGCATGGCTACTCAGAAGCCCCATTAAATTCAATGGTACATGCTCCCATGTAAGTGAGCAGAGGATTTTAGCCTTCCTCCCTGCCATTGCTTGTTTAGCTTTGTTGAAACTTGTCTCTTCTCAAACACAATATCCAGCCCTCCGAGCTTCTCCAGCCCACTTGATCCCTGCCCCGGCTGCTCTGCAGAGGCTTTCCCATCAGCCCCTCCTAGTAGGCCTCTTGTTTTCTTAGTTCTGTATTTCCTTCACGCGCCCTCTCAGGTTCCTCCTTTGGCTCTCTGCCTGCCTGGGACCTTTCACTGCTCAGCTTCTTAGCATCCAGCTGCTTGGCCAATTTCCCTTTCCCAATCAGAGCGATGGCACGGAGCCTCACGATGGAAAGGACACAGCTCCATGAGACAACATCAGAGGTCCCAGGTTCAATCCCCAGCATCTTCAGTCAGGAGTGGAAATGTCCTCTGTTTGAAACCCTGGGGAGCTGCTGCCAGTCTGTGCAGGCAATCCAAAGCTAGATGGCTTGGCTCAATATAAGTAGCTCCCTACCTTGTTCCTATTTTAAGGTAAAGGGACCCCCGACCGTTAAGTCCAGTTGCGGACGACTCTGGGGTTGCGGCGCTCATCTCGCTTTACTGGCCGAGGAAGCCGGCATTTGTCCGCAGACAGCTTCCGGGTCATCTGGCGAACCAGAGCAACGCACAGAAACGCCGTTTACCTTCCCGCCTATTTATCTACTTGCACTTTGACATCCTTTCAAACTGCTAGGTGGGCAGGAGCAGGGACCGAGCAACGGGAGCTCACCCTGTTGCGGGGATTCGAACCACCAACCTTCTGATCAGCAAGCCCTAGGTTTTGCAGTTTAGACCATAGCACCACCTGCATCCCTCTTCTTCCTATCTTAATGCTAAAGGGACCCCTGACCATTAGGTCCAGTTGTGACCTACTCTGGGGTTGCGCGCTCATCTCGCATTATTGGCCAAGGGAGCCGGCGTATAGCTTCCAGGTCATGTGGCCAGCATGACAAAGCCGCTTCTGGCGAACCAGAGCAGCACATGGAAACGCTGTTTACCTTCCCGCTGTAGTGGTACCTATTTATCTCCTTGCACTTTGATGTGCTTTCGAAATGCTAGGTTGGCAGGATCTTCCTATCTTACATACATGTTATTTGTATGTCGCCTTTCCATAGTTCAAACGATGCTCAATGCAGCTTACAGCATGAAAAGAAATTGCAGAATTGCAACGTAACAAAAGTAGTTATAAACAATAAATAAAACATCAAAAAGACACAACCAAATTAAACAATGTCCACATAAATCACAATTAGATCTAAAATAAAGATATCTGTCTTATCTATCTATCTATCTATCTATCTATCTATCTATCTATCTATCTATCTATCATCTATCTATCTATCACAGCAACCCTGCAACACAATCCCCTAAACAAAACTCCAGCCCAAAGGGTAGAGCAGCCTCAGTTTTTGTAGACCTGTCCTCCCAAGTCAGATGAGGAAAGGCCTACAAGGCAGGGAGCAAATTTTCCAGGGCTCACAGATAGGGTTGCCAGACTCAATAGAGGACAGGACTTCTGTGCCTTTAATTGCCCTGCTCTCTTTTGAGTCTGGAAAGCTTAAAGAGAAACCAGCAGACCCTTTGCTTGGAAATTAAACAAAGGGTCTGCTGGTTTCTCTTTAAGCTTTCCAGACTCAAAAGAGAGCAGGGCAATTAAAGGCACAGAAGTCCTGTCCTCTATTGAGTCTGGCAACCCTACTCACAGAGCTCCTAATTGTTGGGCTCTGAGTAAACATATTCTCAAGATCCCTTTGCTCTTAATTCCTCCTTCCTTCAGGTGTCAGCCTTATTCAAAAAACAAAATACAACTTAATCTTCACAGGAGGCAAAGGAAGGGTAAAGCCACAATCCTATGCATGCTTACTTGAGAGGAAGCTAACTTCCATGCATAGGATATGACTGCTAGATTCTGGGCAAGCATTTATTCAACAGGACTAGTGTCAATGAGGCTGTGGCTGAAAGTTACTGATATTTATAATGCTCTATGAGTAGAATCTCGGGCCAATCGATTACAAATCTCCCAGTGACTTAAATGCAGCCAGGATTTCACCCAGCAGTTATCTAATTACATCTTACATTTGGAACAGACAATACGCTGAAAATCAATATAAGTGCATCAGGAGCCTTTGGATGTGCTCATCTGACAGCTGCTTCCGATATACTATATTCCACAATAAGGCAATTTAGCACCATGATTAATGATGTTGTGCTGACAATCAATGTTCTCTTTTTTTTCTGAAGCATCAGAGGCCTGTTTGTTCCTGCAGCCTGGGTAGCTGTAAGTAATACTTTCCCTTTCTCTGGCCTCCGCTGCAGTCAACTACTTGCTGTTTAAAGCCAGTTGATTTGTAGTAACTGTCTTACGGTGGAATCCACTTTTATATTTTATTTTAAGGATGTTATTAAACAGACTCGCTTCATCTATCTGAGGGATAGGGAATATTTCCCCGCTCTGGGGCTGCATTCTCTTGGGGGTGATCTGTAGATGCACATGCCTGCATATCATTGATCACTCATGTGCACACACGCACACACACACATTTTGCCTCCTCCATTTCTTTCTCGTTCCCCCTTTTCTTTCATTCTGCCCCTAGCCGCATTGGCACAGCTCAAAAGCAGGAAAGCACATTACGTCCACAAGCAACCAGCTCATTTGTCATAGGAAGTTTGCTTCATTTTCTTACCTGTTTCAGTCAGTCACTTGTAAATAAACTGGTGAAATTATGATAGACAATACCTTTAACTAGTGATATACCCAGCCAGTTGCAGAGCTACAATTCTCAGAGTTGCCTGGGAAGTGGAATTGACTGCTAAATCACCCTAATAATGGTTGCTTTTTGGAAGGAAACAGGTGTCTCCCAAGAAATTTTCAACACACTTAACAAACGACAGTTTCCAGAATTCTTTGGAGGAAGACGTCACTATTTAAAGTGCTATTATAGTGCTTTCAGTGTAGGGCTGCCATACATCCAGGTTTCCCCGGGAATTGGCAAAATGCCCAGGAAAACCCGGACATATAGCAACTAGGGCAATTTTTATGGTGCAAACATGGCCTTTGCATCAGGTCCTACTTGTAGATTTTCTACTTTGTACCATCCCTGAACCAGGGGCAGTTTTGATCGCTGGCTGTTTTGATTCCTTTCTGCTGTCTCCCCACACACACACATGGGTGAGAAAGACCTTTACCCCAAATTGAAGGAAGAGGGCCTCTTTTTCATAAAAGTGGCTCAGCTTATCTTTGTGAACAGCTTCTTCCAGGCAAGTGAAAGGATAAGGAAAATGGAGACCCAGGCTGGGCTGAAGGGTAGCAAGCATTCCTCCTCACTCCTTACCGTACCCTCTAATTCATCTTAGCCGCCCAACTTCTCCTGCCACCCAGTCCGCCATCCAGGATGCCGCCAAGACGATGCAACCAGGGCCACCATATTCTTCCCTGTTTCTGGGTCATAGTGGTCTGTGATCAAGGACAGCAATGCTTTTAATTATGCAATGGAGATAATTGCAGCCGCCACACTAATTCTCTTGGGATTCTATGCCTGTCTAATACCATCGGATGCAGGAGGTTTGAAAAGGCAAAATGGGGATGAGCAAGATGGAGAACCAAAGGATCTTTCCATCTTTGCGGAAGTCCCTTGGCCCAGGGGGTGAAGAAACGCATTATCATCTCCTATTGACCAAATATGATTCGGTATTCCAGGAAGCCAAATGGCCTCCTACTCGCTCTTGCTTGCCAAAGTCTACAACTGCCTACACTTTTCTTATTAAAGGCGCTTGTTTCCTATGGCAATGCCTCGCAATTACTTCTTGTGAATATGAAACCACACTTGCAAGGCAGGGTGCTGGCATTTGAGGTCAGTGTTAGGTTGAGCATTTGCTTCTACCAGGAAAGAGTGCACTACCAATGCATGGACCCTACCCCTTATCCCAGCTCAATGACCAGGGCCAGCATCGGGTCAGCATCACTGGGCACCCGCCAAGGCCCATGTCCCTGTAAGGAGCCCAGGGCCAATACCTGGAGCTCCTCCTCTTCCTCACTGTCATTTCCTGTTCACTTCTTCAGCCTAAACAAGTGAGCAGTGGCAAGAGTGGAGAGGGGGCCATTTTCCTCCAATTGGTTTGTCCTTTCCCTCTGGGACAGAACGCGGATGGCACAGTGGTCTAAACCACTGAGCCTAGAGCTTGCTGATCGGAAGGTTAGTGGTTCGAACAGTGTTTCCGTGTGCTGCTCTGGTTCGCCAGAAGCGGCTTTGTCATGCTGGCCACATGACCTGGAAGCTGTACGTCGGCTCCCTCGGCCAATAACGCGAGATGAGCGCACAACCCCAGAGTAGGTCACAACTGGACCTAATGGTCAGGGGTCCCTTTACCATTAAGATAGGAAGAAGAGGGACGCAGGTGGTGCTATGGTCTAAACTGCAGAACCTAGGGCTTGCTGATCAGAAGGTCGGTGGTTCGAATCCCCGCAACAGGGTGAGCGCCCGTTGCTCAGTCCCAGCTCCTGCCAACCTAGCAGTTTGAAAGCATGTCAAAGTGCAAGTAGATAAATAGGTACCGCTCTGACGGGAAGGTAAACAGCGTTTCCGTGCGCTGCTCTGGTTTCGCCAGAAGTGGCTTAGTCATGCTGGCCACATGACCTGGAAAAACTGTCTGTGAACAAATGTCGGCTCCCTTGGCCTGTAAAGCGAGATGAGCGCCGCAACCCCAGAGTTGTTCACAACTGGACTTAACTGTCAAGGGTCCTTTACCTTTTTACCTTCCCTCTGGGCAGCTGTGAGAAATGTTCTCCGGAAGAAGGCAAGTGAGTTGGCTGTGGTGACAACAGCAAGAAAAGGCAGAGTTCACTAAGGACAGTTTGCCCCAGAGCCCTGCAGAACCAAGAACCAACATTGTCACATTATGTGCATTTCACTCGTATCTCCTTCTACTGCTTCTGCTTCTTCCAGGGCTCCGTGATTCTTCTAAAAGTGTCACAAGGACACTCTCACATTGCTATCACAGTATCTGCCACTTCCATTTTGTCTTCTTAGGGTGCTTTTTGTTTAAAGGGACACTACAGAGGTGTGCAGTGGCCCCTTGGTTCTCAAAATTAATCCATTCCAGAAGTCCGTTCCAAAACCAAAGCGTTCCAAAACCAAGGCACACTTTCCCCTAGAAAGTAATGCAAAATGGATTAATCTTTCCCAGACTTTTAAAAACAACCCCTAAAACAGCAATTTAACACGAACTTTAACAAGGCCATTGATCCATAAAATGAAAGTAATAAACAATGTACTGCAGTCACACAATCAGAAGCTGAACTGGGTTCCACACAGTCATAAACAAAAAAACAAAAAAGGGCTGCAAAAACAAAAACGCAAAATAAACAGCAAAAACAGATAGTCCTCAGCATAGCACTCAAATCGGAAGTGTAACATTCAAAACGGATCATGTTTAGCTTCTGAAAAAAGCTGGCATTTCCTGTTCACTTCTTCAGCCTAAACAAGTGAGCAGTGGCAAGAGTGGAGAGGGGGCACTTACTTCCGGGTTTGCAGTGTTTGGGTTCCAAGTTGTTTGAGTACCAAGGCATTTGCAAATCAAGGTATCACTGTACATGTACCTGCTGCATGATGCAAGAAACATATACGTAATGCTTGAAGCTGGGGTAACTCAGTGAAGCTGAATGGTGGACGATTCAGACAAAAGGAAGGACTGAGCCTTGCATGTCTACATGTGTTGTAATGAACATTATATGATAAGCTGACATAAATGCTGAGTCATTCCTTTGTTGAGGTTAATTAGCAACATAGACATTGTGCCAATTAATGCATGCTTGATATTCCTACTCAGTTTCACCTTGATTAACAAGTGGCAAGAAACGCTTTGTACATTCACCATTGCTCCACATTGAGATGGAGGTTGATGTAAACCTCCCCCCCCCCAAAAAAATAGTATGTATGGTATTTCTCTCCCACCCTTAATAATATCTATCCCAGTGTAGGGATTATACACATATGTACACGGTTCGGTTTCTCATTACTCAGTGACATAATCATCAGGCTTGGCTCACAAGTGCGTATTCACACTTTCTTCTTCTTCTTAACTGATTATCCTACACTTGATGATTCATAATTGAATGTGTGAGCCGACGTCCTTGAAAAGCACCGTCTGAGGTGTTATGAAAGTCGATTATTTATTCAGTGCTCAGTTCATGCCACCCCGCACAAATACATATATTACTTGATTGTTTGCAGAACCATCTTATGGCTGGCGGTGTGCAGGCACAGAGCTCCGCCTCTGGTCTGCTGGCAATCGCTCTGCAGCACTAAGCCACCTAAAGTTCAGGAAGGGAAGGGGACCAAAAGTGGAGCTGGAGGAGCTATCTCCTTCCTTATTCTCTCCTATGAGAGCCAATGGGAGAAGACTACAAACACCAGGTCTCATCCTGACATAGCTCTTTCATTTATTTATAAAAGTACTTCTGTACCACTATAATGGCAGTGAACAATGTGCAAAGCTAAAGTACATGAACTCAGCTGTGTGTGTATGTGAGCCTATGGAAATGTTCTGCCTGTGTTGTGTTTGCTCTGTGTATGATTCTTACATGCAAATGTTGCCACTCAGTAACACGGTAGTGTGTTGCGACTTGAGAATCACATGTGTGCATGAACCAGTCCATTTAATCAGCTGGGGAAGCACATCAGATTCACTTCAGAATCAAAGCAGCACGTTTTCCACACACCCCTGCTGCGGAGCAACACAGAAAGTTGTTTCTAAAAATGCTTCTGAGATGTCACTTGGAAACAGGTTGCAGTTGGGGAACATTTGCTGTCCCGGCCAACTCTTTGCATTTAAGCAGGATCACTGATGAGATACAGCTGCAGGGTGGAGGCCTTTTTAGAAGCTCCAGATTCGATTGCCAAATATAATGAAAGAAGGATGACTTCCAGCTGATTGTTGATTTTAATGCGACAGAGGTTTTGCAATGTGAATATTTCAGAGGCCTTGAAACTGGACTGCGGGAGCACCAAAAGCAGAACAGAGGCCGCTAGGAAGGAACAACTTGACGCAAAAATTCAGGAGGAGGGTTAGGGGTGTTACAAACCATAGTCTGCAAAATGCTGACATGAAGATGAACGGCACAGGTATGGGCATGTGAGTAGCAGAAGGATAAGGTGGGAGACGAAGAGAAGGAAGATCAAGTATACAGTACTTGAAATCTGGCTTCTAAAATGGCACATTCTGAATCGGCTTCACTGGGTCAGGCAGCTTTCGTATATCACAAATAGGAAAAGCCAAATCTGTCAACTTTGGTTTCTCTTAGTTTCTCATTTTTTTCCAGTTTTAATTTCACTTCTTATATTCCCACTTGTTTGATATTTGTCTTTTTAAAAGTTCTTCTGAGAATTCATTACCATCTGAGTGAGAATTTCTCTCTCTCCCTCTCTCTCTCTCTCTCTGTATATGTCTACAATTTATCCTAATATACACATTTTTGCAAAGCAATTTCCCCCAATAAAATTCATTTTTGTATGTTATTCTGCAAATAAGTGCATTTTTATGCACACCTGAATATATGCGTTTTTGTACCTTTTTTCGCTGGAGAACTGGATTGTAAAGTTCGGGGAAGGGCAAATTCTGAAGGATGGCTTTGTTTTGGTTTGGATATTGCTTCAGAAAGTGCATATTAGCTACATTTGTCTTAAAATGAGAATTGAACCAATTTTTCAAAGTAAAAGCTAAGGTTTTCAGGAAGCTGAATTTCATGGTCAAACCATGTTGCATCCAACATAACATTCATACATAGGAAAATGCTATATACTAAGTCAGACCACTGGTCCATGTAGCTCAGCACTTGTCTACATTGGCTTGCCGAGCTCTTCAAGGTTTCAGGCAAGGTTCTCTCCTGGTCTCACCTGGAGATGCTGGGGATTGACCCTAGGACCTTCTGCATTCAAATTCAAGTGTTACTTGAATTTACATTGTGCCCTTCCTCCCAAAGGAGATCAGAGCAACAACCAACCAAGTAGTAAAAGTAATGCTTGTTGTTGTTGTTGTTGTTTAGTCGTTTAGTTGTGTCCAACTCTTCATGACCCCATGGGCACACCAAGCACTCCTGTCTTCCACTGCCTCCCACAGTTTCGTCAAATTCATGTTGGTAGTTTTGAGAACATTGTCCAACCATCTCATCCTTTGTCGTCCCCTTCTCCTTGTGCCCTCCATCTTTCCCAACATCAGGGTCTTTTCCAGGGGGTCTTCTCATGAGGTAGCCCAAGTATTGGAGCCTCAGCTTCAGGATCTGTCCTTCCAGTGAGCACTCAGGGCTGATTTCCTTCAGAATGGATAGGTTTGACCTTCTTGCAGTCCATGGGACTCTCAAGATTCTCCTCCAGCACCATAATTCAAAAGCATCAATTCTTCAGCGATCAGCCTTCTTTATGGTCCAGCTCTCACATCCATACATCACTAAAGTACTGGGAAAACCATAGCTTTAACTATAGAGATTTTTGTTGGCAAGATGATTTCTCTGCTTTTTAAGATGCTGTCTAGGTTTGTTATCACTTGTCTCCCAAGAAGCAGGCGTCTTTTAATTTTGTGACTGCTGTCACCATCTGCAGTGATCATGGAGCCCTAGAAGGTAAAATCTCTCACTGCCTCCATTTCTTCCCCTTCTATTTGCCAGGATGTGATGGGACCAGTGGCCATGATCTTGGTTTTTTGATATTGAGCTTCAGACCATATTTTGCACTCTCCTCTAACACTGAAACACAAGAACATCTAAAAACTAGAAGAGCAGATCTGATGAACGATTCAAAAACAATTTTTTGCTTTAGGGTGGACACTACTTTGACAGTGTCCAAAGCGGTTTCTCCCTTTAAAAAAAGAAGCTCTTTCTGCAAGGAAGGCAACATTCAGGCCAGAGTGCCAAGATAAGGTAAACCAATACCACACAAGGAACAGAAGGCAGTTGCTACTGACTGCCAGCTTGAGTCTTGCTGAAGGAAACAGACAAAACATAAAGGGCTCCTATTATTCATTTTCATTCCTTCGCTTCTTCCACGATCTGATCCTAGCTTGGTAAATGAGGCCCTGCGCACCTGGCACAGTGGTCAGATAACGGCTTCCTTTTCCACATATTAAATCTAGGTTGGCGAAACATGCGCACCCAAACAACTCAAGACCAGCTTTAATCCATAGTTTCAGATCCGGGTTTGGTGCCTGATTGCAAACCATGGTTTATCAATCTGGACATCATAACAAACTGTGGTTGGCCTTTGCAGATAATGATTAGGCATTATGCCGGAACTGGCCCTATGTCAGAGACAACAAACAGCACCTAATGTTGCACTGTGTAGCCTGACATTTTATTATGGGGCAGTGTGCACATACATGTTCATCACTTGACTGTGGAAAACACTGTTGACTTGTCTATGCCACTGACCGAAGTGCTGCTGGGATCTGCAGTTTAATCTTACTTCAGTACTGCTTGCTCTTACCTGTTCCAGCGTTTGCCCCATGAGGCAGTCACCTCACTCTGCCTAACAGTAGGGCTATTCTTGGGGATGACAATCTCTTATCCCATTGCTACCTCCTTTACCACAATTCCCTTTGTAGTCTGTCACTCAAGGCAATTTCTCCTCAGCCAGGCTCTAATACTATATTAATGGGTCATGGTAGAGTAATGATAATAATTTAATAATAATTTGTTATTTATACCCCACCCATCTGGCTGGGTTTCCCCAGCCACTCTGGGTGGCAGAGTTAAACATTGTCTCCAGTTATTATCAGTTAGAGTGAGGACTGCACGCTTTAGCTTGTTATTCTGGCTACATTCACTTTCCAATACAGTTGTGGGTTAACCTCTGAGCCTACAAAAGTGAGTAACCCTGCCTTATATTAAATAAGAACTTAACAGATACCAAAAATGAGCAGAGCTGGAAGAAAAACATCTGGGAGTGGGTGGTTGAGGACAAATGCACAGGGTAAAGTGGCAGGCAGAGGGAGGATTCAACTTCCCACATGCCTTGTAGTTGCTGCTGCTTATTTTACATTATCCAGCAACCATTTTTTCAGGCGATTCAAACTTTCTCACATTTAGAAGCCCGGCCCTGCAATTCTCCTATGTTGTTGGGCCCTAAGATGACATTTTCACTTGATGCTGTATACTGTGCCATGAATGTTCCAGAAGCTTTTTATCACAGAGCAGCAGCTTCATTAAAATCCTAGACTTGCTGGTTTCTTTCTTCTTCTCAATGCTAGGGAGCCAAATCTTTTATAATATATCATACAAACTTTCACTATGGCATGACTGCCTCATAGCTGTCCTAGACTAAGCAAGAGGGGCGATTTCCTAATTCATTTATTTTCTGGCACTTTGGGGGGAGGTGTCGTGGGTGTCTAGGAAGGCCCCAGCTCCTTCCTTCTCCTAATTCCAGACTCACCTGCTGGGCTCCACAGCGTGCTTTGAAAACACGGGACAATCTCCTGATTTCTGGAGCAGGTTTGCATTTATTTCCACATGAGGCTGCTATCAATCAGCGTGAAGCAGAAGGCCCTATTGCAGAACACACAATACTGGGATCAGTAAGCATCATATTAGCATTTCAACCTGTCCCTGGAGGGATGAGCACTTTTGCAGCTGCAGGTTCAGCAGCCCGTTCTGAACTGGCCCTTGAATGAGGCATATTATTTCATTTCAGAATAAAGGAAATTGCGAATGAAAGGAGCTTTCACATCATCAAGCAGTTGAGCTCGCTTGCTCCCTGCTCGCTCCCCCGCCATGACCTCCCCAGGTCCAATCACTTCAAAACTGCCCTCCACTTTCTTAATTTTCCCGTTCTTTGTCTCGTCCAGTTGAAATGACTCAGGCTATGGATCCCTCACCATTGCCCTTGGGAAATTAGTTCACAGTCTAGTAGTCCTTACTGTCAGGATTTTCTTTCTTTCTTTCTTCCACATATTTGGCCTCCCAACACATTTTTCCTTTGTCCATATTCAGCTCATTATTTCTGCTGAATCCCTCCTGGTACTGTATCCTCGACCATTCCTGTCTCTCTTCTTTGTAGCTCCTCAATTCACTTGCTCTTCATAAAAACCTGTCAGCTTTGGTGTTTATTTATCACTCTTACAATTTACGTGAAGAAGCGACACGGGGGGGGGACAGACATATAGGATAGCTGGGTCCTTTGTCTGGAAAGATTTCCTAGTCTGAACCATTGATGGGAAAGGGGAAATCTTACGATTGTTCAGTCATTAAATCCAGGCCCATTTAAATGGGCAAATGTCATCCCTTGCCACCTCCAGAGTGATTATAGAGGATTTCTGGGCAGCTGTCCCACTACCGGTATTTGAGCCCTCCCCTGTAGTTGTTTCCTGAGTACTCCCGCAAATGGGTGCTGTTTCCGGTACCTTTCACCTAGGCTGCACTATAAATCTAAAGCACCACCATACCACTTTTAAACAGTCACGGCTTTCCCTAAATAATCCTGGGAGTTTCTTAAGGGTGCTGAGAGTGGCTAAGAGCCTCCCCCCCCCAAAAAAAACCCTCCCAGAACCACAATTCCCAGAGTTCCCTAGAAAGAGGTATTAATTGTTGCACCACTCTGGAAATTGTAACTGGGGGGGGGGGTATGGGGACCCCTAACAACACTGAACAGACTACAGTTCCCAGTATTCTTTGCAGGGAAGCCATGGCTGTTTCAAGTGGTGTGATGCTGATTTAAACATATAAAAGTGTGCAGACGGGGCCGCGGGTGAAGAAATATTTCGTTTGAGTGAGTTTTAATCAATTTATAAATATCAATCAAATTACAAATGCCAAGATCGGAGGAAGATAAAAGTTGCTGCAGAGCCCTGTCAGGTTTCACATGCACTTGGCCCTTGCCGACAGAAAGCGATGGCTTGTTTGTGTGAATTGAACAGGTCAGAATCTTAGCATCTGAGGCGGAGCTTTCATTATCCTCTCAGGCACAGGGCTCCGTAACAGAGGCTCTTTGCTGGTCATCAGCTGTAGACTGATCAGAGGTGCAAATGCCAAGGTTGATTCTATTCGGGAAGAGATGGCAGTAGAATGGATCTGAAGCACGGGAGTGCACAGAAGACAGAAGGAGGCTCAGCCAGGGATTGTGAAAGCACCGTGGGTTATTTCCCTCGCCTTCCATTCCCCTGTCACTGTGCCACTATGTGTCATGTACATAATCTTCTATAAATTGCCCCCAGATGCCTTCATAATCCCCCAGCCAATCTCTGGGTTTAAAGACTATCCTTTCACTATTGGAAACTCTTTCATTTCTTCAATCCACATTTGGTTTATTTCCCCTTCTAGATAAAAGCATCCTAGCAGTTCTCAGTTTACACTTTCCACGATTTTTCACATGTAGAGCACCCATAAAATATGAAAGGGGGAGGGGAAGAGTGCATTTTCTGGGGAAACTTTTAAACTTCCTGTCTCTTTCCTGAAAATCAGAGAAAGCGGTCAAAAAGGATTAGACCAGGGATGAGGAACCAGTGACCACAGGTCAGGATGATGGGGGTTGGAGACCAATAATACCAGGTTGCCCTTCCCTGCATTAGCAGGTTTTCTGTCAACCTGGTGGACTCTTAGATGGTAGATTATGGGAAGCCGTGGCCATGAACTCCCCCCCCCTTCCTGAAGTGGGGGAAGAATGGCTTCACAGCCTTGGCTGTGCCTTGGACCAGGTGCCTTATCAGTGTTTCCTCGATATTTTGCAGGGGCATGGGTTTTTCCAATCTAACCTGGAATGCTACATTCATAAAATAGTTAATTTCTACTTGCAGAAGGGAAAATGTTTATATGTGATCATGACACATAAAGTGGGGGGATAGTTGTATGAAGACCCAAGAGTCCCTGCATTTCTCAAAGGTTGATTATAGAGCCATCATGTTACTAGGGAACCTGAGATACAAAATACAGTGGTACCTCGGTTTAAGTACACAATTGGTTCCGGAAGTCTGTACTTAACCTGAAGCGTACTTAACCTGAAGAGAACTTTCCCATTGAAAGTGATGGAAAGTGGATTAATCTGTTCCAGATAGGTCCGCGGAGTACTCAACCTGAAGAGTACTTAACCATACTTAACCCAAAGTATGAGTGTAATTGGTTCTGGAAGTCCGTACTTAACCTGAAGCATACTTAACCTGAAGCGAACTTTCCCATTGAAAGTAATGGAAAGTGGATTAATCCGTTGCAGACGGGTCCGCAGAGTACTTAAACTGAAAGTACTCAAACCGAAGCATACTTAAACTGAGGTATGGCTGTAGTTAGAGAGCTTCCCAAGGGCTGTGCAGGAGCCGCCTTATGTATTTAGAATTCACTATAGGAGGTGTGGGATCCCAGACACTTCAGGTGCTGCTGCGAAGCTACATCAGACTATAGGGGTTCATAATTGGTGAGTACATTCAGGTCCTGATATCTACCTGCTTGTTATGTGAAAATTCACTTATCCAAACATAAAGAATTATGCCCAAACCTCAGTATACATTCCACAGATATCTGAACAGCCTGCGTTTCACTCACCTCCTTAATTCTTGTTTGTGCTTCGCTGGTTGGTGGCAGCTATTTGGGGGCAGAAACCAGGCAAGGAGGGAGGGAGCAAGATCAGAAGAATCAGAGAGCAGAAGAGATTTTCAATCTGGGATTTTTCTGATCTATCACCCTGCTTTTTTAACGGTTTCTTCCTGAAATAGCAACAGCCAACTAGCCAAGGAGAGACAAATCAGGTTTTTCCTTTGTCTCTCCTTGGCTAGTTGGCTGTTGCTATTTCAGGAAGAAACCATTGAAAAAGCAGGGTGATAGATCAGAAAAATCCCAGATTGAAAATTTCCCCATAGGAGTCAATGAAAATCCTAGACTGTTTATGTGAACGCTTGCCTGACGAACAATTTCCAGGGAACACATTGTGTTCGGTAAGCGGGACCCCTAGTGTGTTCTATTTTTACTTTGTGCTTGTTCTTTGATCTTGCTGTAAACCACCATGAAATCAATTTGGATGAAAGATGGCATATAAATACCAAGCGGACTAATATTGTTGTTCGTGCTCGAAGAGAGGC